>NW_019211454.1:67643361-67696903 GCF_002443255.2 Varroa destructor | reverse complement strand
GTTACAGTGGTAGTAGCAGATGTTGCAGCGCGGCACATACCAGCAGCATACGGAGGTCGTAGAGCGTTGGCATCTCCGCAGCGTACAAACCGAGTATAAAGAAGTACTTGCCACAACGCAAGGACGATAAGACTGTTTAGGTGCCATGAGGACTCTGGGGAAGTATTGGGTGGACGAGGGAGTGAGGTTAGCAGTGGAAGATGGGTTCCTAGGAAAGGTGAACATTTCGAATTCAAGACGATGGCGATGTCGGTCGCCGGACACCAAATACGAAATAAATGAATGACCTCGATAAGAAGGAGCAGGCTGATAGTAGCAGACTGTAGTCATAGATGGATCGTGCCCGACCACCAACCTCAATGGCTACAGACGCTGAGTTCATTCTGAATTTTGTTCGATCATCAGTTACGTTAACTGCAAAGAGAGAGAGCAGTGTCGCATACTATCGTACACTAACAATATACTGTAGATTATGATTGTTGGTAAAGACTGTGGACACAGGTTAATTTTGCTTATGTCGCTTGAAAGCGAGTATCCGCGAAAGCTCTTCATTGCTAGGTTTTGTGCTTGGAGGAAGAACCGTTATATCTATAAAACTATATCTATATAACTAATATATCAAGCAATTAAGGAAGGCAAACTATTTTTTAGGAGCTGTTATGCACCGGAAGCATCGACACACGAAGATATATACAGTAAAAAATGATCTAATTAATAGGTCACTAGACAAGCCAAACACTATTCAATATGCTGATGACGGTTCGCTTACCATCCCACCATCTTCATCATACCTTATCCCTACCATCTTAAAAAATGGCAGATATCACCCTTAGAGCTGATCAATCACAATGGCTTTTAAAAAAAGCATAATTATCGCTTTTAAAAATTTAAAAAAAAAACAATATTCTACAATGGTGCTTTTAACGATATTAGCTCAACTGAAGCTTAATGAAAAGATATGCCCATTATCTCTTTTAATTAGCTTCCTTCCAACAAAACTAACCAAACAAAAACAGACATTGGTTAAACCCTAGTAATAGAATCGCAATGCATCAGCTAAATTACGCCTCAACTACAAAGTAAGGTATATATATATATATATATATATTCTCGCATTGTGTGGGTATACACCTCTTTAAGTGAAATTTTCTGCCATGACATGATATTAATATCTAGCGGTTCAGTGATCGAAAAGTCAAACGCAGGTCTGATGTACTAAAGTTCCTCTTTTTTCATCGAAACTTGCTCCCAACAGCAGTAAGGTGGACCCCGACCGACAAGACTTCGCTTCCGATCGACTGTGGCCTGTCTCGATAGAGCTAAATATATCCTTAGGCAAACTCCGTTTCAGTCTGACATCGCTGGGACCACAGTTCACACTGCCTAATCGTGTCTCATAAGGTACCTAGCCATCAGTACGGCGGCAGCAACCGAAATAAGTACCGCTGCAGCAGGTGTGCATGTACAACGATTATGCATGGCGAAACAACTGGGCGTCAACTCAATCCAACAGCCCGATATCGTGAGATATTCTAATATATAAAGGCTTCAACTTCTACGCTCGGTACCTACCGTTAAGCATTGTTTCAAACGGTTGGCTCTGCTCCAAACCTGGCTCATCTTAGCTGTTTCTAAGTAGACGCTCCTACATTTAAACATGTAAGCATTGTGTGGGCGTTGCTTTTCCCATAATCGTATACGTTTGTTCGAAGGGAACGAAATAGGATTTGACCTTTCAATTTACCTGTGGCCAAGGTGTTGAGCGTTCAACACCTTGACCACAGGTAAATGGTTTGCATTGATTACAGATTGACCACATGCCAAGCTAAGTTGATGTGTCGAGACAAACGACTGGTCCTTTTTTAACTAGAACATAGTCGACTGGGACGCATTTGTCCTGCCATTTTCGGACTACGATTCCATTTTCCTCACACCAATTGGACAAAATGGAGTAGTTTTGAGAGCTGACTTATAGTGTCTCGTGGGCAAAATCAGACATAGTTAACCTCTTATTTAAGGTTAGGAGAAGATGAAACGTGAAGTTGAAAGCAGACGAGTTTTCTGACTTTAAGCGTTAGCTTATGCAATGGACAATGATCGTATTAAGTGCACACCCAACAACATAAACGGCCTCTCTTGTATTTCTTTTTCAGTAAGTTCCTGCTTTGATTTTGTGTTAATTATTTTTCTAATTTGCGTCTCGCTTTCTTTCCTTCTGTCTTTTTTTCCAGGACGGCGTCCTGGTAGGCGGTGCTGTCGTCGCTAGCCACGTTGGGTGTTTTCTTGTCGTGTGATCCGCCAGAAGCAGGAGGGGTGGGGGGGGGGGTCGAAGGACAAATGAGCTTCAAAATTCCTTTTTTAATGGCTGCAAAAGAAGAGACGTTTAACACCTAGGCGATATTTGAATGGGGTGGAGCGACTATTTTATTATGGATTACGATAGGAAAGATAGAAAGACTTAGCACAGTACGATTACCCTGTCAGGCTGCTTTTTAGTGCTATACTTAATGTGTATCGCGCATTGTCAAATGATTCTAACCGCTGACGTAAAAAATTGTAATTCAAATACTTAATGCTCAGGAGCCGTTCTATGTACCAATTAATCTAAAAGATTTGGTTTATACTTCAGTCTGTGTGTATGCATTTCTATAATAAAAGCGGGTGTACAATCGAATGTCCACTGAACGCCAATCTGTAAATCTCAGACCAATGCTCCTGGGTCTTTGCAGAAACCGCAGAAAATATCCTGTGTTGTACTGGTGTGATCCGAGTCACCCGTTTTCTTATATCCTACAATTTGTCTGTCACCGAGTCGCTGATGTCTCCCGACTGATGCGGCAGGGTTGGATGTTCGTCTCGTCAAGGCCTGCCTTCTCCAAGAAAAAAGGAGGATTCTCTTCTCGCCCGTTTCCAGACGAATGTATTTTACTGCGAAGCAATACGACTTGTATGACAATGGTAGGAGCAGGAGATCCCATGGATAGGGTCGGACAGATATATATATTTACCACAAGAAGGATTCGCTGGCTCATGGGAACTACATCGTCCCATTCACATGTCGATCAGGCTGATCCCCAGATACGTGTTGATCGTTTCAAAAAGCGAAAGTTTTGGGATTTAAGGTCAACGTTTACGGAAGTATCACGTAATATATTCTAGATTTAGACGCCCCGCAATGTTATCTAATATCTTCCTAATTATATATATATGAATACGTCTTAGCTATATACCTTTTATGTTTAATAGTTTTACGACTGGGCTACTCTCTCGCTCGGAAAATTCATCCAACATCAGATAGAGTAATGCAGACAACAACTCCATACAATGATATCTCACCAGAAGGGAAGCTGTGGGCCGAAAGATGGTGGTTGATACATTTACTATCCAAGCGCAGACGGGATTCTAAGTGCTTGTGTTCTATTGAAATGCGATAAATCTACAGAATCTTAATAAGCGACTTTGGAAGATCCCTTTTTAGTTTAATAAACATAAGTGACGGATATGAGATGTCAGTAAAGTGGTGATTAACATAAGCCCAAGCTCGGTGAGTAAGGCCGACATAATTCTACCCCACTGATTTCTTTAAAAATAAATCGCGCTTTTTTAACTAATTTACAATTTTAATATAATAGTTTATTAAAAACAATAGTGCTACAGATAATGACTGTCCAAAAATAATTATTCTAACTTATTCTCCTGTTTCGGAAATTAAAAAGCCTTGATAGAATAGTGGTTCAGTGTTCCATAGCGCACAGGCATGGTCACATACATACACAATATCTCATCTGATAATTTCATAGCATGACACAGGACGAAGAGTTGGAGAAGCAAGCGATCGCCGTGTGATGTCTGATCTGTTCGTCTCTGACTAGTTGTTACTGCTGTTGTTGTTCTGTCTGATGAAGTTGTGGGCCGCACGATAGTGGGGCCCTCGAAGCGGGTCTGTACCGAATGGACTGTGAAAAAAGACGACATTTGTGCTGGTCGCTGATGCGATAATAATTAACAACAGTGAAGAAACTTACCGTTTTTTCCGCTATTTCTTTTCTTCACCTTTGTTGCGGCCACCGTTGCCAAAGCGGACGACGGGTGAACTTTCGAATATCTTCCAGATGGCACCGTGACTTAAGATCCACTACTTCGAAGGCCTTTATTATTTGTATATAAGTCGAAAATTACAATGATGCTATATAATTTTTTGCTCTCGTCCTTACTCACGCTGAATTTTCTGTGTGTTTGCCATTAGGTTCCCTCTTCGTTTGCCTGGTGCACTGATTTCCCCTAGCTAAATGAGATGTTCATGTCCGCGTATCGTGCATTGTATATGTTTTATATGATAATCATTGTATACATGTGAAGCTCTTAAACATTGCTGATTTAGTCGTGTAATACTCCGTCGCAAGCAGATCTATACTGATAGAATATGGAAAGTCAGGAGGCCTTCTTACGGTGGCAGACTGATAAACTTCGATAAAGCACACATTTGAACATATCGAATCGTAAATCGTATGAGAGCTGTGCTGTCGTAAAGCGCATAAAAATGCCGCCGTATACGCACCTTTAGCAATGTAGGATATCAATAGGTTTACAGCTGCCGTCTTAATAGAAAACGTTATGACGTTACTAGGGAGCGTATATTGTAATTACGTAATGGTTTCCGTTAAGGTAAAAAACGTAAAATAACTAGTGAGATGTTAACGATTTTTCCCTTTATGAAAGCTTATACGTAATATGCCAAATACATTTTTGGCCCGTTCACTTTGAGTGAGCGAGAGACTGAGAGAGAGAGAGAGAGAAAGAGAGGGAGGGAGAGAGAGAGAGAGAGAGAGAGAGAGAGAGAGAGAGAGAATCTCGAAAGGCAGTCGATTGGCAATTTTGATAAACTGCGGTGAAATCTAGAGCATACCACCTTTTTAACATCTTAGCTATAAGAATATCAATACGAAGTTATCTTGCGCCTTATAAAAAGCTTCTTCTGATATGTTTCTAAAGGCCATCTAAGTTATATTAGAGTTTTAAGAACCACTCGAATGTCAGCTTAATTGACGGGAAGGCCAAATATATTATATTAAAGAGCTTGATTGTTGTTAAGGCTGAAGTATTGACTTAGCTCTAGCAAATCGTGGACCTTTAGCTTTAAGTAAACCATTTAAAGTCTTTGAAAAATCGATGACGTTTTAACTCAATCAGCAGAATACATAATATCGTTAACAATAAAAAATATAGCCTAATATATATGTATCACTATAGGTTTGAAGAGACAAACAATCTTGGCATCTGCTAGAACTGTACACGAACGATAGATAACCAGATCGTAACCCATACCATGATGTCTCCATGATCAAATATGTGTGATTTTATGTTATGATTTAGTATCGAAATATCTTGCGAAAGGGATCCATCAGACTCGAGTGCGATTAAATCATCTAGGAAGAAGACGGTCGCTACCGGATGACCCGACCGGCTCAATACAACGTGGTCTATTAATAATTTTCCCTAGAATATCATCGATTGTTTAGGTGTTTTTTTTTTCTTTTTTTTTCCAGTAAACATTCAGCTCGGTGAGCCTTTAGGTATAGTTGTGCTAGAAGAAAATTCACAGAATGACAAAGATGAACATATGTCAATGAATGATTTTCAATAAACACATTGATCAATAGGGCACGCTTTTCTGTGCCTAACGATTGCCTGGATTCAACTTAACCAGCCGTAGATCGAGTGGCCTCTATTATCCCCATTGAAAAAGTGAGTTTATTGAAATATCCTTGAATGCAGTCTAAATACGCTAGATAATAAAAGCTACTAATTATAATATACTGGAGGCAAAGGAAAACGATTTTTTTATTAAACAAATTCGGATGAAACTCGTGCGTTGGAACCTTTGAGTCTTCTTATAGTGATGGATCATAAATGAATTACAAATTAAAGCTGTTTTTTAATTTTCGTTAAACGTTCCTTCTCGCTTCCTTTCTTTGCGCGACCATTAAGAGCGGTCATTCCTAATCTTATCTCCAAGCGTATCTGTATGTGTTCCGCTGTTATCGTTCGGAGTCTGGCAGAAGAAGTTATCTCGTAGCGTACCTGAAAAACACGAAACGGCGACGAAGATGTCTACAGGGTAACACTCATGCCTCCAATGGATAGTTCGCTGGTTGGGGGCTGGTGGAGGTGCCGTTTCTTCTACATCCGCCGTTCAAACGACTACTATTGTCGCCGTCGCTAGTCTATATCGAGTGTCGGTCGATTCGTCCGGACCGTCTACCTACTTATACATATATATGGCGTACGTATCTTTGCGTTTGAGCGGCCAAGCACGTTAGGGTTTATGTCACACAAATTGAGTAAATTAATAATGCCATATCTTGACCCGACATCAAGCCATTGAACGGAACGAAGGCTCGTGAAAAGTACAAATACGGTAATAATAATAATTATACCGTTTCATAGTATTGTCGTCGTCATCATCAGAGTCATGACAACAACAACACTAAGTAACGATCAGGAATATAAAATACGACTTTCGACGTTGTCCATACAATCAGGGACAGACGACAACAAGTTAAACTGGTAGTAATGGCACGTCTGCGCAGGAACACTGTTTCCCTAACGCAGATGGCGTCGTATTTATCTTCGCTCGAATATATCTTTAGATTCTTCTGATGTGTGACGGGGCGATCAATATGAAACGGCAACATGAAGCCTTCTGATGGCCGCACTCGAAGAAGAAACCCCGTCTATAATAAAGAATATCTGATCAAATTTAATGGCGTTGTCAGTCGATGTACGGGTATATACTGCGTTTCGACAAATGCGTGTCTATGTGTGTGTCAACTCCAGTGAATGAGTTCGCGTTGCAGTCAATTTTGAGAAACTGTTCCACGTAAACGGTGCCGTAACGGAGACGTACACTTTCTGTGTCTTACAAATACGCGAACATCAATACATCGTTCCAAACGATATTGTCGCTCGTTCGCTGCAGTCGGCAGTGTCGCATAACTCAGTAGAAGTAGCTTCGTGCAGAAATATATGATTTAACTTTTGACGCTTAAGATTTTTTATCAGCTATTGCTTAGCATAGATACGGGCCGGACGGCAATGACGCCACCCTAGCTGCCCTCTTATTTCTATGATTTCGACCTTCACGACACAGCGTATTGAGCTCTACGATAATAAAGATAATACGAATATACGTAAATGTAAATTTCGCTTGTAGGTAATTGGTAGCGCTATGAGCATGCGTTTCAGGATCTTCTCTAGCAACCACTTGTGTGCCCGTAGGAGATATTCGCTTGGCCTCCATAGAAAATGAAAAAGAGTTTTCCATAAACGTTTATGTCACATCACGAAAATTTCTGCTAACACCACACTCTGCACGCATCACTACTTAGTTAAACGCAATTCATGTTAAAGACATTAATCATATTTCTCCTTATTCCTCGCTCTGTTCTAAAGACTAAAGCTAATGAGCTCTGCGTTGAGCTGAAGTTAAAAATTCTAATTATCTTAAAGATCAGTCAACTTCAAGTGAAACTTAAATTCGGGATCGCATGATTGTGTGTCCGACGTGCTTGTCGCCCCACCTGTCGCCGGGTCACGGAACAAAACTCAATATACCAGAAAGATATCCATAGAACAGGAAAACATAGTTGCAACACTTGACTTTAAGTAACCATTTCGATCTGCAAAAACGTTTACAGCAGTAAACTAGGATATGATAGCACAATAATGCCCGCCGTCTATTGACGCCACACTAACCAGCCGGCTCAATAAATATTCACGTACGCTACCATATTCACGGATAGTCATTTTCGTACATATGTTTGGATTTTCTATGGACTTTTGTCAACTCCTAAGTCTTAGCGGTGACGCCTTTCTGAGATCTCGTACGTTTGGTGTCCATTTACTCGCTGATAATTCAGAAGTCCAACCGTCGTGCCCAAATGTGGGCTTGCATTTAGGCATGACAATATGTGTGTTTTATGCCCAATAGGTTAATAGGTCAGTATCAAAGCGAGCTGGATTTGCTCCGAAGGCTCAAGAAACAGGTTTGCCTATACGGCGAAGTGCTATAATACTAGCCGAAGAACTTCAATGTTACAGCTACAGCTTGTTGCTCCATTGCGGAATCGAAATAGCTGGATGCCAAGGGTAGCAACGTAACTCTTCTTGGCGGACACAAATGTCTAAACAAAGCGCGTAAACTCCAACTGCGGAATACAAAACAGAGTATCGAAGTTCTGGGACGCTACATGCCGCCCCTTCATAGGATTTTAAGCACAATAATAGAATACATCTGGAATCATTCAGAGCGTAGGAGAAGCACTCACGTAAATATTCTATCCTGGCAGATTCAGGAGAGTTGTTATCAATATTAAACTGAAAACAAATACTGCTACTAACATTGATTTTGAATAGAATAAACACACTAAAGATGTATTTTAAAGAGCCGACTGAATCAGTAAACTAATCCAATAAAGGAGAGATACCTTTTTCCTTGGATCGAATAGTTTTTGTTATCAGCCGCCGTCGCTTAGGCTTCACTATGCACTAATACACGTGCAGAAATAACTAACGATTTGTTTATTGCAGACACCTGTCCATATGACACAGACTATAAAGACGAAATTAACAGGAAATGTGCATTATTGCGGTTAATTTTATCTTCTATCCATTTATACGACTTAAACGATATATGAAAATGGCTACACAGATACTATAGATAATTAAATAATTAACATATAACGGATATTCTTTGTTTTGAGTTATTGTCTCTCGAACGCCCTGGTGGAGGGGAAGAAGTACGGTCTCTGGTAAGACCGCATAGCCTCTGCTTGCGCTGAGACTTTGTTAGTTACGCTCATATAAATATATCTATTCTCGTTGGATGATGTGTCTTTGTAACGGCCGCTCCCCGAGATAAATCTAGATGGGTCCAAAAGTTACATTCCGTTCCGTTTAGACGATAAGGTCCTAAGCGCGTTTCATCTCATTGTAGCTGCGGCGGCGGCAACACTGAATCACTTCGGCGCGTCTTTTGATCGCTTTATGTATGTATGTATGTGTGTGCGTGTCTGTGTGTGTGTTTGTTTGTGTGCGTGCGTGCGTGTGCATGTACGTTTGCGTGTGTGTGTATGTGTGTGTGTGTGTGTCTGTGTGTGTGTGTGTGTGTCTGTGCGAATGACGAAGGCGTAACACGTAAACAACGACGAAGACAAAGCCAGAACGTCGCTGTCAGCGGCAGTAGCGACGAAAACGGTGTTGGCTTCAGCAACATCAGCAGCAGCAGCAGTAAGCAGAAGATTCAGAAAATTGTTTTTATTATTTATTACGCTCATTTAGAATTTCGTTTGAGGTGTTCAAGCCTGACTGGTGCATCTTTTCTTGCCTCTCATACTCTCCCCTGTCTCCACACGCGGCCAGCTCGTATCACCGTTGTTGTTACTGCTAAAGATAATAACAAAAAGCAACAAGTATATGACGACAACGACTGAACAGAGTGATCGCACTGTGTTAAGCTCGTAACTGCACCAAGATATAATAACAGTGGTACGTTCTCATGGCAGCTGGCGTTACTATTGTAATTAATGCCGTAGTACTTCTAGTGTTAATGGATTGTAGCGTGCCCTAATGTCAGGCTTTCGTCATTTTCGTAAAGCCTGTTTAAATCTGCCGGCAAACGGATTAGCCAATCCGCATTATAACGAATCGAATTGTAAAACTCTAATTGCAGTCCTATATTTCTATGAAAATAGTTTATATTGCAAGTGAGTGCCGTAACGTCCTCAAATAAAACCTCGTTCACAACATTCCTAAACAATTTTAGCCGAATCTCTTAGGGAAGGTTTCAATAGCTAAATACGGTTTTAATTAATGACATGAAGGATTGAGCCTAGCTAGTCCTGAGTCGTCTTCAGGGGCCCACTCCGATTGAACAGTATCGTGAGAGCCCGAAACACTGCCTATAGCTACGCACTCTCTCTAATGGAACTTATCAGTCTATCTGTATCATTTAACTTTAACTCACTCGATGTATAGAAATCAACTTTCATGCTAATAGTCATTTTACGATAGCTGCTTGCAGCTACGTTAATAATCGCTGAAAAAAAATGGGGTTCTCCCACCTTCTATCAAGGCTCGTTACAGGATCTAAGAATAACTTGTTGCAAGTTGAATTTTCAAGGATTTTTTTTATTTTATAGTGCATAAAGTACCTTAAATGAGCGTGTTGGCCAACTTATTCAATTAGAGGATAAGTCGTGTAGTAGAACTGATTGTTCTTCATTGAATTTAATATCTAGCGCCATTGTTAGTTCAAAGGATCTCCGGTTGCGAAACACAATAGTAGTGCCCTACTCGTGGAAAAGAAATATATGTAAATTGTCCTGTCTCACGTAGGAGGGCGCGTTGTTTATAGCGCAAAGTGAATCTGCCCACGCGGAGGTTTGCCGCTCATCTTAGGGACGTAACTTAATTTTTCCTTAGATGTAGATAAAAATATAAATCACGAAGATAAATTTGTTTGACTACGTGATACTCGGCGAGCGCAGACGACTGCTGCAGAACTTCCATGCGTCTGAGGGCGCGTGAAGGGAAAGTTTGATATCACGATCACAATTGTAGGAAAATATATCAATAATTGACGATCGAAGAAGTTCACGTTTCGGAGATATATTGCGTTATTATTTTCATTTTATCGATCATAAACTATGTATGATCTCTAAAAACAAAATGTTTGTTATCTTAGCCAGTATGTAAATATAATATTACATACGAAAAGGCGTCGGCAATCAATCTCGTTCACACCGAAGGACTAGTCAGAGGATCCCATGACCACTGAGCTCCCTGCTCTTGTATTACTGAAAACCCCTCTTATTAACGGGCATATTAACAAATCGATCTCGTGTTGCGACCATTTGTAGCTGGCTGTAGATGTTTTTGCCGGTATGAGTAAATTCCTCATGTACGAGGTCCAGCGACTTGTATAAGTTACAACGTGACTCTAGGGTAGAAATGGCGTAAAGGCACCTTGTTTCGCGCTGAGCGAAGGCTTAAAAGCTGTAGCGGACGTAAAACTCGGAATATCTATTTTGCTCATTTAGAAATGTCACATAGCAACTTCTGATCTGTTTCATGCAGGTGCAATAAGATCAGCAGATCCTCTGGTCAAGTGGGTTCAATCATGTGACGCCTTGATAAAAGCGCATGCTCAAGCTCAACAAGGGAAAGTAAAACATGTGTGTGGAAAACGTCGAAGACGTTAGAGGTGTTTCGGTCTTTGCCAGGATTGCTTCCTATAACAGATACAGTGTTGCCGGCAAGGCGTCGAATGCACAACACGCCGTCCCATTAAGAGTGGACAATTAAAATATTAATAGTATTTAACAACGACAACCGGCAGCAGCCGTAGCGGCAACGCACGCACCAAACTAAGAGACTGAGGCTGGAAAGAACGGGTGACAAACCGAGGCATCGCCACGGATAGCGGCAGTCAACAAAAGACAAAGATCATCCCTGGCACTTAAAAGCGGAGACGTCTGTCTCCGTCCGTTCTGTGTTCGAGAGGAAAGAATAAGAAAAGAAGCTTATCGATATTTGACGTGACCGCTACAAGTACTGTTTTTGTTATACGAGATACATTTGTAACGCACTGAACTTTAAAGCGATCTTCACTTGGCTTCGGTAGACGTAGACGTAGACAACCAGGCCAGATAGTTCTGTCGCTGCTTAGACGGGTAAGAAACCTGGCCGCAATAATAAGATCATTCGAGCTGCCCGACTCAAACGTATGATGTCTAGAAGTGTCCTAAGTACATGCAGGGTCATATAGTTAAATAACATAGGCACGCATCTGCTTCTACTAAGTTCGCGGTAAGTTTGTACGTCATTCGACTATTAACTTTGGGATCCTGGATTGCTCTAAGCATTGACGTTGACTGGATGTGAACCTGGCTGTCATTGCTCCAGCCGGGTTTCGAACACATGGCCAGCGTACTCCGGGCTGATAAGATTTATTCGTGTACTGATTCGAATTACATGCTCCCCAGTCATTTGGGGTAATGGAACTCGTAGAAAATGCGCGCTTGTCTATGAGGGCCATGAGAATTGTATTAGGCCTACGGTGTCCGCAATGACGAGGAACCCTGAAGAGGAATCGTCAACCACTGGAACGCGCGTTTCAGTTAAGCCTTCCCCACAACTACGGCGGGACGTTTATCTACTGTACCCTAAAATTTGCTATTCAATAAATTAGAACACTCTTTTATTGGTAAGCCTTTTGCGCTCGAGGAGCGAACGGCCCACTATACTTTGAGTCCTTTACCCAGCTAATTGTAATGCATAAACACAGCCATATCAGTGGAACTTTAAACAGTTCCACTAATATGCCTGTATATAAATGGACAGCATCGTTCATTGTGTGAATCTGTTACATTATACGCAAATGGAATTAATTAGAGCGAGCGCGAAGCGAAAAAATTGCCTAGTCCATCCGTTGGCCATTTTGGACTACCTTGTTCTGTTGCAAAACTGTATCTGCGTTCTGTTTCTTTTTGTTGTTGGCAGGTGTGAAAATCTAAAGCATTTTAGATTGCTGTGATAGTTTGTCTCAACTTTTGCGAAAGCTGCTTCCGCTCTAAGCACGCCACAACAACGTAAAGCGTTCTGTATAGCCAGCGATGGAGAATATTAGCGGTTCGCAACGATGTCGAGGGACGACAGCGTTTAGCCATGGAAATCATTGGCCCATTTCGTGGAGAAAAACGATGGAAAAATTTGAGAAAAGAACTTTGTCTACTAGAGGAACCAAGGGGCTTTTGCTCAACCGTAGACCAGTAGCCAGGCTAATACGTATTAACTAATAAGTTGGCAGAGTGACTGGACGGTGTCATAAAATCATATGTTTTGCGAGCGGCATCGTAGGGCGATAGTGGAGAAAGGTGATTCCGTACACGCGAATTACACTGCAGATCCTGCTGGTCTATTAGTATGTGTGTGTAAGGGTAAATGTGGCGAGGTTGTATGGGTTAGGTGCAGGTGACCAGCCCCAGGTTATTGTTGGGTCAGCGCCGTCGAACCGTTGTCATCCATTATGGTAATTAAATAAAGCCGAACTGTTGCGCGCGCTCCGAAGAGTCCACTCGTATAGAAACCGTCGGGTCTGGTTGATCCCCGATTTGAAAAGACTTACTTTGCGGAAAATGTGTCAAGACTGAGCCATTTTTCCTCGCAACTGTCAACATGCGCCGCCTTCACCTACCCCATCACACGTTGGCTATTGATTTAGACCGATTAGTTGATAACGTACTGGGGCAGACGCCCTGAAGCCCGGTGTTGCCCATCATGCCAAGCATGACCTGACCGCATGTAGCGGCCGCCGCCGTACGGCTCACTCAAATCACTCGCCTGATTTGCAACAACGCTCCATTCTGTGACGGGTACGGATTGCGACAGATAATGGAAGTGAGCAGAAGGAGGAACGGAGCAATAACCTTTCTCACATCATTCTTCCGACGATGACGTCGAACGTGACAGCGGTAGAATTCTCATCAACATCGCTGTCTCCGGAGTCGACAAAATATATGGTTTGTTCGTGGTCGGGGCTAGACCGCGCATCGCTGCTCGGCGTGCTCAAAGTCATGCTTGTGCTACCAGCTCTACGATCTACTACAATGACTACAGACACGAAGCCATAAACTATATCAACTGACAGCGGAACGGCCAGAATCCAGACTGGCTAAGTCGACCAGCACACACGCGAAGCAACGGCAGTAGTACGGCCAGGCGGCCGTAGTGGTCACGTGTCGATATCTATGGACTCTACGGAAATTTAGCCATTCTCGTTCCGCGACCGGTATACCGCAGCCTCTCTCCCCCTCCCGCCCTTCAACTGATGCCCACGAAAGTGACGCCGGTGGGCTAGCTCTACTGCGAACGCTGAGGCAGACCGCAGTCGCGTAATTATGATGTTAGCCGCAGACGCGTCGAATGGAGCAGGCGCGATCAGCAAACACTCATTGTCCCTAAAAAGCAAAACAGAAATAACTGTTCTGTAGGAGGTATATGTAATACCTCGCGAAGCATGAAAGGATCAACGCGTTCCGTCAGCCCCATTCGTTGCTGCCGATCTTTCAATTGGAGGGCTGAGAAGATGAAACTCGCTTTGGACGGAACAGATTGACGGTTATTAAAGGAAGGATAGCAACGGAAGGGGAAGGAGGGGTCTCTGTGGGGCCGAACATTAACAGATTCGAGGCGCCGCTACCGCTAAAGGGTGCTTGAAAGGGATTTGAAAACGTCACGCCTTTTTTCGCAACCGGGTGAATGAAGTGAATATAGTATGTATATGTACAAGATGAAGATGAGGAGTTAGCTGTAGTCAGTTACAAGTGACGCGTTTACAATTCGAGATACAAAGTTATCGCATATTACGAGAGTGCTTTAGCGCTCGGTTTAATCGTATGTTAATCTACGACGAAAATGCGTTTGCTAGCTGGCTTGTTTGATGCTCGTTAACGTACGATAGCGCCAGATAATTTCAACTGTTAGCGCGGGACGCCGCTACCAAAATAACAATAACCGGAGATTGAGCAATTAAGCTATTTATTGCGTGTATTTAATGCTGAATTAAGATGCAGCGTTTGGCAGTTGGACCTTCACAGGCCAAAGGACGCCGGGCAGATGTCTCGTTTCGATTTTTATCGTGTAGCATCCGGCCTAAGCGTTGATGTACAAATTGGTTAAACGATAAAGGGAATAGCCGTTGCTGCCGTCTGTGAGGGTAATCGTGGAAGCTAACCAAGGATATAGTTGAACACACTGAATACGTGGTTGTAGCTCGGTTTTATCTCTTGTTCCATTGAATTTCTCGAAATAGTCCACAACGACAAAATTAGCTATCAGCTCTATAGTCCAGGTATAGGTAAAAGAATGGAGTCAAATCAAATCAGCTAAATTATCATTGAGTCCTACCGGGACGTTTAGGCGTAGAAGGCTCAGGAAGGCGTGATGACCGTCTAATCCTCTTGTATTGCACATAGGTCTTGATAGCGATTTTTACAACCTATCGATCGATATAAAATTTTATCGCGAAAAGCCAAATAAAAAAAACTCGGAAAAAACTTACACTTTGGACGTTCCGGTTCGTTAACTGGAGATTATGAGCTAAAACAGAAGCTAAAGCTGACACAATATCAAAAGTGTCATCTGAATATCTGGAAGTAGATTTAATGATAGCATTCAATAGTGACGCTTAACGAATCGATCTTGTCTAGAAGTGCTGTTTAACTTAGGCGAAGTTCATGGCGTTCATTTGAATGCTATACCAAGCAGAAGTTTATTTCATAGCCGACATATGTTTTGGCTAGCTGATGTGTTAAGCTCGTATTGTTGAAACGGCAAATATCTTTGAGGCAATACCTTTGTAATAGGTTCCACAATGAAAATAAACTTCGACTGAATGTCAATACGCTGATCTCACGTTCACATGCATCTGTGCATTCCGCTGTCGATCAGCGGCTTCAGATGACGCTGTGGACGGCTAACTTGAACCGAAGCACGAGATATTCGTCCGTTGACGGCGTCTGACTGCTGCCATTAAACAAAAGCCGATTGGTTAGCTCAACACATGCCGTTAACATGAGCCCGTTAACCCATCGGCAGCCAACTCGAAGAAAAGTGTCTCCGACATTACTCTACGCTATTAGTGTGGCGCATCCACCGATTTAAGCACCGGCAGAGAGTGTCAAGAAAGGTTTGGCTAACTCGGTATCACTGGCTGCTGCGTCGGCAGATACGACAACAATCAGACAGGTTTCAGAGAGCTGATTGAAATACAGCTGCTGCTTATGGCGTTACTGGGTATTAATGCTGGTGCTGGACTCACAACGTTCTCTGCTAGTAGTAGTAGTAGTAAGTAGACTTCTGGTTGGTGGCCAGAGCCCGGACGGACCAGGCGCGGAGGGCGACCCCCAATATCGTCAAACGAACGACAAAAAGGAGAAGCGAAGCAAAAATCTTCGGAAGAAAACAACACAGCCGTCGTCCACATTAGCCTATGGTATCGAGGGGGAGGTGCATAAGCTTGGCTTCAGTGATCGTTTGATCGCCGCTGCCGCAGCGCGTCTCGTCGTCATCCCTTCGAACCATTTTGAGAGGGAAGAAACGATATCGACCGGTCCATCGGTCGGCGAGCCAGCAGCAGCGACTCTGAATGCGATGTAAGGTGCCGTCCACTAGAACGAGCACCAAAAGAGGTTCTCTATGTTCTTATACCTTTCGACGATACAGTGCCAAGAGCTAACTAATAGCGACAAGCTCGTAGCCAGCCTCCGGTTCTAGGCTCTAGTCGACTGTCCAATACTATCGTTCCCTCTGACGCTCCCCCCGTCTCTCTGATTCGGCGCTACTGCCGATCGCAGAAAGGTCCTTCTCGTCGTCGTCGTCTAGTCAGCAGAGCCAGAGGGAACGTAAATATATCCCAATAAACAAAGATTTTGCAACAAAATACATTAAATCCGAACGTGCTCGTGCGCCTGAGAAGACCTGACGCTTGGTGTGATCCATCTCCACTCACTGCCGCTGCTGTCGTGTGAGCGTGAGACGATCAGCGGTGTATGTAGCGAATGGTAAAACGATGAACAGCTTTCACACTCTGTCGACCACAAGAAAGAAAAAAACAAAGATCTGAACAAGCCCGCACCTACTCTATTCTGATCTCTGCACAGAATGATGTCGCTGTCTGATTCGTCAGTCGTTCCTATCTGTTGCGTATCACTTCAAGGAGGCTCCCACCGCTATCCAGGCCGTTGTTGGTACAACGCCGTACTTCGAGATATACACGAGACGCATATGTATCTATACGTAGACATTATTCTATGCGCGCTCGTGCGTGCGTCTGCCCTTGAGTGGCCGTGTGTGCGCGTTGCTATCCATAGCGCAGACTGAGTGGAAGAAACCGCGCCAAGAAGATACCGTTCTGTAACTACGTTTGCCGCTACTATTGCGGTATCACTGTTCAGATGAGTGCGTCGACCGCCGCCCTGATGCTCTCTGAAATCTCGTAAAATTTTATCGTTCGTCGCGCCTTTTACTTGAGCTTTGCCGAATCGCTCAAGTCGACGAGAGTGAAGTAAAGTCAAATGCTTTCTGCGTAGATGATCGGCTACACAGAGCGTCGCCGGGGAATGATGGTGGCAATGCTCGATAGCTCGTGGTAATGGAACGCTATACTTATGCATCTATTTGAGATGTTCGCTATTTTTTAGGTGGCACGAGAACAAAGGACGAAACACGTTTGGCTATTCAGGTGGCAAGTTCCTCTTGCGGTAGAACTGTGGGGATGCAGTGACCTTCCGTATCGCGTAAGTATTTGGTGACATTATAATTTGGCCGACTGATAATCTCACCAAGTTCAGGTATTACTTTGTTCATCTGAGATTTATGTTAAACTCACATTGCAATGATTTATGAGGTGGTCAATAGCTTCTTCAAGTTCTTCTTTATTTCATAACTGTAAGTTTTCCAAGCGCTTTTGTAAGATATCAACAGATTGTTTTTGATGTAGCTCGTCTTATCGGCTTATGACGTTCAAAGTTAGTACATAAGCTATACGTACATGTTCTTTAATAGAAGAAGAAAACTGTGCGTCATTTATATTTATTTAAGGACTAAAAGCAACGTGAGCCTTTCAAAAATATTGGGTGAACGCTTAACTGCAAGATTCTGTCGTCGTGCTAAATGAACTATCTGTGTTTCCCGTCGTAGGGCAATTTGTTCTATTATCAGAGATAAACCAACTGGGAATACTGCTTTCCCGATTCCCTTATACATATTTCATAGGTCGTTAATTCGTAAACGTTGTTCGAACACGAAAGATAAAAATCCGTTAGAGGAGCGTTTTTATTTTTAGCTCCTAATGCATTATTGGTAAGTTCAATTGCAAGGAAACCTAATCCATCTTCCCGTACCGGTTCGCAAAGCCTTAGAGAATGCTTCTATAGACGCAAGGCTTTCGGCATAGTAGCTAACTTGTAGCTCATCCGATACTCTTTCGGTAGATTTGAGATAATAGGGGAAATTCTGAAAATATCGCTTGCCAACATCTGTAACCATGCGCTTTCTTTCTTTCTTTTCTCCGGTTACTCAATACAATATTGGATCATCTATGCCGCTTCGCAATCACAGAGGAGGCAGCACCCATTAGTAAATCCTGCGCGGTTCAATTTGGAACAAAAGTTGTTACGTTTCCTTTGTTACCTCCATTGTTGCTAATGCAGTATGATTCATTTACACATATCATTTTGTGTTTATTAACACGTTTTTGTACAGTCAACTGAACAAAACTACTCGACCGAAACATGTATCGAATACTGGAAACCTTCGTGGAATATTTAACCAATTGTCGTATCTAATCTACCCGGAATTTACGTGGAAGCAAAGCTAAGGCTTCGCCGAACTCATGCCACTTTATAACAGCTTGTATCCCACAAACATGTAAAAATGAAAGAAATAATGATAAACAGAAAGCTCTGTTTGAGATCTATTATAAATACCATTAATTATAGTAGGAAAGCACTTGGTGGTATAAACATTTTACCGGTGACAAACGAGATTTTGTCTATTCGCGATGAACACGATCTGAAGTGTAGTTTGAAAACGGTCTTGTCTACGAACTTGTTTTATATAGATGTCGCTGCCACACCACAACCTCAAATATTCGATATCTCCGAGACAAAATTTTACAGCCTCGAAAATCAACATCGAAATTCAATTCTGGTCACAGATAAATCAAAAACGTGCAGAATCCCTACAGGAACGAATCGATTGCTAACAGACAATACTTATCTACAGACTTAATAGAAAGTAACGTTTAGAAATAACATTCAGGTGTCTGTTTATTTCAGGTATAAATTTTACCATAAATTTGTTGTGCCATAAAGCTATTTCTGCCAGCATTGTCTTGAACTGAAACTATCTACTCGATCGTAACAAATAGCATCGCTTGAGACGCAAAGGGGATTTCTACTTAGAACAGCAACAGGGCAGACTTCCATGATGATTTTATTGTTGCGGCAGTTTCTTTGATTTTTTTTTTTTCTCACTGTTTCGCTTAGGGAATCGTCTACATTCTAATTGGCTGCCACGATCGCCGGGACGTGCGTCTCTTATCGCAGGATTGTGTCTTTTTCTTTCGTTATTGTACAAGTACCAACTATCACAGTCGTCATCGTAGCCATCGTCAGGATAATTGGAAACAGCTTATGTTGGCCCACATCGTCAACTATTGGAACTGGGAACGCATATACGATCGTAAATAGCGGCATCAGCAGCAGCAGCAGCGCTTGTAATGGCTCATTTTCTAGCTTTGTGCCCTGTTAGAACGTAACAATGTATAAGGTAAGAAAGAAAAGTAGAGGAAGGAGCAGGCACGTCGATTAAACTTATCTGTACGACCACGTCGGACATAATCAGCTGGCATTGCCATCACAAAGCAGACGCATCCTCAGCAGGCCACGCGGACGACGTGCAATACTCGGCTGATCATGCACGTAGTGCTGTGATAGCTTATTATTGTCGCGTCGTGCGATAGAACGATTGACGGCGGCATTACGACGGAGCGGTAGCGACAAATTCAAGCTGAATATGGCGCTGATTGTTAACTGTCTGATAAAATGAAAGAGAAATTACTAGGAGGTCTTGAGCGGAAGTAACTTACCATTTTTTTTTTCACTTAGGACAACTGTTTAACTTTTAGTCGTTAGACGTAGACAGGTTGGACCCGATCATTTCCCTGTGCAGGCCGCATTATTTCACTATTTGACGCATTATTGCATAGGCCTCACTTCGGCGTAGGCTCACCTTGTCTTGAACCTAATTGACCTCAAGAACGTAATGCACTAGAGCGTCAAAACCTTGAATTGTTGCCGATTAGTGAGTACTGACACCTATTTTTATGGCCATTTCACAAGCTGACCAGATCATGTGCTAAGGCTTTACTTTATTACATATAGGGTAGGTCAGGAAGAAGAGAAAAACGAGTTCAATGAACGCTGTGAGTGTTTTAATGTCCAACGTTAAACAAAGTCCAATTTAGCCATAGGATATGTCAAATGCAATTAAGAAAAAAGTAGGTACTACTTACTTCTCACCTTTGTCTCGCCTATAGTTTTCTCCTAACTTTAAATTTTGCTTTGTACTGAACCAGCTATTGCCTGGCATAGGTTGCATTGTTTCCCGGTATTTCTCGCACCATCTGCTTTCGATAGGTGCAACAAAAGAAGGGTCCTTTACCGAAATCCGACGGGAAGTAAGCGAGCACGAATACCCTGGTTATTAATTAGTGGCTTATAGGTTTTTGATGGGTTTGTGGGAGCCTCTCGTAGCTCGTGGAGGCTTTGCCATTGCCGAAAGTCCTGCCAGAGCAAGGGGTGAAACTGCTAACTCGAACGGGGAGGTGAGGCTGGAGAATTGGAGGAGTACATCAGACTACTGCGAAGTTGAAACGTCGGCGGCAACGCTGGCTTGAACGAGTTGTAGAAGTGAGCTTCCTTCAAATAACTCAACTCGAGTAACGCCATTTCCACAGCTTTCAAAACCTCTGCCCTAAACCAGGATTCCGACACCCCACTTCCGCCTTCATTTCGCACATCGCCTGTCTTCTGACTCGCTGACAGAATGGCATAGACTCTGTGCGTCGAGCACTGCTGTAAGCTAAGAGGTCAGCTTCTCTTTCAATCGTGCGAGTAAGCAAGTCCAAGAATCTCACCGGTTGCTCAACCACGCTGGTCTAACCAAGGAGAGTAATGGAAGATAAAAGAAGAGGACGACGGTGGAGAGAAGGTGGGCAGTTGCAGAGGGCAGCTGCAGCAGCCTAATATTTAAGCCTGCTCACTTGGTCGTATGATGTATCTGCCTTCACTAATATTCGCTTGGGGCCTAACTCAACTGAACAGGAATGAGCATGCAATACCTCACGCATACAGGAAGGCCGCTATCACGGTAGTTGGTAACGGGACGGGCGCGGCTGGCTACCTGAGGCGAAAAGCAGCCAGTGACCACCCCCCAAAGGAAGAGGGAAGTGAGTTCGGATGTGGCGTCTGACTCAACGCCGCAACCCGCGGTAACCGGGGTTGTCGCAGCAGCTCAGACGCAATCTCGGATGACCGTTCCTGCTAGGGTCATACGCCTACGACGACAGCTACAGCACAACCAGCAACAGCTTCTCCAGGCACTCTCGACTCGATGCAGGTGTAGAGAGCTTCGTCGATTCATTCGACACTGCAGCTTACGAAAAGGAGGCTTCATGCTTGCAACTTTTCAGGGCAAGTCGTATCAACACCGGCAGTTCTCGACCTCCTTGTCCTGCCAGCAGCCGAACTGGTCACACTACAGCGATATTGTCCACCTATCGGCAGCATTCGCGCAGTGAGACATGGTCGGTGCAATGTCGCTGGCCGAGTTCTCGCGGCCGTTGGCCCAGTAAGCAACAGAAGCAACAGCCGTTCCGTAGGAAAATGAACTCATTAATAACGCGACGAAGCCGAATATGATTTCTCGCTGCGGATTAGACCATTATGGCCTTAGCTAAGGACTCGTAGACTGGGCCATCGAGGGTATATTAACTAGTGCTACTACTGCGCTGAAGCTTACACGTAATGACAGCTTATTTCTAGTTTAGTCATGTCTCTATTCACACATATGTGCATAGCTCTATCCAAAGCAATATTCAAATACGTTCCACTCCCTTCCCACTCGTGTTAGCTCGTGCTAAGAACTGGCCTTAAGCCAAACTTTCCAGCTAAAAGAGCCCAGAACGCACATCTAGCTTTTTATAAAGTAACTATAACTTCCTGAGCGTTGGCATAAAATTACCTTAATCTTAGAAATGAAATGATTGTTGTGTGTATTTACACAGCCGTTTGCCCTACAGTTACCCTCTAGAAAGAAACGATATATACAGTTTGGTATCCTCACCTGTCATAAGAAAGACTAACACCTATAAAGTAACTTAATCACGACAACAATACGTCCGGTGTCACGATGCGAGAACGTCACAAAAGATACGTACGGCGCGTATACGTAGACAGACTAGATAAGACTAATCGTATGACACGTGCTAATAATTCATAAGACAATAGCGCATTGACGCCCGACATTGATGACAGCGCTACCGTCGTTCCCCGGCAAAGGATTCGTTCGCCTCAATGGCTGATACTTGACAGAGAAGCATTTATCATTGCGCGTTAGCCGGCATAATAGTCCAACTGCGTTTGTTCCAAGTTGTTAAATTGTACTGACGACTCGAAACCGTTGGATCGTTTCCATATGTCTACCGGCCAAGATGCCACTATGTTCATGCTAAGCTAGAACACACAAGATGCTTTCCTAAACCATTTGTCAAAAGGCCCTCTGCCTATTTTGTCAACACCTTTATATGTAGGCTGCTGTACCAAAAACGGGACAGTCTTGGCGACCCGTCTGCTATGGCACGTATGTTTACCTGTTATTGCTGATATCGATATAAGGCTTGCTTTATTTCGATCAGGTCATAGATTTATAATGGCGCAAACTTTAAGTGTGAGCGAACGTCGACTTTTCAGTGCCTCTACAATGGACGAGTTCCAATTTTTTAATAGTAATAATAAACACAGTATTATAATAATAATAATAATGCCTGAAGTCCACTGTTTACGCTGATCCCCGTGCGATTTGCACGTGTGCCCACAATTAGAAAGAAGTAAGCTTTATCCTAAAACTTCCAACTGCAAAACTGATCAAAAAAAGCTTAAAATCCACATTTTATTATATTCTATACTAAAGGTTGTTTTTAAAGGCGCATTTTTCATATAACTGATAAAAATCTCAGGTAAACTCATTATGTCAAGGTCAGAGGGATATTCTCGGAAAATGTAACAGGCAAACTTCTTTATAACCTGCACCGCACTCCTAAGCATAAGCATGAGCTATCCGGCCGTTTTCGGTTCCTTCCCACCGAAAAATTTTCTACTATCATAGAAACGAGACTACTACTACTACGAAACGAGAAATGACCGGAAATGAGAACGTTTCTGCTCTAGCTAAAATTAAACTTCATATATATAGTTATATTTTGAAGAATACAAAACTGTCAGGCTTATTTCGCACCCTTGTTCTTCGAGCGAAGCCATCGCAGGAGAAAAAATAGCAGGACACTGCGCCGAGACATGGTCAACACTACGTTGAGTGGAATGGAGTCCGTCGTATGAAAAGCCAATGCAAAAAGCATGTGAATCAAGAATTGGGTTGCTGATTATTTGGGCTTCAACTCAAGGCAGGGATTTTGGAAAACGTCGTTATCTCTAACAACGTACGTCAGAATCAGGTCTTAAAGCGGCCGACTTCACGGATATATTCAAGTTCGGTGCCCCGATTGAAATGGTCATAGCAAAATCTGATTCTAAGAGTTGATTTCACGTAAACGGTTAACCCAACGAAGTGTACTGTAAAAATTTAACCAAATGAGCTTGCTAAATTGACAGCGAATAATCGATACCGTAGACCTGACTTAACGGCCTCGAGCAATGAAAGAAACTAAATAAAATCTGACACAGGCTAGATATAGGCTTTAGAGTCCACTTTACAAACTGCGCAATAACTTTTTGCATAGGGCCTGCGTAAGGCTTAATATTGCACTGCCACTTCGGCTGAAACTAACAGCCAGTGGATGGGCTTCATTAAGCCGAATATTACTTTGTCTGGCTTCCGTGGCTGACTGGGTCGGCTATTCAATAAGTATGTTCTTGAAGATCGCTTCATTTAAATCATCGACAGAGAAGTACCATGAAAAATTAGACGTAGACTGTTGATTATACTCAAGCTTTGCTATATTTCCATCATTTTTACGATTTAGCGATAACTGTAAATTTTTTTTTATAGCAGTATGGATTTTTGTTTATATGTCGAGGTTGTTGTACACAGTGTGTAAAGAAATTTAGTAACCTATCTATTCCTGACTCGCTTCGATATGGGCGATGCCAGTTTGGCGTTCGTCTAACAATTTAGTGTGTTATTGGGATTTAGAATAAACGTTGTTTTTATGTTTGGGATCTCATTCTAATAACAAGTTCCTGTCATAGTAACTTCCTTGAATATACATGTTATTCAGCTACACACATGTTAGCCGACTTTCAGTCAACCTTCAATTTGCTAACGGTTTCATCGACTTAATAGCCACTTTGTGGATGGCAACATATGTTGAAACGCTTCTAGATTTTTTCATAATAGGCATGGTTTTTACAGGCCCACTGAACTATCCTAAGGACGTTTCCCATATACTGACAAAATTCTATAGCGAATTTACCAGGGGGAGTAGATTTTATCCAAACGAAAAATGCTCTTATTTTTTGTATTTTAAAACAAATGTATTCATATATATTAAAGGATTTTAAAGAAAAATGTATTGTGTTTGTTAGCTTTAAAAACAAATTACATCAAACATTGATCGTAGCAATCATTTTGTTTTATTGAGAGATGCTTCTGATATATACGCGTTGGCGGACTCAAAATCAATTCACAGAAAAACTTAACACGGTACAATATTTTGCTATCTTGCCTTAGATATGTTTTGTTGTAGGCTCTCAACTATCCAAACACTTTTAAGGGAAGTTTATATATGCTTCCTTCGCATAAACTTGGGCCGTATACGCGTGTGTGTGTGTGCCCATGAAAGGCTTCTTGTCTTATGTGTAACCCGGAATACATGTTTAAAACAGAAAAACAATTGCTTTGTTGAAGCATCTGAGACATTGGTTTCTGGTTGTTTATATTCTGGAAGCTTTTTTCCCCCCCAAACATATTCCAGCTAACCGATAATCATATTTATTTTAAATTGATTACTTATGCATTGAAAATCACGATCGTCATTCTGAACATGATTTTGGCAAACCCATCGCGTGTTTGCGGGTATCTGTGAAGTCAGAGGGCCGCAGTCGATTATGATGTCCCGCACCCATTTTCCCGGAGCTGGCTTTGTTAAGTTCCTGTCCGTGGATGTTCTATGAGGTGTTGTTCAACGTCGTGCTACATTCATTATTCAGGTACATATTCATCGTCGTTGTCTCTCTCGGCCGTACTCCTACAGCTGTTGCTGGTTATCAGGCGAGCTGTGCTTTGATCATTAATTAACTTATTGTTGTGATTAAGCTACAATAACTGCACTTGCTACTATAACTGCTTCTGTTGGCACGAGCTGAATTTGGATGTTGGAGTTCGAACGGAGGCACGAAACTGCGTCATGCCGCAACGCAGGCTGTAGCGTACAAGCGATGTCCAGGTGAGGTCGCTAGTGCGCAGTCCTGATCGTGATAGTGCTGAAGGCGCCAGTTTCAAATTGTTGTTTTCCGATATTCGTTATCCTGTCCGTTGATGCGGACCTCTTCATCTTCTCCGTCTCCCGCTCCTCTCGCTTGTGTACGTGCCACGGGGCAAACAACTTCAATTAATAAATCAGGCGAAGCAGATAGAGAAAAAGAATCTGAGGGAACCGAACACAAAGGAATAACCTGTCGGTTTATCGGTCGGTCTGTCGACCAGACACCCAGACCCCTCCATCTTTGGGAAGATGATTCACCAAAGGGGGGTTCAACGGGGAGAATACAAAGTGGTGCAATGATCGACCGTGGATTCTGGCAGAGTCGACATCTTCATGATTTTGGCTCTGTCCTCTCGCCCGTGGCCGCAACGACTGTTGCTGGCACAGCGCTTTCAAAGATAGGTACATCTCTCAACCCTTCATGGCAGCTTGGAGCGGAAAGAACAAGGCGGTGCCAGTAGTCTATGGGCAAATCTGCTCCCATCTTGATGCCGGTCGACAGAGTCGTTGTCCCTGTCAAAAAGAGCGGGGCAATCGGCCAATGAAAGGTACACGCCATTTATTCAAAGCATGGCGATTCATCGAAACAAAACGACCTCTTTCTCTCTCTGGCTCAAACCTTCGTTAACTCTCTCGTTTGGTAAGGTAAAGGGATAGCCTTTCTTCCTTCGAAATTGCTTCCCTTTCTCAGTGATAAGCGAGCATTGAACTGGGGTAAAACGGGTTAGTTGGTAGTCGTTGCCCCTTTGTATCTAAGTTGGATTTGGACGCGTCTGCGGGTTCGTTTTCTTTGTATTGATTCATTTGCCCTGGCTGGCGGACTCGCTTGTTTCAACGAACGGTGAAACCTGGCAGCGCTTGCGATAGCTTCGGCTCGCGCTGAACCGTAATAAAGAAGAGACATTTTTCATCCTTTGTTTTGTCGGTGACGTCCATCGTTCGCCACTTCTCTTGGGGCCGACGGCGGCCTTTTCCGTGGTCTCAAAGTCCCCGCTCGGACTGCTATTACACCTCCCTCCCCCCCCCCCCCCCCCCCCCCCCACTGGCCGCCATCTCTCCTTATTCTCTTACGTTCGGTCCGAATATCAACATCGCCTGTTCTGTTGGCTCTAATTCTCTCACCACTAACCTCCCTTCTCCATTCGTTCCGTCCTAAGACCTCGCCTTTTTCCTCCGAAGGCCCAGGCTCACCACCAGCTCTCTTTAGGAAGATTGGTGAGCACGAGCAAAAGTGTGTGGTCACGAGTTGAGGAACACGACGTCGGGGTGGAACGGGGTTAAAGGCGAAGGGTCGCTGATTAGTTTTGATTCCCGTTTAACTCCTTTTTCCATTGGGATCTCGGAGACATCTAGCCAACGCCTTCATAATTATCTACCGTTCCCATCTGCCCCTAAAATGATCACGGACTATCATTATTAAACAAATCACGGGCCCTGACAATGAACGCTCGCCATTTGTGTCCGCATGGATAGACTTAACCTCGGCTTGATCAATGTATGAATGTATTGAAATGAATGACCATTGCTATCACTCCGATACGCATTTATTGTCAGTGAAAGGAACAGGGCTGGAAAGTTTCGGTATTCGCCATTTCATCGATGCAGTGGGAATCATAAAACCAGGATCTAGAAAGAAGGCCACGATAGGTGGCAACAAACAGCTTCTCTGATCTCCTGTGACAACGCAATGTCTACGACCCTGCCTGCGCCTGCATAAAGAGGCCTCAACAATCAAGTGCAGCTTTACGGCCCTGCAGCGACAGAAAGTGACGCAAGACTGAATATATCTACGTATTGAGTGGGAACGTGCAGAGACGTACGGACGTAACGCCAACGCATATGACGACGACGGCGTCTGATAGTGGAGAAACGGATGTCACTTACATTCTGTAGTGTGTTGTGGATCAGATATTTTATAGAGGGCGATGGGAGTGTCATGAACGAGAACCTAGAGGCTGCAGGTGGTCTTGAGATAGATGCGAGACCTGACATCGGGTAATTTCGAAGAGGGATTTTGAGTCGAAACTGAAGGGGATAGCCCACCTTAGACAAAGAAAGTTGTGGAACAGAATGGGACGCTGGCGGATGTGTAGGACCATCGTCGCTGTGCCTCTTCTGTCTTGGTGAAATTGCCAGACAGGTTCGTTGTTCGTTCATAGCCTGTGTCATATGTCATGTCCAAGCGGTGCGCTCGGATGGACCGGACGACCGAAGCGAGGTTTCCTAAACCCGACAGTGCAGGATGTGTGCCCGTGCGGGCAGGAAAAGAGGGCAGAACGGTAGAGGGGTCATACAGCCCAACAGTACCCAGCCAATGAACAAACCGACCGACTCAGCCGAACGCCCGCTTAGCTCTTCCTAGAGCCATTGTTCCTCAAATGGGCTATCACTTAACCATTTCTCAGTGTCAGCCCTAACAACGCCGCCGCCTCTCCCACTAGAACAACGGCAGGCACTTCACTTCTGTCCTTTTCGTGTTCCTCTCCTCATCGTCGTCCTTATCCTTGATCCACTACGGCGACTACTACTGGCGCCACCAGCGTCACGGCGGACATCGCCCGTCTCTCTAGTTCATTTCCTCTTAAAGTTGCTCCCTGGTTGTACAATACACCCACTCACTCATTCACCCTGCAACGAGAGCAACCGAACGGGACAGATGCCGGCCAGTTTTACGATTGTAGGTCAGTATATCGGTTTTATTGTGCTTTCTTCATATCGACCCCGTCTTCTTTCCCAGCGAGAGTGGATCAACTCCGTGTTGCCCACATTACCCACTCACTCCTTCCTTTCCTCGTTGCCGACTACCTCTTCTTAGCTTTACCTTATGGGTGCTACATGATCCGTGACGGCTTCGGTTATTACCGAGGTCAGCCAAAAGAGAAAGTATGCCGCAACAAACAAAAATACCTATATTTAATATGCAGCGTTTTCAATAAGCTCACTTAACATGACACTTTGCCTAGCTGTGTATTTAATTAAAAGAAGATTCTAGTTGCGACTATTTTTCTTTGTTTATTGTGCAGTCCTTTCTAAGTGAACTGATCTTGATCTTGGCCATGTAAAAAGTATAGAACAACCCCAGGAGCGTTCTCTAGTGTCCGCTGGTTTCTCGTCGTTTTGTGTCATTGTAGACGCAGTAGCATTGACTTACCTAAGGTTCCGCTTTCTTGCGTTAAGCATTATGCTTATATTTATACTTAGGCAGATTCTGCTCATCATTCGGCATTTATTATGCACTAAGGGACGAGCTGTCTCTGTTTTCAGCTTAACGGTGCCATTTTCCTTTATGATCACATAAACAGCCATCGACCAAGGGGTCGTAAGAGACTAGTGGCAAATTGGCTTTAGAGGGCTTTCTGGGTCCAAGTGGTTTAATTCCACAAGCTTTGCCCTCCTCGTCCTGGCCCTTTTGTCCTTTTGTTGTTCGTC
Source organism: Varroa destructor (assembly GCF_002443255.2). Taxonomy (NCBI): domain Eukaryota; kingdom Metazoa; phylum Arthropoda; class Arachnida; order Mesostigmata; family Varroidae; genus Varroa; species Varroa destructor. The sequence goes on along the minus strand of NW_019211454.1, from coordinate 67,668,129 downwards.
TTCCACCTCCTACTGCACCCTTTGTTTATTCTGGTTCTACTTTCACATTCTTTTACCTTCTTCCTTCAGGCCAAGAGGCGAGGTTGCACCGTCGTACAGTGCCTACACATCTGTCAGTCTCATACGCATCCCGCTCTATAGCCGCCGCTCCGTACAGACAAAGTACCGAAACATAAGTACACACGCAAATCGCAAGCGGCCATTGAGGCCTCGCACCAGCCTCCGCCGTAGCAGAGATACGTCTCAATGCTTTCTCTATTTCGTCCTTTTCTTGCGCTTGTTTCGCAGGTACCTGAATCGTCAGCGTCTTACCGCTTCCTCTCGGCGAAACCACTGGGGGGGAGATTTTGCTATCTGGCGACAGCCAAGCGACCGGCACAGCCGAACTTCTCTCTAAGGAGCAGCAAAAGCCCAGCGAAACCTTGTGCTTGTTATCAAATTTGAAGCTTTCCGCGGTTCTTCGACAGCTGCTGGCGACGGGCAGTTTGTCCACGTCTTTCTCTTCTCTTCTGGGGAGGTCGACAGGCGACGGTAGCAGCACCGGTAGCAGTAGTGGGGCGTTCAGCGTAGCGTCTCGCCGCTCGCCTCTGGTTTCAGCTGGGCACGGTGCTCCGACTGACATGGTTGCCCGTCGTTCTCACAGTCCCTACCCCAGGTTCGTTCCCGTTCAGTGCCATTCGCCTTCCGTTCGTCGAACTGATGGGTTTTGGCGGCCTGTCCTGGCTTCTGAAGAGGCTGCTGAACCAGTTATAGTCGGTGAAGGGCCAGCTATGACGTCGGCCTTTGCTATAGCCGGCTCAGGCTGTTTGGAAATTGTCGGCCTTTGACGGGAGTCTCGTCGAGTTTGCTCCAGAGCAGCATCACCACCAGGGGAAGGGTGGCCCCAAGCTGGATAGTCGTGTCCTTCCCGGCCGCTGTCTGGGTAGCAAGGGGGTGATGATGGCAGCCTCAGTGCACCATGGGCCTAGTGGAAGTAGTAGTAGCAGCGGTAGCAGCAGCATGGAAGATTTAGGATCGGTGCGGTGTCGTGTTCAGTTTGCCTAAGTTCGGTTGCTTAGGGGGTTAACCATTTATCTTGGGATGGGGGATGCCACTTCGGGTTGAGGGAATGGGGCGAAGGGACCAACGTGAATGGAGACGCGAACGCTGGTAGGCTGTGTATGAGCAAAGAGGCAGGCAAGGCAAGGAAAAGGGGGCCGAGGAACAGGGCATCACTCAAATTTGCTACGACGTACACCCACGCGTTTCTGACTTTCCGTTCACCACTATGTAGCCGTAATCGGAACGGCGGTGTAAGCTGCCCTCCTCGTACGGTGTCATACGGAGCTCAGTGTAGGCAAAGGAAAAAGAAGACAGCGACGAACGACGACCCGCCGGCAATGAGGGAGCTACCGGCGCAGAAGAAGAAGAAGGTAAACGCTAAACTACGAAGAGCAGTAGGACGAACGACGCCCGTCTGAGCGGCAGCGGCTGTCGAGCAGGACAAGGCGGAGAAGGACGAAAAGGAAAAGACCTCAAAAAGAAGGAAAGTTATAAAGGCCTTCAAGAAGCAACGGCAGCTCCTTCAACTGCCTTCCTTCAGCTTGGACGGGTGACTTTCGACTCGTGACTGCTGCTGGGTGGCCGCTCTGCTCGGCTCGTCGGGGAATTTATTGGCGCACGTCAAAAATTATTCTCTTCTCTCGTTCATCGACTTCTAGTTGCTGCCGCCGTCGCTGCTGCTGTTACCACCGAGCCAGCGCCGCCACAGCTGCAGCCACCGCTCGTTTCATCGTATGTGACTAAGTATCGGTATGTGTGCACGTCTATGTATAGAAAGGAAGGTATAACGTCCCTGACTGGCGTTGTCGTCGCAGCCAACGTCAGTCTGCAGCGATGCCATAGAGTAGCATCACGCAGACACGCGCTCACACAGACAGAGTTACGACTAGCCGACCGCCCCAACGAGAAACAGAGACAGATACCTCGATCAGCCAGAAGGCAATCTATCGTGGGTTGTCCTGGGACGACACGTAAGTCCAAAATGACGAAGGTAGGACGCGCCCTCGCACATAGGGCGTCCAAGAAGAGAAGGAGGAAAAGAAAAAGCATGAGATTGAAAAGGGATAGAGAAACAGAGTAGAACGAACAGGGGTTTTAGCACACAGGCCAGACTGCTGCAATGTAACCCGTTTTCGCCCGTACCCCCAGGATGGGTTGTTCAACCAGTATAGCAAGCATCGGCGTACTAAGCAGGCAGACCAGCGGACATCTTGCCAGTCAAGCGGCCGGTCAACATCCAAAGTACAACACAAGCCGCGCGTGGCGGCTGTAGGGGCTGCCGCAGAGGCTAAGGTCGCGCTAGGAGTAAAAAGACATCACAAGTCAGGCGCGGGAGGGTCGCCTCGCAGAGTACAAGCGGGGACCTTGGCTGCTTCTGGTGCTATAGCTTCTGCTGGATAGTCGCCGAGATGGTCATTTGTTTCCGAGAAACGATAATGGCTAACGATGGCACAAGCAGCGACGGCGGTGGCAGCAGCAGCAGCAGCAGTGGCGGCGATAGCAAACGCAGAAGCGGCAACGATACGAGGGGTGGGCAGGAAGTAGAGGACGAGACGCTGGAGACAGAACGCCGGCCGTCGGTCACTGGTAGACAGACACCACACAACGACAACGACGACTCCAGTGGGGTGAAGCATTGCCACCCTGATGCAGTCTCCGCTCCTGCCGTAGCAGTAGCTTGGGCGATGTTGGTCGGATGCCATGGATGGTCAGTCGGCCGGTCGTCATGCGATCGGCGGGCGATATTAGATAATATCCGATGAACGATGGCTGATATCAGCCAGAGACACGACGACAAGCGGACAAGCAGCAGCAGAGGCAGAAGTGTAGGGACCAACTACAGCGACACCGGCTTCATAAGAGTAAGCCTCACTGAGGCTTGTTTCGTTCGGGACAGCTTTGGTTGGTGGAAGTTTCTTTGCCCGGGATCGCCTTTGCAATTTGTTATATAACAGTAATCGCAAACATCATGAACAGCTTAGTAGGTCGGCGTAGCATCTTAAAAAATTGCAATAACATTTGTAATGGGATGCTTTTGTTCTATTGTGTTTTCGAAACGAAGCTGACAAAAAGCTCAATATTATCATTGTCTGACATGCATAAAAGCACCACATAGATATATAGGTCTTAAAAAATACTATTATATTTTTGAGAACTTTTTTAGTGACACTCGTTAATTTTCGGAATTTACAAGCTTTTCGGGTGTCTTCGTTCTACTGTAGTACCGTAATATACAGCGCTATTTATCCGAGGACATCGATATAATTTTGTTGCGCCAAAGATGCGACTCTATCCGCCTATTCCTTAATTAGCACATCACCCTAAATACCTTCCATGCTTAGTTGCCATGTCAGTAGGTACGCAAGCTGCAGCCATCGGGCACGCCGTATCCACGGGCAACCTTAACAGCAGACGACGTCTGTCAGCAGGCTCGTCATCAGTCCGATACTTCCGCGTCGCCGTTTATCTCGTCAGTTGTTTTTGCTGCCACACTTACTCAAATACTCTACTATAGACAAAAATTTCTTTTCAGATTCGCCCGTCCATAATGACAAGGGTGTTCTCTAGAGGTGGGAAGTATATTTATGTACGAGTCATGTTTCCCCTTGAAAACACACACATTCACTCACACCCAGATAATAACCGCAGACATATATTCACATACACAGTCATAGACAGACCGTTTAGCATTTCTTCATTCTCATCGTTTTGGTCCAGCATTGACTCGATGAGGCGGATCACTGTTTAGACTTTTACGCCTTGCTAAGGGAATTGTCCTATGTAAAACTACGCTACACTCAAAGCAGTCAATACGTGTCTCGCTGACTCGGCCTATATCTGTGTCTCGGATTTATCCTTCACTTTTTCGTTTTTCCTTTCTATGTCCATCGCTATCGATGGACATATGTGAGAACCACGCCTTGATGCTTATTCATATTGGGCGTTCGTTGGGTGATGAAGGATTGATCTCCTACGCTAAGGCCGATCACTTATTCTGGCCATTACGGCAGTCGAATCAGCTTCTTCCAGGCAGGCTGCGTTGACTCTAGTGACTTGTTTGGGCAAGGCAGATGCGGGCGCCATAGTCGACACAAATGGTCTACTACGCTGTTATTAGTACAGCTATGGCATCGATTACGCGGCGGGGCCCAACTAGCGATACATGAACGAAAGCGAGACATGATATACTATGATGCTTCACACATCATCAACGTCGCGCCGGTAACAACAGCGTCGGTATCGACGACGAGAGATTCTGTGAAACGATTGAATCGCTGACGCCGCCTCTTTAGCACGTAAGCGCTCGCTACCGCTTTGGCCTTCCGAGTCCCCGCGGTCCATTCAACCCCGTGTGCCCAACAGTATCGAAAGCTAACTGGTTGGCGTGCTGGTATCCACAGGAGAAATACAAATGTGCCTTCAAGACACGATGTTCCTTTTTTTCCTTTAGTTTGATTATTTACTGTCTTTCCTCCAGCTTGTGTGCCTTGTCGGTGCAGTCCCTCAAACAGCAACTGTGGTGCTAAAGAATGGCCCTGGTTCCGACAAACACAACGTCATCATTTGAAATCTAAGCGGCGGGCGTTGATTGGAAAAGAAAGCAGTGCGCGAATGGATTTACTACCGACTGTGTGAGACCGAATCGATACTCGGTCGTCGTTAGATTGACTAGACTACATCTGAAAGCTAACCAAGAAAAAAATACAACTCATTCATCGACTTTCAACAGAGTATACAGGCACGCAAATACATATACACAAATTTGCTTGGCCGAGAGTTGGACGTACGTTTCGATCATTGCGTCCGTATTTTGCTCCCTTGTGGCTTCTTTAACATCCTCACATGATGTAATGAAACCTTCGAACTTTTAGGCAAAACTGCCCGGGATAGAAAACGTATTCCCTTCGTGGAAGAGCTCATTTTCGTTGCCTTATATATTGTGGCTAGTAAAAATTATTGACACCTATAATATTTAATCGGTCTTAAATTTTATGCTATTTTATTGGCATACATAGGGCTATAGCAATACTCTACAAAAACAACTATATTTACCCACATTAAAGGCAAAAAACAAAACCCAAGTAATCACTTTTAGTTGGCTACAGCTCTTCTAGAAAGACAAGCTCCGTTTGGACATAAACACGAAACAGGTTTATATGAGTCGGTTTATCGAGCCGAATCAAACATCAATGACCTGAAGGGAATTTAAAGACAAGATAGTAATAAAATTCATCGGGGTCTTCTTTTCGCTTTCTATCCTCTTTTACCTGTCTCCTTTTTTCTTTACTCTTTGTCTCTTCGGCGACGCCTCGAGGGACTTCAGAAAAGGACATCAGACATTCTGATCCAGGATCGAGAATATTATGGGGAAAACTAGGAAGGAGAATAAGGTGGGAAGGGGTGGATCTTTCCACACGATACATCTACATGGCCTGGCCGGCGAAGGAATCTCCAGACAATCCCCCGCTAGAGGCACATCTGAGAAGCTCGAGCCATTGCGATAAGCTGACGTTTTCGTCCTTTTCCCTTGCTGAGCAACGATCTACGAACAACTGATATATTTCACCGGATCACGCCATCTCTGCCATTTACTGTACAAGATGTACGGGATAGAACGACGGCTGCGTCCTGGCGACCGCGCGAATAAAAGAGAGAAGGAGAACGAAAAAAGCAAGAGAAACAACAGCAGGGAGCACACGTGTCTTCTTCGTTGTCGTCGCCGTTGTCAACGCCCCTTGGAGTCGGTGGCGGTGGTTGATGCTTGAGTAGTATCGCGAGGACATCGTGGAGCTGGCTCGTCACTGGTGTGGTCGTAGCGTTGTATCGTAAAGCAGGCAGGCAGTTCAGGCGGGCTAGCTGCCTCTCTTTTGGCCCGCTGAACAAGAGACGATGACAAGAGTTGGAGAGCAGATGAGTGGCAAAGGACGCAAGGCAGCTGAGAAGGCTCACCTCCCCTAGGAACGCTCACTCCTCTTCGGATCTCCCACTACTTCTCCTGCTCGCAACTAGGTTCTCCCCTTTCTAAGGGGATGCTTCCACTTTCCACTTCACGAGGACACGATTCGATATGCAGCAGCGCACCCAGCAGCGGCGATCGTAGTGGTCGTGGCTGAAGCATGTGCAGTGTTACACAAGGGCACAGCCCCGTGTATTACATGCTACCCATGGTGTACCACAAAATACACCACTTACCGACTACCGATTAGAGACGAGCTCAAGTCTATGAGAGGAAACTGACAGGAACTGCGCTGGAGGGGGAGGAATTTACCCTAACGTTGTTCCTCAACACCGTACCCATGGGGTAAGGTGCAAAGAGACGATAATGCTCATCACGATGTGCATATACGTTAGATGATGCTGCTGTTGCTGTTGATACTTTTCGTCCATTTGCTATCTGCCAATTGCCATCGAATAGAAGAAGAGCCGACGGTATGAGGCAGTAAAAGCAGACAGACAGACGATGGACAGGGTATCATATGATGTCCCACGTGCGATGTAGAATATGGTTCAATGACTCCCAGACAAATCAGTAGTGATCTGTCGAACAAATATCGGAAAACGGCGTATATGCACTACTTTTACTACTACTTTTAGCATCTATAGATGCTAAAACAACACATACCAAAAATGTATAGTAATGACAAAATATCGTATTAGCTGCAAAGCAAAGTTTTGAAATATGGTTGACGATACGCCAAAGAAGAATTGATTAATAAAGTTCTCAAATAGCCTAAAAGAGTGCTGAAACGTAGTATCCTCCAATAATTCTTCAATAGGTCTGAGGAGAAATAGTTCTAGTCCATTTATAGATTATTAAATACTAGGCTTCGAAACATAAAAAATTACGAAAATGCTGCGTTTTAAATCACTAAGCGGATAAAAGATTCACATTAAAAAGGCTGGGTTAAAAAAAATCAAGTTTTTTCTAGGGCCTTAGAGTCTTTATGTTTGAAAACATAATCATTTAGGTGTATTATAGACACTTGTGCTAAGTACAGGCATACTATGCATGCCGTGTAGCATCAAATGTCTGTGCGCGTATTTTTGAACTATTCTATAGCACACATGTATAGTTGCCCAAAAAGCAATTTATCTGATTTGGTGCCTTTTTTGCCGAGGTCCTATTTCGTAGACTGGCTGCCAAATTCGGTATTCTGTCCAGATCCGATGGATAAGTCAGCAGCCGTGTGGTTTTTGATTAGGGCAGGGGCAATAGTTAACAACAACAACGGAGATCGCATGGTATCGTCAAATTTATGATAAAACGACGCGCGCTTCTGTTGACCTGAATGGCAGGCCTATGCTAGAAGCAGTGTGCTGACTACCGATCGTCCAGAATAGCGAGACAGATGCTTATTGGGATTCACTCACCAATATATGTAGCAGCAGCAGCATCTAGATCCTCAACGTTGAACGAGCGAGGTCGTTAGCAGTGTTATAGCGACCGGCGCCTTGTCTCGTTACGACAGAAATCGCGAGTTGAATTAGTGGTGTTATCTTGAAATCTAACGTTGAACCAGCCACGGTTAGCAGGAGAAGCAGCAGCAGGAGCCCAGGCTCGAAACGCGTCGGTATACATTTACACAAACACACATCCCCTTACAGGCTTTATGTGTACGATTCTGATTTTGAACGCCAAGGCCTGGCGCGTTGCGCTGTACGTATATATATATATATATATATATATGTATTTATATGGAGGAGTGGGAAACGAGGCCTTCGCTTGGCAGCGAGATAGTTCAACTCTCTACGAGAGCTCGTATGAGCAGTACTGGCAGTGGTAGTAGTCCACTTATGAGGCCATTAATGTGAAATGTGTAATGCAGCGTCCCTCTTGTTTAGTATTCCGCAGAGATCATGGCTATAATTGCGAGGGACAACGACAACGACTAACAACTAGACACTGGGGGCATTTTGGGCAGGGCACGCGGGCAACTTGGCGAGGAGCCCAAGAGGAGGCAGTGGGCTTCGGGGTTTGTGGGCTGCATTGCCTGACTTGGATTCGTCCCTCCTCTCTGTTCATCTCTCTCGCGTTCTTTATTTTCCTGTTGTCTCTCTGGTGGCCGCGCGTTCGCGCTTCGTTCAACGAAAAGTAGCAAAGTATCACGATCACCGACAAGAGGCGGCGGACGGGGAAGCTCTCAACATAGAGGGAGAAGGACTCACCAGGAGAAGGTCTCCGGTAGGCGGTAGGGATACAGGGAGCTGACGGGGACAGATGTTATCTTGCTATTAATACTGTGTCGCCCCGCTTCTCCCTTACCCATGCCCACAGTTACAGCACTGAAGCTGCTACTGATGCGGTTTGTTGTCGCGGCAGCGGCTGCCGCGACGAAGACTGGTGCTGTTTTCCAAGCCGGCCTGCGACCGCATAGAAGGGTAGCTCTTGGCCGGTTGAGGGCAATCCTAATTGCGGACATTTTGCTTTTTTCAAACGACACGATGCCGCTACCAAATGCGACAGGGAAAGAGAATGCCCAGACGAACCAGTCAGTTAACCGTGAGGACGCAGCAGTCCAGGCTTTGAAGAGGGTTATACGTCTACCTAATAGGATGGTCGTCTGTCAATTCGACATAAGCTAGATTCTCAACACATGACGTTATGTACACTAAAGCGATGTATGCGAGTAATGTAACACGCTTTCGTTCTATGAACTTGTAACCTGTACGTCATGGTACTACAAATGTTCTTAACAAGTATATGTTACCAAGCAGAAACACATGCCGGTTAAAGACTAATTTCTAGCGTCTGTGTTGAAACTGACTTTCCTCACACTTCTCGCCTTCAGCGTAACTGTGGTCTTTTGAACCTTTGATCCTAAATGATGTTGACAGGCTTTGCTTCAGACGGGTCGAACTGTACCGCAGCCTTACCAACATCATGCATGCGTGCATAAGGACATACATCGAATAGGCATCATATCATGCCCAGCCGTCGAATAAGGTGGATTCCGTGCCGCCCCCCTACAGTATAGATGAGATTTGAATACTGAAATCAACTACGCTACCTAGTAAACGGAATGGGATGATTGCGAAGCTCTACCAGCAAATACCGTGCGCATACGGAAGCGAACCAGACATAGAAATACTTACCGATCAATAGAGTTTGACGGCAAACATTGATCTAACCAGCAGTTAAACTGCTGCGACAGACAGAATTAGCCCTAATCATAAACGTCATTTTAGCATCGATAATTCCTAGGCAAGCGATATTGACAACCGATTTAAGAGAACGGGTTCGTTGTCAAGTGTATTGGCTAACCAAGTTGTTGTCTCGATTGGCAATCCGCATGTAACAAATCACTGTTTCTAGAGTCTTCTATTGAACTCGTTTCGGACATGGCATAACTTTTTTTTTTGCTTCCGGTCTGGTTAGCCGTTTATATGGGGGCGCACCTTGCGCACCATACGCACTCGATCGTGCACCTGCACGAGTTTGCCAACAACTATCGTTAGTTGCTTTGGTATCGCGGCGTCATAGGCTATCCATTGCACCACCGTTGGCCATTGCTAAGCGTTTTAACCATTCAGACGAGCTGAGGGGCTAGAGCAGTACCGAGCGTTTAGCGCACCCCTGCTTCGCTACAAAGCGGGAAAGTGAGAAAGAGGATACAATAGCGAGAGAGAAGGGGCTATGAGAGAACGAAGCTAGAGAGAGCGGAACGTACTCCGATTTCAAAGATTACAAGTTATTTATGATCTATATATACCGAGGCGGGTAGCGTTGCAGCGGTCTGGTGGCATCTGCTGGCGCTACTGCTGTTGTCTTTGTCATTACGATTGCCGCCCTACAATTCTCATCGACTTCCTAAATGTATGTATCTGCTTGTGTACGCAGCGACAGTTCTATAGACGGTTTAGTTTCTGTTCCGACAGTTATGGCATGCTCTCTTCATGTTGGCAGTGCCAAAAGGACCAGTCTGCTGTTACTGCTGCGGGTATCTATGTCTGTGTTAACAACAACAATTGCAGCAGTGGCGGCGTATAGAGAATCCTATCGAGTGACCAGTAGCCGCAAAAGTAAAAGGATTTCACCAAAAGCAGAAACAGCAACCGGCAGCACAATGGTCTGCGTAAGAATGGTCAGTTGTAGAGCAGTTTGCTTGTTTGTGGCTGGCAGCCTCAGTTGATTTAAAGCGGCACTCTCTGAAAAAGACATTCGAAGAGATAAAGAGATAAGCTAAGAGCCAACGGCATCGTGAGGCGTTTCCATAGTCCCTTGAATAAATGGTCGACTGGCCCTTCTATCGCAGATTACTAAAGTGGGGCAAGTTCTGTCCTGAGCGTATTACTACGACAAACGGCAACCTAATATGGGAATACTAAAGGTTTTCGAATTGTGCATAGCCTAGACTCCTTTAGTTTTGCACGAAGGCTGCTGCTGGTGCCACTGTCCGGTGGAACCCCATAGCCCCCCGCAGTCAGAACTGGTTTAACTGCGCTCTCTTTCCCTTTCTTTCGTTTGTTCGAAGTAGATGTTCCTTTTGTACCAGCCCGAGTTCTTCACCTCCGAAGCTAGTCTGACGCTACGTTTCGGACGTTTGGCCAACTCGCGCCTGCTCTGACCATTGGTCCTTTGTTCTCGTTCTCTCTCAAGCTGAGCAAGGCACTAATAATGTACAATGGCAATACTTGTACAAGTTAACCCTGATAACAGTTAAACAAACAACGGCAATGTGAATATATATTCCACTTTTATTCAGCAACGACACTGATTAGAAGTGACCGGTTGTTGGTTGGGCCAGGCCAATTGGTCCTGCAGCTCCCCAGTTGCTGTATGACATTATACCGCTATCGGTATAATGAAATGAGAAAGCTATCGGTAATGTATACGAAAAAGCTAGGAGGCAAGAAATGAGAGTTGATCATTGGCAAGTTGAAGCGCGCGGTTTGTCGAGCTCAAGCACGCTATTCCAGTGGCACGGCCTTCCACTCTGTCTCTGCATGGGAATACAGAACGAACGACGGGAAAGACTATGGAAATGGAAAGAAGCAGAGGGTCGTAGGGTAAACGTCAAATGGTGCTGGTGCGCGGAAGCCATCTGCTTTTCTTTTGTAGATGAAGCAGAAAAAGGAAGGTCATCTAGCAGGCTCTTCTTTCAACCTCTGGGGAAACATTGGGGGAGGCAGAAATAATGCCATTCTGTAGGATGCGCTACGAAGCAGTTGTACGTACACTTGTTTCTAACTAAAACAAACGTCCCGTTACATGATTCAGAGATAAGGGTCTAGGTGCCCTACAGGCTCACTCATTCAGAGTATTCGCGTTTTGCAGAAAATCTGCGACTCATGCAGGCGGGAGATTTCGATGAGAAAAGTTAGCTCCTCGATTAACGCTTACTATTGCCTTGATCATATAGAAGTCTATAGGAACTAGAAGTGATAGTGAAACAACTATTGCTTTTTAATTGACAGCACACAAAGTAACGCATAAACATGCTACCAACGGAGACGCAGTTTAGCGTTATAGTTGACAGTGAGCAATGTCAGGCCGTTTACAATGAGATGGATTTTTTTGATAGTTTAGGTTATTGCGTCTACATTTGCTAATGGTAAGATCAGCCACACGTAACAGACACACTCAGAAGAGGCCCCTTAATGAGACATCTTGCTTGGATATTAAATAAGTGTACTAATAGTATATTTCACGTACTGTGTACGACCCCTTACGGGTGTGAAAAGTAACTGCGGAAGGCATTTTTGTTTTGCTTTGCTTACGGTACAGTTAATAAAGACAGAGGTAAAAATTATAAGATTCTCGCATAGAATCCAAATCCATGTTTGATCACACAATACAATTTTATATAGAGCTCTGAACGAATATAGTCGCCCATATAATCGCGTGTCCTTTACGCTAGCTTGGAATGACATATTGTTGAACTGTGGAAACAAAACCTCTAAAGGATTCCAAGTGATCCCATGACCGGTCTATTGCAAGTGGGCAAGTCCGCGCGTGCACAAACAGATCTGATCGAATTTAGGTAAGTACGCCCGCATAATGGCTATGCGATAAATTGGTTAATTTTTACCGAACATTCTCCTCTCAGTATCCACAAAGGTAATCATTTAAAGGTACTATAACAATAAACATTAACAAGATTTCATGTCGCCATATTAATAAGGCCATTTTTTTTTATCAAAGGCTAGCAATTACTGATAGAAATGAAAAAAAAATCGTTACACAATGTAGAACACGTCGTTAAATGGCATTGAACGAGTGGGGCAAAGATCAATCTGTTTTAGGAGCTATCGTTATTTTGGCTATTTGGAGGAACAGATCAATGGAAACTCCTCTAGTGGTCATACTGCCGAAAATATTCAACCAACTCCTAATAGATCTATGATGATAGATAGCCTTTAAAAGATTTCAGTAGATTTTAAAAGCTAGATCAAGCAACCATTTTAGCAAAATTCATTCTGATTGACGGCTCGCTGATCATGATAATTAAAAACAAAAAAAACCAAAGCTTATCAAGAGTTCAAAGAACGGAAACGCTCCCGCCAAAGTACTTTAAAATCAACACCATAACGAATAAGCGTATCTTAGCGTAGAAATAAGCGTAGGTTTAGTAAAGCTTATCTAGTGAAAGCTTTCACGAAAGATCCAGAAAGCGATCACGTTGAGGATTTGTCACAGTAGAGAAAGGGGCATCAACTAGCGACATAGGCAAACGTCTAGTAATGGAACAATCAACACATCATATACGCAATAAACAAAATGTAATTAATGCAGTAATTCGGATAATGGGATACTTTAGAAAGGGTGTTTACAAAAACTGAAAAAAAAAAAAAAAAAGGAATTTCTCGTAATAGTTTCTTTTAAATCTATCATATGCCCTTGATACACGTAGTACACACATGTCAGCGAGCTGAGAAGTACCACCCATCATATACTTATGCTATTTTCTAAAATGAATAGCAAGATTTAGGTACGTATGCCTTATCGACTACGATACAACTCAAGGAGATACTGCACAAACGACCTGCCCACGACCTGATATAGATAAGGAAGCCGCATGATAAACGCTGACAATACGTGCGTTATGTATAAGTTTTAAAAAGAAGAAAAAACAAAATTTTATAACCGCTTCGTGTAAAAAAGAAAAATATCTTAGTGCATTCTTTTTCCATTATCAACTAAGCGGGTCTAGAGAAGGATTAATAGTTGATCAGACGTTAAGGCCAGCAGATAAACGCACCTCTCAAAATGGTCAAAACAAAGTACTGAAGAGACACACTGAATGAGCATTTGCCTGAATTCTAAATGACAGCCATCGATTTATGGAAAATATTCTAAACAATTTCTCTGGCACCAGCGAACACCCTGTATAAAACCATATTCCGGATGTATAAAACCGGATACGCTGTACGCGAACATGTTAAGAAAAACATTATCTCAGACAGTCGAGCAGATATAGCACTGTAAAAAAAACGCTAACATAAAAAAGCAGGCAATGAAACAGCTTGAATTAGACGCCCTTAATGCACGCATCTAGCTAGAACGGTAATAGTCTACCAAACCGAATTAGCTCTTCTGCCCCACGGCTAGACATACTTAGATGACATGATATTTACAGGTGTAGAAATGGCCACGAGATTATAAAAACGAAGGCACTGCAATTCGCAAAGGATAATATGAAAATTCAAAGCAGTATTGAACAGCTCGATCTTAAGATGCCCTTCATCGGATCCAATTCAGCGCAGGTTCAGCAAAACTGAACCATTATGAATACTGAAGATGCGTTAACGGAGCACATATAGTGATTCCAATAGGTTCGCATAAAAGCACTTCAGAGATCATTTGATGTCTACATAAATTCAACACATCACGCAGGAAAAGAAGAAACTTTCAACAAGTTACCGGCTTCAGCTAAAGTACGACACCGTACTGTATAATGTGCACGCACACATCAGTTGCAACAGACATGACTTTACTACGACCCGGTGAAAGCCCTTGCGAATTATCATATATGTATAACGAGAAAAACATCTCATTAGGTCGTACCTCGATTCGTTAGAGATATGGCGACCAATGTCAAATTGTGTCCCGACACAGGCGCTTGCCACGAAAAAGCATTGCAGTTGTCAGGGGCCAATCGTACGCCAACTTAAGGAGCAGACACTTACGCAACCTACACTGCACCCCGGGGCAACGCGAGACGCGTCATACTGTATCAAACAATATGGTTATTGCTTTACCGAGCAGCCGGAAGCTTACTTCTGTTGCGCTCTGTGGCAAAGAATTGCGATTCTGATAGCATAGTTGGAAGAGCGAATGTGTGAGGGTCAGCCATCCCAATCTGAAAAGAAACCAGGCTCGTGTTTTCGATGGTTAGGATGGCCTGTCTTTCCCAACGTTATATCAACCAGCCAAAGCATAAGTGGAATAAATGGTGGATTTATTACGGGATTATATAGTACACGGAGGCAAAGGCAAAAGACCTTTCCCTATATAGGAGTGCGCCAGTAGTGACTTTTAGAGTACAACATTCCTGTAGCTAGCAATATCTTGGAGCCTGTGCTTAACTGCGGTACCAAAACGCGGCTGGAAATTCGATAGGCAACGTCTTTCCTGTGTTGCTAGAGGTAGCAGCAGTACATTTCGGCTTGAAGAGTTTCCCTATTGATACAGCTGCAGTAGGAGCGGCGTATCGTTGAGGTGTGCTGTTCAAGGCGGTAACTTACGAGGTCCCTATCACGAGCTCCATCTATCGCGATGTATCGGTCGTAAACAAGTAAAAGTAAATAGGCATGCTACAGAGCCCCCTCTAACCCAATTTTCCTAGCGTCTAGCTAACCAGTAGTTGTCCGAAGTGTTGTTGGTTTCGCGATGATCCCCACAAGCCCTTGGTAGAAGAGGGATTTCCGCTGCCCCCATGTGCTGCCGCGCAACAGATGTTGTGCGTGGCCTGTTGCTAATAGCCCGTCGTTGGATTGGGTTTTATGTCGATTAAAACGACATTTTCGCTGTTATTAGACCGTATGACGGATTTATGCGTCGTTGTGATAGCTTTATGGAGCGTTTCGCCATATATAGAGTTCAATAAGCCAAGAGTACCTACATATACCTTTCCCTTAGCTACTGCCATTTCAGAAACATGGCGTTCACTTATATATACACACTTTGTGGCACAGTAGATCCGACAGAATTAAATGAACGTAAATCCCCGCAGCGCCGTTCATGTATAAATCATATAACACCTAAGGTGTACAGTATTTGAACAG
Organism: Varroa destructor; assembly: GCF_002443255.2. Lineage (NCBI taxonomy): Eukaryota > Metazoa > Arthropoda > Arachnida > Mesostigmata > Varroidae > Varroa > Varroa destructor. The sequence goes on along the minus strand of NW_019211454.1, from coordinate 67,652,862 downwards.
ATTTAAAATAAATCTGGCTTTCGGATCGCCATTGTCTTGGATGACCTGCGAGATATATTCACCTCTCTTTTTCCGTTTGTTTCTGCTGTAATGTTTCAGTGTTCGAACCAACAATAGCTAGCTAATCAAGGTGGATGCTCTCTCACACCAAAGGCACTGTTTGTCTGAGGTGCGCTCAGATTGCGACAAGGGAACAGTTTCAGCTACGTCCGATATCACATCTGCCCATCTGGCACGTACAGATGGTATCTTAGCGTACTCGTGAAACACATATCATACTGAATTAAAGATTAGAGGTTGCTGGGAGAAGTCTTCTTATACGGTGCATACACAACTTGAATGAAGTTAGGTACGGATCATTTTTACGCAAACTGTGCGCCATAGCACTAAACGACTAATGATTTTATGACAAACCTGTCCAGGCCTTACGCTTTTTTAATGTCACTATTTTGTTGCTCGCCCAGATACATAACCTATGTGGCTCTTTTCAGGAGTGATAATCGCTGCGCAGGCATCCCTCCAAAAGTCATTGCCAATGTCGGAGTTTTGCTCAGATGTACATCGTTACGTGTATCTTTAATGTTCCTCCTACATTTGCACCGAGACTATTCCTGCATCAGGTCCCAATTTTAGCATTCTTGCGTTTTAAAAAGCGAACATTCCCTTCTAATTTCCTTCGTGGCGTCCGAGCTGTTTCCGAGGTGTGGGTGACGCGTTTGTGTGAGTGCGTGTGTGTGTGTGTACCCTATGAGGGGTTCCCTCCTGGCCATTTCTTTCCTGCCAGCTATGTTGTGCTTGTGTCTCTAAGCGATGGGTGCTGTTGTGCCATGTCCTCCGCCTCATTGGGCTGTTGTTCTCGACGCACACCGAGAGTAACGCAGAAGAAAGACATAGAAAGACAGGTGGCTACCGGCTATCTGCCACTGGCGTTGCTGCAGTGGTTTGTTTGCCATCTCGACGCCGACGCTGCCACTACCACCATCGCCGCTGGCAGCGCTGCCGCAAGCTGTCCAGGTTGCGGAACACAGAAGGAGCAGGGTGAGCGCGCAAAAGAGAAAGTAGAGAGCTACTGCAGTGCACTTGAGTCATTCTAAATCACCGGCTTGCCATTCGATATCCCGCTGGAAGGCGACTTCCCCCTGCCCCTTGCCATCCGGGTGTTCCGTGCCTTTTCGTCTTTTGCCAGCTCGAATCCTGGGGGACATTAAGGCCATTGTCTGGCTCATTCCGCCTCTGCTCTCAGAGCCGCAGCAGCAGCCCAGTCCTCCTAGGCTTCTACTGCTGCTTGTGCTCTTTTTCCTCGTTTCCCCTTCCTCGCTCTTCCCCCATCTCTCTCTTTTTCTCAGTCACTCGTTCCTGGATGTCCTGCTGCCACACCGCTGCTGCACGGGGTGGGCCAATCTCTGAAGCCTCCAAGATGAGCCTGTCCGCCCGCCCGACCGCCGGCGCTGTCGTCCTGTATGGTTCCACCGTTGCAGTATAGTCGTCGTCCACAGGGATCCTCAGCGGGTCGGCAGGCATGTCGAGCGATGTTGGCCACGGATGCGGCGGTGGCAGGAGGTTATCTGTTGGTTGTCTCTTTGGCTCCTTCGCCTCCGCAGCTAAGGACAACAATATCGGTCCTAAATCAAACGCCATGTGTAACTGATAGAGCAATGCTGCCTCTGCCTTTGCTTCTACCACCCCCGCCCCCACAGCGCCAGTGTGTGTATGTGTATATCGGTGGGCCCTGTCAGCTGTTCAGTAGTCCGTTTGCTCCCTCAGACGAGGACGGAGGAAGAGAGAAATCGACTCTTCTGCCATATCCAGGACCACTATGCGACGCGCGGTGAGGACTAACAGAAGGGATGGGGCGTTGGGCAGGAAGGGGTGTTTGGAACGATGGGGGCTGAAGATAGCTGAGAGAGATATGCGGGCGGGAGAGGAGTACCAACGGCTGTATTAGCGAACAAGGAGAATGAGGAGCCATCGCCAAATGAGGGGCCAGAAATGTAAGAAAAGGGGAAAACAACAACGACGACGACGCAGGATGTCGACGCTATATGAGGAGGGAAGCGAGCATTACAGGCCCCTAGTCCACCAACCAGTCAGCCAGTCAGGCAGACACAGCACCAGAACCGCGAGGGGCCTGGAAGGGCGACACGGCCTGTGAGACGGGAGAGAAATAGCGAACGAGCGAATACTGGTAGACTGAGAAATAGAAAGACCTGAAGAGAAAACGGTGAGCGGTGAAGCGATACGGCGAAAAGAAGGGAGAAAAGCCAACAAGCGAAGGGTCATTATTCCAAGGAACGAGCGACACAGTCGGCAAAGCCAATGGATATCGCCAAGAAAAGAAGATGAAAAACCTACAAGGATATCACACACACACACACACACACACACACGCGTATATATATATACAAGCACACGTATGTAAACACAACCATATAGCACAATGCGGTGACAACAGTGAAGGCAGTGATTGCGCCCTGGAAACAACCAATCGGCCAACGGTTACAAACGACGAGAACAGTGGTAATCTATGACGATGCCAAAGTATGATCTACTTGCGTTGCCTTTAGCTACTGCCCGCCACGAGTTCATCGTGAGGAAAAAGCCTTGGCCCATCCAAAGCTTTCTGCATCATCTCAGCCCCCGTTTTGCTTAACCAAGCACCCGAACACCCGCCTGCCCTATTGCCATTTGCACATTGAGGGACCATCTACCTCTCCTTGCATGCCCTCCTCATCTAGCTAGACCCCAGTGGCACCGGATGCCACGCCCTCGCTTTCTGACATTCTGAGGATGACACCTCCGCTTAATCTGAGTAACAAAGAGTATCAGCTGGTCCACTTGCTTAGGCCCTGGCGCAGAAGGATCGGTAGGGCAAACACAGGTTCCCGCGAATTGGGCGACAACGGTAGAGAGACGTTAAGAAAGATAAAGGAAAGGAGACGAGAAAGCAAATCGAGAGAGACCGAAAAATAAATATATACAAGTGTGAGCACCTACTGTCAGTATCTATGTATATGTGTGTCTGTTGGTGGCGTCTCTATGTCCATCGGTGCCCCGAAAGCTGTGTAGAAGCATACGTCTGAAAGACGGCGCTATAGACCTAGATCGTGAGAGCATAAACGTGCACAGAAGCTTCATTTATGGATAAGTGCGTTAAGGGACAGTACTCCAAAGAATGCTTTCGAGGACTAATATTAAACCAGCTTGTTTTATTGTGTTGTAGCTGTCCCACTGCATGCAAACTGCATGCAACTATATAAACTAACGAAGCCTCGAAACGAACAGAACGACCTAGCCACCAATGGAATATCTACATAGTAGGTCGTAGCGATATTTGGCTATGGTATCTGGCCACAGCCGACTGCCTTGCAGTGCCCTGGGTTGTACCTAAGCATCGTGGCTAGTTGCCATTTGGTTAGAACCAGTAAAACAAAGCAGACGGAAGTGCAACTACTGACTTATGTAGATAAGTGTTGCACGTTCATAAATATAAAACAACTCATCTGTATCCAACACGTGCATTGCAGGTCAGTGCAGCATATGACAGGCGCAAGAGAACCTCTTACTCGAGCTTTTTAAAAGCGTCTTTCAATATGTTCGCTGTGTATGGCCTGCCATTTTCGTAGACAAGAATAACGTTACCATGTTTGTTGTTTTTTTTCTGTTGGATGGAGACGTTCATTCCATGCAATTGGGCTAAAAGCAGATCCCTGTTGACCGTTTTGTTCTTTTTGAGCATTTCTTAGTGTACAGAACAGTTCTATCAAACGTCAAAACCCCGTGTATCTAAAATGCCTCTCGTTCGTCATATCACTATGGCCCATTTTCTCGCCGTGCTCACGAATTGTTTGTCGGCCGTCTTCCTTTCAAGATGCCTTTAATCAGTTCTCATCGACCTCAAGTGGTTGACCGGGACGCAATACATCCTCTAGATCCAAGATGTCGTCTTCGAGCTTTGCAAATTAGCTTTTAGCAGTCCTCTCAGTTACAGAAACCTTACTGCATGCTCCACAACTATATCCTTATTTGCCACAGCAGATGTATGATCTAGGCAAAAAGCGAAACAGGGTAGATACGAAAGTACCCAAAATGTCCATCTTTGGACCTCAACTCGGCATAAAATTCCGCCTATAACGCAACAAAATTATAACGGACTTACATACAGGATAGAGCAGTTTCGAATAGTACATAAAGGTACATCGTGGAGCAATGAAAGGAAAAGGTAACATTAAGAACGAGCTGAAACTGCTTTCTATAAAAAGACAAACGCTGTTCAATAATTGGTGGCCAACGAAGAGAGATGGTGGCGTGTTGAACGTTACGAGTGTTGGAATTGATGTGTTACCAACGACGAGAGGGATGAGGCTTTCTATATTTCATCGCTCACGTTCTCTACGATAAGTAAAATCATTCGTAGCAAATTCACTCTTAAGTAAGACCGTTTCACGATATGAAGCATCATACATACTAAAAAAAAACTAATGCTGAATATTATGACGTTGTTCGATACTCCGTTACCGGCTTGGGTCCATACCTGATATATGAATCACTGACTGACAGATAACATGGTGAAAATAGACTTGGTTCTGATTTTTCTTAAACTAGAAAGTACGTGAAAATATCGCTACGCCCTTGTCCTTGTTTTCTAAAAACGGCCAAAAAACTATATGGCGAGCGTTATACGATGTTGACGCAGGGAAAGCTTCGTTGAAGTAAAAAATGATGATATGTCTTACCACGCCGGTTATACTCGTATCGATTGACAACTTTTTTCATCGATTGGAGACTTGTTGTTAGCAGTTCTCTTTTTAAGGGGAGATACGTTACGTCAACGAAAAATATTCGTTGTTGTCGACTAAAAAACAATAACACTCCATTTAAATTTGATTCCCCTTATTAGTAGTTATATAAATAAGTAATAAAAAATAAATAAAAAAAGTTGATAAATTTGATATCCCTTATTAGTAGTTAACATTGTTCTCCGCGCTTTTTTAGGTTATTATTTTGCACCGAATAATTTCGAATGATCATCACAGACGTAATTTTCCTTGTTCGTAGCACAGTTGGGTTGCTTCTAGCCCGCGGCCCACGACCCATTATTGACAGGTACATCGGTCAACGTAGTAAGTCAATGAAGAGGGCAGCATGAGTGAACTATAAGCAGTACTTGGAGCAGAAGGGTTATTGGGGTAAACCTATATTCTTAATTCATACGATAGTAATTAATAAATTGCAGTTCGCGACAGCCACTGACTAGGTACATACCGAATTCGCCGACGAAAGCCCTGGAGCTCGCAGAGCGTCGTCGGCCCCAGAAGTACATTCAAATGTCAGCAGTCACCTTTCTTTGGACCGACTCCAGTCATTGGACCCCACGAATCTAGTCACGCTGCCATCAACGCCGAGCGTGATATCAAGCGATGGTCCCACTCGACGGGCAACCATTGTTTCGAATGCGCCTTCAGGACTTCAACTGCCTGCTGACAACAGTTGCAGCAGCGGTCACATATAAATGAACTTCACTTCTATAAATTAACAACGAGGGACATTAATTCTGGTCAAATTTCACTGCCCTGAACACAAACAGAATAGGCCGAACCGAGCGGCCACACAGTTCTTCTGTCATTTCCTCGACCGCTCCTTAAATGTCTAATAGCAGCACTGTAGGTGTTTGTATACGCCCTCTAACGTCGTCTCAGCGAACGTGTTTTGGAGACGCGGATAAAATTCACAGAGTTCGCTTACGGAAAGAGAAGCTATTCATGTGAACCGCTTTGTTCGATGAGGTGACACCGGCCAACGGACAAAGGACAAGAGAAAGAAGAGGATAGCGACAAAAGGAACGAAAAATTAAATACCACTAATTGATTTAATCGTTTGGACGAGGCTTCTGTATTTTTGCTAACTATTGTTCTTTTGAGCTTTTGCTGAGGAAGAAAGTGTTACCGTCCTGTACGTTGTTAACACGTTAAAATACGATACGAGTTTTGGTGTTATTGTTTATGCTGTTTTTGCAACTCGTCCTAACGATAAACTGCTCAAACTCAAATAAACAGCACGTTAAGGATGCATCGTATAAGTATATGTACTCAGCACAAACGGATAAGTATGATATAGGTGAAATGGCAAACATTTTGCAAGCAATGCTGGCTATGCTTTTAGCTGTATCGTTCCTGAGTCATCTTCAGTTCAATAGGCGCCTAAGTTGTCTACCTGTCGCTGTAGATAAAGTTACTAGGGACTAAAGTACTCTGTCTATTAGATAAAACATGCAGTGTACCCTGAAACTTTCTGACCAATTGACGTTTAGCAGGTTAACAGTCACCGATATGTTCCATTTCCATAATCGTCCAACGGCCCTTAATTACGCTACACACAAATAAGGGTGAGTCCTATGCTAGTGATCAGCAATGTCTTCGATTGTACAGACATTGTTCATTTGGGACGATTATGCCGTTTCTAATACCAAAGCCTAGAACCTTATAATTGCATCTATACGTAATCATCAACACATATCCCGTGTGGGCGCGTATCTCTATAGTACTTATCTTTTGTCTATCAGCTGACTGTGCCTCTAGCAATAAATATTTATGTGAAATAAATACTTGTATAGCTGGTAGAATCGGTTATGTTTTATTTCTTCTTTACTAGATAAAGTCACACATTTTTGTGTGAAGTCGCATCATGCCTGCCACATACCATACTCTCTTATCATTACGATAACGTTGAGCTTTTACATTCAATTTCTCGATATCCCCTCGGCCATTTTACATCAACAGACATCATTATAGGACTCCACCCGATTTCGATATTCCATACAACGATCGCTATCGGTAGGGAAGCTTGGCCGATTGCTGCATGAAAAGCACTTGTAAAAGTGCCAAATTCGAGTGCTACGTAATGCCCCCTGTCTGGCGAGCACAAGAAATAAACATATTACTACTTTCTTTTATACTGTCCTACTATATGTAATAGTATCTATGAATATATCTAGGTATCTGTCTTTTCGTGGTATATTTACTTGACAACATCAGGAACTTGATCGTAACGATCTCGGCTCCTTGGGGCCTTCATCTAGTCTACACCCTTGAAGATCCAACACGCGACAACGTCGATCTGCATAGTGATGTACGTGCCGCACGCAAGTACTTCTTTATCCAGCTGACGCGCTGCCCATGTGTGCACGTGTTTGCACTGGGAAGTAACTCTTGTAAAAGACAGTGGTCTTCCTAAGCGACACCACAGAGAATGGAATCTACTCTCTTGTCGTATCATTAAATGATGTATGCACAACCGTTAACGACGAACAACCGTCACCATAATGACTTGCTACTTTCTTGGTTTCTTCAAGTCTCGCTCTCTCGTTCTGCCCCCTCGTTCTTGACCCGTCGGCTTGTCTGTCTTCGGCAGAATAGAAGTGAAGCAAAGCGCCAAGCAGAAGAAGTAAGTTCTGGTGAAGAGTTATCCGTTCGACCATTGCTCAGTCTTTCGCCTGTCCGTCATCTTTGTCCACTGTGAGGGACGCGGTAAGCGGCGGCGGCGGCGGCGGCAAATTTTCCATCGCTGGCGGCATCGCCATCGCCACAGCCTCCGCGGCCACCGCAGTCGAATCGTTTCCGAGACGGAGTGGCCGTACGCAGCGCGTCTTTCTATTACTAAACACCAACATGATGAGACTGGCATCGTTACTGAGGATGCTGTTGTGGTCGATAGCGTCCGCGCTCAGCTCGTCGATTTTTAAATGGACCCTGCCGTCACACTCTCTCTCCGTAGGCGTAAGTGAGCAAGCGAGCAGAGTAAACCGGGTGCCACCAACGGAGTCAGCTAACTGCCGTCAGTCAAACTGTCGAAAATGGAGGATGAGTGAAAAAACCGTCACCCATCGAAGGACCTGTCTCGATTGTAACAGGGACCGCTACTGCAGCAGCGGCGGCGGCGGCGGCACTGCATCGTTATCGCCGTGTAGTGGCCGAACGAAACAACCAGGCCGAAGCAATCTAGCCGGCCGTTGTACAAAATACTGCTTTGCGCCATGCAAAACATAGAAACATTTTTATTATTTATGATTATTGCCATCGTAGCCACACGCTACGAACACGCAGCCATCGCCGGCATAAAAATACACAGAGACCGACCGACCAACCAGCCGGCGACCACCGCCGCCAGTTCAAAGTTTTGTCAGCCCTAGCAGCACAACAGCTGCTGCTGCTGCGTCGACACAGACAACAGACGCAACAGATATATCCGTATAGAGACAACAGTCTTAGAAGATCGCGAATTCTCTTTGCCGCCGTGGCCAACATGTAAACAATAACAACAATAGTAATAGTGATGAATTCTCGTGACTTAAATTCATCGATAGGCACAGGTACCTGTATGTTCGAATTTATACTTGACGATCAGCGAAGAAAAAGATGACTTGTCGACGATTATGGCGCTGGTATCAGTGATTAGGACAGCGGCGGCGGCGGCGGCAACGGCTACGATGGTCGAACTGGATACTCCTTGAAAAGAGAAGTGTTCTCTGATGGTTGAAGGGTGCATCTGTTTCATCCCGCCGTGCCGGCGCAAAAGAAAGATGGTCGACTGTCACTATTTCTACACATCATTAGATTATTGTCGTGATAGCGAAGTAAAGAAGTTTCACTCAATGTTATCTTACGGAGACTGTGCCGTATCTGTGCGTCCACGTTGGGCTTATTTACGCGCAAAGCTGTCTAAAAAATGCACCCCAGTCTAAAAAATAACAGTTGTTTTTAAAAGTCGTTAAATGCTATTAGGGTACATCATTAGACGAAAAATGGGTTTACCTTAGAATACTTAATGGGTAGTCGTTTTATGCCTGTACAAATTTTCTTTTTTTCTATTATAGAACAACAACTTACTTACTCCGAGAAGAGAAGTTCGTAAACAAACTTCCCGACATAATTGTGGTCGAATTCATGTTTCTGTAATAACGCGTCTGTCTCCGTACGACGATTTATAACATGGTCTAGCTCGCAATAGGTAGATACGTTATCAGCATTAGTCAGCCATCATTTGAATCCAATGTTTCTCTGCTATAGGATCGATTGCCCCATCACAAAGTACCATAATACACGACACCTTCGTCACGCTGAAGCATCTAGACCAGACAACATTTAAAATATTACGCACTCATGCTGCCGTTAAGATTAAAAATCGATAAGACGTTGGATATTTCATAGAAAAAGGGAACATTTATAAATATATATATATATATATATATAATTAATATTATTCAGATTAAGATTATAGAGGTACGACTAATCGAGTAAACAAATAATCCGCATTTGCCGGATTGTTTGCAGAAAGTGCCGCTACGTTTCTGCCGTACAATCGTCAATCAAGAAAAGATAGCTTCATCGTAACTTCCAGTTTAGTTTCAGCCTTAAAACTTTATGTATACAATATTTCTCTCTTTTTACTGGTTCATTATGATCACACACAAATCGACCATCACTCCGAATAGTACATCTATATATA
>NW_019211454.1:67314722-67643261 GCF_002443255.2 Varroa destructor | reverse complement strand
TATATATATATAAAGCCACAGCTCAGCTGTGATACCCAAATAAGAGACAAAACGCCGCCTTGAACTACGCTCGTCCAGCTAAACTGCATCGATACGCGTTACAAAACTAGGTGAAATACTACTCCATATATCGATAGCAAATCTTTTCGATTTAAAGTAATAGAGACAAAATTGCTATAGCAAAACTATGACTTTCTTTGCTTCTGTGTCTAGCTGGCTCATACACTGACAATGCAACACATCTTCGGCCTGAAAATAACTAAAGGCCCAATACGGTGTCTCTTGATAAGAGGCTGAACTACGTTACTTAGCTGTTTACAAAGGTCGTCTGGCCTAGTTGTCATTCGTTTCACCAAGAAACTTTTATCTTTTTGATGTATACATTCAAATTCAGATGCTCGCCGATTCCGTCTCTGGGCTCAAATATTTCAAACCGTTAGGTCACTACAAGACTTGCCTAATCTATAGAATAGCTCAGCGTTTCTATCCTTGTTAATGCTTGCCTTTTAACATTGTTCAAGCCCAGCTTCGCTCTGCGTTCGTATGCCGATCGCTATGCGACGACTACAACAAAATGACTCCATCCGCGCATACGATGGCTTAAAAAATCGCAGTTCTAATGGCCCAAGCTTCTACACTAGTCTCAAGAGTCCTTGTTTCCCGTTCTGTTCCTCTATCGTCTCTCTGTTAGGTATCCTCTGCCTTCAGTTCCATCGCCGTGTATATGTGTACAGAATGTCCGTCCGTCCGTCCGTCCGTCGAATCGTCGACTCTTCATCTCGTCATCGTCGCTTTTTTTTCTTCTTGTTCTTCTTTTCTTGTTCGGATGACCCTGTGTCTCCCGTCAGCGCTTCACCAGTTGGGCTTTGGCTATACCGCCCGATCCGCTGTTGTTCTAATGTGGCGAGCGGTCCCCTCCAGCACAGCAAACCAACCAATGACTGTGCGAGCTCGTCGCTAGCCGACTTGTCGCTCAACCTTCTCATCGTTGTAACTAATAGCTAGCGATATATATATATATACATGCTAGCAAAGAGGCTGCTGCTGCTGCTGTGGGGACTTGATTGTCTGGACGGCTGCTAGCCATCATCGTCATCCCGTCCGAATCTAGCTATGTCTTCGATTCGACCCGGGGCCAACGGAGTTGCTCTTCGCTGTATGCACGCACGATTTTCACGAAGATCATCATGATTTATTGACAATTTTTACACATTTCGCACCGGGCCCTCTGTCTTTCGACCTCTCCCGAACCCCCTCTCTCCTTTCCGCGTTGCTCTTTGTTTGGCATTACTTGCCCATTCGCTATCTACGTTCGGGTGCTTTTTTGTTTCGTTCCTATTTTTTCGAGTGGCTCTTTTTTCTTTTCTGGGTTTTCGTCTATTTCTGTTTCTTCGACTTGTGTTGCCGATGGGGTACGGGTCCGCTGCTGGCGTCGTCGTTGTCGCCGCCGCCGCCGCCGCCGCCGCCGCTGCGTCTAGTTGTTGAAATTTTTTGGGCGAACAAAAACGACCTGTTTTATTTTTTCCTATTATTATTATTAGTATTGTTATTATCATTCTCCTCTGCCTGCTTCTCATCACTGGTAGCGACATGTTGTTTTCCGCCACGCGAGTTCTATCGCGAGGTGATCTTTTTATTGCTTTTAAAAACGTGGCGACCAGTGGTTAAGACTCGAAATTTCGAACGGTCGGCAACAGGGAGTTCTACAACAGCACTTTTTCATGTCTCTAATTCGTTCAGTCGCTCAAACTCGAACGAACGTAGATAAACATCGGCCTTATTTTGTTCGATCGTTCGCTCTATCGGGTCAGGGCTGGTCTATCCGCACGTTCATTGCTTAGACGCTTATAATTAAGTCTCGTATTTACACCTTGGCGTCATAGTACTTCTCGTTAGGCTCAATGGGCTCAGCTGGCATCGGTCACTATTAACGATACAGAGATACAGTTTACGTTTGGTCGAAGAGGCGGGCACGCTTCACGTCCGATCTAATCGTGCTTAGTTCAGGTTTTGAGTCCGGCGCTATATCTTCCTGTCACTTATTCTTAGCTCGCTTGCCGCACAGGGGAATGTATGTCATCCCTGATATCCAATAAGTCTGATTACAGATTTACAGCAAAGCTGATTTATAATCGACACGTCTTCAACAAAAGTCCTGATTCAAGAAGGTGTTACGAATTATCGAGGGTTTAACGTTTGAGTCTAACGTTTTTCAGTTGCCAACATCTAAATAATACATGCTCAAAGGATTCTCTCGACGGTGGGTGGTGAACGCGAGCTCGATTTGCAGAACTGTTATGCTGCCTTAAAACGTAAACAGCTTTTCAGCATCGAACGCTAGAAGTTAATTGAATTATTCATCACCGTATAGGCGATATCATTTGGGGGTATCTTCGCAGATCCGTAGACGTTATCAATGTACACGATGTGAACTCTTTCCTCTGTCGTTTAGTTCGTTGCGTACTTTTTTATACATTTTGCTTTCTGCCTTTCGCTATTCACTATCGTAGCAGAGGCCGTAGCCCTGCGTCATGCGCCATGCCTTTCACCTCTCGCCTCCCCTTTACTTCGTCCTTCTTCCATGTCACCTTTGTCGTTTCAGCATGGGCGGCGGCGGCGGCGGCGGCGGCGGCGGCGGCGGCGGCGGCGGCGGCGTTCACCGTTTACCTGTAGTCGCAACAGCAGCAATAGTAGTAGTAGTCGTAGGTGGCGTTCTTGTTGGCGGCGTTTTCGTATAGTTCGGCAATTCTTCTCAAGTCGGCAACCTTTCCCTCTCACTCTCGGTTCGCGTCGTTTCTGGCGGCCATTTGTTATACGTAGCTGTTAGACATTGCCGTTGTTATTGTTACTGCTCGCATCTGGCCAATTAACAGGCGGATGTAATGCATCGAACAGGCCGTCTCGAACAGAAAAAAACACCTCGAAGTAGCAGCGTGTTACCGGCGGATGAAAGGACGGACGGATGGCCAGCCAGACGATGTTACCAACAACAACGACGACGACGACGACGCAGCAACAGTATCACGAGCAGCAACAATAACAACGACAGCAGGTCGACTCTATCGAACAGCTATTGATCCCGCGAGCAGGCGTCCATCGAGCCAGACTTACACAGCGGAGCGTCAGAGACTCTTAATCAACCGTTAAGTCAGAATAGAGGAGTCGAGGCTTTGCTTAGATTTATGACGGCTCACTTAAGTTGTTCGCTTGCCATAATGAGTGTGTCCCATCGGTTCAAAGAGGACGACTCCAGGTCGTCCGTTTGAAAACAACGTGGGGAACGTACGAAAGCTATAGGAACAAGACAGATCTTAAGACAGAGAACACACAACTCGTTCGAAATGGTACCGGATAAATAGTACCAGTTGCTCGGATATCGTGTTCACTTTGATGATAGCCTTTTCGTGTGGGAAATCATTTCGTGACTTTCGAAGTTGAGTACACCAGCTGACAACGATATGGACACTGATGTAGGATCATCACAAATGCACTGATTGCAACAGAAGTTAAGTTAGAGAAGATAATCATTGAAAAGGTGTGACAATGCATAGTTTAAAAAACACACGAACAGAAAGCACATATACCCTTCAGCCCTACGATCACAGATGTTGTTTATCGGGTGACCCACGCATTTTGGCAGACTGCTACAACTTACGTCCTCATAGAATAGTTTAAATAAATAAACGTGGAAACAAATAAGCGTGTGCTAACAAAATACGCTCACACAGTAAATCGGTTAGTGAAATCGGCCGTTTAATATCAAATTAACCGCGCTCCGTCAGAAGCTGAACCTGATGAGCCCCACATGTCCGCCTATTTGTATGTGTGCGCATAGGGATATGAGTGTGCGTGCCTGTTTGTAAACGTATTGCGATTCCTAAGTGTATCGTTGTATCGACATCGTTAGCGGATCCCCTCCGCGCAATGATCATCTTTGTCAGGCTCGATTCATACGATGAGTGAGCGACGTTCTTTGGTGCTGGACCCTCAATTTTCAAACCAGCCAACTCAGTAGCGAAGCTCTATTCCGACGCTGCTTGTGGCAGAAACGGCAACAACAACAGCAACAGCAGCGTCATCATTAACATCGGCAGGAGCGGAGTACCACCAGCGACAAGGCCAATCCCAGCCTCTTTCTTCGCGTCGTTCCGACGACGGTGGCCTCCGATCGATCACAATCGGACGCGAACGCTCGACGTTCGTTCATCCATCCATCCATCCATCCGTCGAGTTCTCAATCATCGCTTCAGAAAATCGACCCGTGTTCTTGTCGCCAATCGACCACGCTTAGCAATGACAGGTAGATCGGCCTAAAACGCTTTTAACGTCGTCGTGCTTATACGTAACTCTAGCTAGGTGGCGACATGCTATGCACGCAGTAAGAGCCTTATGTGTAAAACGAAAATATATCTGTTTGAAGGAGCGGTTTAAGGCAGTACCGATGGCAACGCCGACATAGCGTTATCGCGGAACGTATGCGCAATTATGGATTGTTAGCGGGATTAAGACCGATCTATTGGTGGTCATTTCAAACAATACTTATATGTAAACCAATCAAAGGCGGGAAACGTTTTCATAGGCCACGGTGAAACTGCACGACATGTTGCACGAGGGTTCCATAGCAGGCCCGGCACCTTAACGACGGTCTCATTATAGTAACGTTAAAATTTGTTCAGATAACTCGTCCACGATTAGTAAAATCACCGAGGGAGTCGGAGAGACCAGATCAAGGCACATCTCAACTTCTTATCGAATGGCTTCTCGTACATTGGCAGGACCACGCAATAAATGTTAGCTACGCTATTGAGAGTGTATGCTTGTAGATAATTCGATTATCATCACTCTCCTTAGTAAGAGTTCTGCTTTACTTTTTCTTGGATTTGAAAGCCGCTTTTTCCTGTTTCGTCTATGTCCAATCTTCTCGATTAGCATTCTCCAGAGAGCTCCTATAGTGTATAGTATCGCTCATTGTATCTGTCCTGATTTGACGAGCACGTGTCAAGGCCTAGAATTTGTGACTACATTTTCTCTCACTCTACGCGCCCTGTACCATGCGGCTGGAAGCGTATCTTGTTGTAAACAACAATAACAGCAACAGCAGCAGCAGGTCGCACTGGTTATTTTCGGCTCCGACAAGCGTGAAGTGTCTTAGTCGCTGCCAATAGCTCACAGAATAATAGCATCATCGTAATGCTACGTGGCTCTCACTCGTCAGTTCGTCAAGCGTCGTTTTCTCTGTCATTCTTGCTGATGGGTACTCATCTATCTGTATGATACAAATGACGGAATTCTCTTTGGGGTAAACATGAAGTTCAGCAATGACACTGCTCCCTATCCTTCTCCGTCCCTTCCAATGTAAATGTATTTTGCTATCCAACGTCATCAAATGTTCGTGCGCTTGTACATTTGTGCGTATGTGCAGGCTTTTGTACACGTCTCGCAAGGATCGCAAATGCAAGAAGTCCTCTTGGATGTCGGTCACCCGTGTCGGATGAAGCAAGACGTCGCTTCTCGGCAGAGACATCCCTGGTGGTACCGGCAGCGCTGGTGCTGATGGAGTCGACGTGCGGCAGACGCTCGACCGGGCCGCTGTTGTTGCTCGGTGCGTTCCTCCTTTTCCAGCTGCATGAAGTCCTCACCCGTCAATCCAGCGTTCCAGAGGGTGCTCGTCAAACTTTTACCGCCAAAACATTAAAACAGATCTACACTCAGTGGACTGCGGCGATGGCAAGTTCAAAAGCAGCAATTATGTAAAAAAAAGCATAACAACAACAGACTGAAAAAGCGCTCACTGCGCAGCGTTTCGTCATCTGCTTCCTGATTAGCGCGCTTTAAAACTCGTTACTGAAGCACTGCTAAATAAAAACTCTCGTTCTAACCATCTTGGCGGTTTTAACGTGGTGTATTGCTTAACGTATCATAGGATTCTGGCTGAAACGTCCTTAGCCGTTCAACGCTGGTCATTCGACTAGACGCATACGGGGTTGCATAGGATGCCGTTGAGTTGAGCGAAGGGCGTCAGTACTTAACACCTGTATGCGAACAATGAGTCAAGGTGGATCCTTAGCAGTTTGAAAGCAGGGTTAACGAAATACGCAGGAATACTCATTTATATGCTTGACAGCTGACTGAACTGAAACTATGTGGTATATATACACATATATATGAACTGAAGTTAACCATTTTCGCGTATCATGACATAAACGAAGTGGTTCCGCGACAATTTCCTTTTCGTTTGGAAACAGCATGAAAAGTTGACGAGCTTTAAAGTTTTAATTGAAAATATAGAACAACGCATGTCTTTATGAGAAGACTAGAGCTGTTAGGATAGTGAAATGCATCATTTTTAAAGATGTGTGGTTATTTTATATTTTCACTCAATATTTTTCCTCGCACTAAGTTAAAATAATCGTCTGTCTAAACCAGATAACTAGCAAGGCACGCAGTTCCTGATGATACGTCGGGCACAGGCTGGGTTTGAAATGGGTCGCAATCTGTTCTTTAACCCATTATTATTAAGATAATTAATCACATTTATTCTGCACCCCTTTCATATTGCAAGAATTTATGTGTGCCAAGTACATAGCATACATGTGCTAAGTTAACGATGTTACAGACGTCAAAACCAGTTTTATTATTCTCATTATTGCCATCAACGTTTATTGGAGTCTTTCCGCTAGAGTCCTTCCGGTGACCTTCATCTAAGAAAAGCTGAAGACCCGAGTTTCGCCGCACCTTCAGACAACTCCATTTTCAGATCGTTTCCAATGCCTAAGCACCACAATATCACAGCCCCGAGAGCATAAATATGTGATCACGCACAGGATATCCGTACGTTTGCATTGGTTTATGCAAACGGTTATTGCAAAATGTTACACTTGGCTGTATTGTGAAGCGCATATGTCTAACGAGTTTTGTCTCACACGAATGACTTTTTATCCTGCAAGGTTCTCTTCGTTAGTCCATTGAGACGTGTCAATAGTTGATTCTTGCCATCGACTGCGTTCGAGTGTAGAGCTCAAGTTCGCACCTGTTTCAAGTTGCGCTTCAGGATAGCTTGTGCTATCTCTTTAACTTTGAGCAAAGTCAGCGAGCGGGCTGATGGATTTGAGGTTCATATACGCTAGTACCTCGTCGACTAGCTTTTGCGAGTAAAAATAGCGTTATCCGAAGGTCGGTCAGTGCGCGGAAGAGACAAGCTATTCAGGAAAGTACCAATGAGGTCGGAAGGAAGAATGCATAATGGTATCCTCAGCGAAGACAGGGTTAAGTCGAGAAATGTCAACCTCGAAATAACAAGCCGGCAGAAAGCTTTTATAGGCTGTAGACCAGCTGATTATCCGATACTGATGGTTCACAGGGCATTATCACGACTGAAAGCAGTTAGTGGGAACAAAAAGACTGATGCTGTCGTTAGAACGTGTAGAATATCGTTCTTTGACTCCCTTTATACGCTTCATAGTTAATGGTAATAATCACACTAAAAAACCACTCCATAGTATTTTTTAGCCATTCTATAATATAAGGGATCCGGCACAAAATAAACCTTTTCAGCAACACTTAAACTTTAATGCATTTTTCTAGAAGATAACAAAGCAACCTAATACGTACCAGATACGCCTCATGCATTGCGCCTGCAAAATTGAAGGACAGCAGTCGGCAGGCAGGCAAATTGTGTGCCTGGCCGTGTGTGATCTGCCTGTTTGTGTAGATCTTCACCTTTGGTCGGAAACCTACGGGTGGTCCAATCTAGCTGAGCTGCTGCTGATGATGAAGTGCTGTTCGTAAGGATTAAGTAAGACAAAGTTGATAAGCTAACGGCCTGGCGTCCTCGTAGCTCGTGATGGAAGACACGAAGTTTGTCTAGCGTTCGTAGCGCGCCTGCTATGTATAAGCCGGTTTGATCGCGCACTCGCGGTGGCCCAAGAAGTGGCCTGCAAACGAAAAAAAAACGGTGATCGCTGATTGTCGACCCGCAGTGGAGCTTCTGGCTCGTCACACCTGCGCGCAAGACTCACGACGCGAGCAGCGCAGCAGTAGCGGCGACGCGAGCGACACTACATCAGCGACGTCAACAAGAGTAACAGCGCCGAGACGAGAGCGAACGCGGTGCGCCAATCTATTTAGATCCCCCCACAGGCACAAATACACATCCGGCTCTCGGCCCCTTTGACGTCAATATTCTTACACCCCTACATCCATATAATATACCGATTATGAGTCTATGCCGAACCTTTGCACAATAATAAGTTATGATATTTTACCACTATAAGAACAAGCATATGTATGTATTGTATATGCCACATGGCTATCCGGAGTCAGCTAGCTAGGATGCCCAAAGATAAACCCCTGTATTTATCTACAGAGTTGAGTTGAAATGGAAATTTCGTCAACGGGATAACCCGTTCGGGAGATCGGTGGCCCGTGGCTTACGCTTCTTTGGTCGCCTTCTTGAGCGATCGGCCGCTATTCTGTCGTGCCTCGCCGGCGTCTGTGTGCTTCTCCTCTGTCCGTTCGTTCATTCGCTCGCGTTATGTCTCTCTCTATCTTTCTTTTCCTCGTTTCTCTCTCTCTCTCTCTCCCATTTCTACCCCCTTGTCCTCTCGATATGTTCCTTACCCCGGCCGATTTTCCCCGTCCACTGATGAAGTCGTCCAGCGAGTCGCATTGTTTATCATTGCCGAGTTCGACCAAATGCTGCCTACTCAGGCTGGACTAACCCGAAGGGGACCGATGGGGATCGCAGCGAGCAATGAGGTCTTCGGAAAGGCAAACGGGGGTGTGGGTTATAGCCAGCAGCAGTAGCAGCACTGTATCTAGTAACAATTGATGACATTGGGCATCGTCCATTTCCTCAGCATAATCTGCTGCTCTCCTGCGCCTGGTGAGACTGGTACTGGCTCAGGGCTTCTTGGCACGGCTCAGGGGTCCTTCGCGTTCGTCTTTCTCTCTTAGTGCTATGATCAGCTAAGCGTGTCGTCCGTTTCATTTGGAACCCGATCCCGAGCTTCTCTACGATCCTCAATGTACCAGCGGCAGCAACAGCGGCGGCTGCGCACGCTGCAGCTAGGAAGGCATCAGGCTACGGCAGCTGCCAGTAGACACCATCACTACTACGACTATTACTTCAGGAACGCCAGTTAGGACAGCTTCCACCACGACCACGGTCGCTGCTACAGCGGCCATCACAGCCAGCGACATCCCCAGCCAGAACCGCATTGGCCGAGCCAACTATACAGCTGAGCTCCCAGCGACAAGATGGCGTACCCAGGCCTCCGTGCTAGGCTGTCCTGCAGCAGCATCTATAGCGCAACACTAGTGCTAGTGGTAGTTTCGATATGTTTTCCGCATGTCTGTATGCGCGTTAGTGTTTGAGGGTGGAAGTATTTGCGTGTCAGTCTGTGTGTGGTCCTGCGTGGTAGTGTATAAACGTTGCTGTTTCCATGTCCTGATATGTCAAATGACTCCTATATGTCTCCTAAGTGCCAGGGTGTTGTCCGGAACTAGTCCTTTCTTTTGTATATATATATATATATATAGATATATATGGCCTATATGTTACGGCTGGCCAAAGCTACTACCCTTTACACGGCTCCGTTACCACGATCATACACGATACCGCGGTACCGTTCCCGCTGCTGTTGCTCTTAAGGAAGCCTGCTTCAATGGCTAGCTGGACAATACGCAGCAGAAAATCAGCTGTTAGCGATATATTGTCTATGTCCCCAAAGTTCATATCGCCCTTCATTGTCAAGACTGAACAAGGAGGATATCATGATCGTCGTCCTAGTCGTTTCCATCCCGGCGGTTGCTGTCGCTGCCGTGGTTAACCGTCATCTACCATTACGAGAAAAGCAGGCTGAGTAAACGGCTTGCGAAGCGAAGGGTTCATGAGCGGCTTCTGGGCAGTCTACTAATGTCACGTGAGATGACTTCTGCTTTTGATCCAACATGTCCCTCTCAGATGATAGGTCACACTGTCACTCAGCTGAACGATCTCCAATAACTGTTCGTCCCCACAGCCAACTGAAAACAGCTCCCTTCGGAAGCCTACCAACAACGAACTTTCGCCTAATTCAACTTTTCCTAATGGGCATTAACAAACCTCACACATGTGCACACGTACAATCGTAGATGTGTCTGGTAGAGAACGAGGAAATTATCGGAAAGGGTCATCCCTTTCTTTTGTCGTTGGATTGGAAAATTGAGTAAGTGTCGAATGTACCTCCATGTGGCGGTGGTTCGCGATCCCGATAAAGTCAGTATCGTCTTGCAGCACTAATATACCAGGAACAGTATCAAGGCATCGTAATGCGTTTGCGAGCGAGTGCAGCGGGTGATGGACAACCCATTGCAGTCGTCAATAGCAGCAGAACGATGCCAGGTCGCATCATTACCACCATTTCTACACTATCATCGATGAGAGATCCATTGCAGTTGTAGCATTTGTGGTGACGGCGATGGCGATGGCGATGACCGTAGCTATAGTAGTAATAATGAGAGCAGTCGAATGCGAGCAGAGATACAGGATCGGACAGTTAGCTAATCACCTCGTTAACGGGACTCTATTTGTAACGTGGGCAGGGAGCAACCCGACCGCATTCGTTTTGTAGAAGTTACCTGACACACGACACGTCGATGGACCAGGACGGCAAGTAGTGCGTTCCATTAACAAAAAAAAAAGAAAAAAAAAACAGCGTTTTAGTCAGTGAATTGCGTCGTTCTCACCTGCGGGTGCAGACAAACGGATCATTTGTACAGCGCACGAACGGAAGTCGCATTGGATTACTTGTTATCATTAGTTGTCCTAGCTTTGAGTAAAAATGAGCTAATCTCAGTGATGCCTGCTTCGATTATGGGTATCGTTTCCAATACGACATTCTTCATTTTGTCCTTCTTACGTGGCACTAACTAGTAAGATATAATTCAAGCGCATACCAAACATAAGAACGTAGCGAGCTGTCTAGAATGAATACGGGTTAATTCGTCTTCACAATGATGATTTCTGATGTCCAAATCCGAAGGCGCCGTGATGACAATGCCCTGTTAATGTTCCTACTTCTGTTCTTCATGTTGTTTCAAAAAATCTGTGCACGTCACACTAACATATGCATCCTAGTCATTATTCTTGAGTGGATCAGCGCATTACCCTTCTTTGCACGCAGTCATCGAAATGCGCTAGTACTGAAATGAATTTGTTCCTTTTGTTGTTACCTTTAGCTTGCTGGATGCTATCATCGCCAGAGATGGTCGAGCATTGGTATTTCGAGCGCAGTCCACCTATCAAAAAAGGAACCTCGAAATTACGGCTTACCCACCTCGAAATAGTAGAGAGCATTGCCTAAGACTTTAAATAAATACCAATAAATTCGGGATTAAGCTGAATGTAATAGTCTACATTCTTGCCGTAGCTCCGTTCTTTAGAACATAGGTTAAACCAGTGGTATCTACCACTTCGATCAGGAGTTACCAAAACACCGGAGCGACGAGAAGATGTTTGAGCTCAGCTTAGGAGTCTTCGGTAGTAGGAAACCTGTCCTCCTGAGAGGATTGCGTCGAGATTAAAACTGGTTTGTAGCAGGCGTGAGACGGCAGGCCAACCTGCAAATCCATATAAACGGCTCAGAAAGCACGGCCAGTTTAAATAACTATGGATTATTTGTTTGTCAAGAAATCAACGAGGCCGAAGCCAGCTTGAAACCTTAGCAATATGGTTTTGAGATGTTTGTGATAAACATTTAAGATTCTATACAACACGCTAAGCTGTCGTACCGAATAAGGGTTAAGTATATATCAAGTGTTGGTTCGTCCAAAATAGAAATGACTGTGAATCGCTGAAACGCCAGAACTGATAAACTCGAATAGGCGGGCTCTCGAAGACGTTTTCGAAAAACAAAAGGCAACTTATGGAAGATAGCGTTGTATTTGAGCATTGAGAGGATCCATTTTCACCTCAAATTTTTGCAGCTAAATAAACTGGGTGAATAAAAGGTGAAGTTTGCACGATATCCGTATTATATATAGGTCGTCCAGATATGCACTTAGTGCGAGAGGAGCTTAGGAGCACCTTCAAGTTACAATCCATGTTATGAGAGAATGCTTGCAAATAAAAACTTGAAATATTGAGGGATCATTTACTTTGTTGCTTCACTGAGCCGATAAGTTTCGAGATGCTTATGTTCGTGTTATCTTCGCAACGATTGTCAACATGGCAGTCATCGGCATTGCTTGTTTGACCTTGTCTTTTCCCCTAAAAGCTGTTTTGACATTGACAGCTTCCAACCGCTCAGCCGAAAGATCTTGCCCATGTACATTTTTCCGAGCTTTTTCTATTTAGTACGCAATTGCTAATTTTCTGCTCACATCACCAATATTAGCATAGGAGCCACTCGGCGCCTCTTGCAGTAAGAAGAGCATCTCCGCCAGAACCAGCGTCGCCGTTACAAGCGCCTTCATCAGGACCAGCCGAATAACTTTCCAATCGTGTTATCCAGATCATAATCTGCAAACATCATTTACACAATTGGGTTCACTCCCACACACCCTAACACGCCGCAGTACAAGGTATAGGCAACGGTGGTAGGTGTTGACAGAGATTCAATGCCTCCCAGTCTGCCTTGCTATCTAATTCCCTTACTTCTCCCCTTCTTTACCAGTCGACTGAGGCCCCAGATGTGTATGTTAAAACAGTGTCGTCGTGGGGGTGACAGGGCAAGCCGATCGAGGAGCGGATTCTTTTGGCCGCCACCTGATCCTGTCCTGAACAAGTAATGGAAGCCCATCGGACGCTCGGTGAGGACCTCGTCTCGGTATTGCTGCGGAGACACTTTTCCGCATACAACGGAAAAGGTAGTTTTGAATGCTAACAAGCTCCGAAATGGGTGGCCATAAGTTGCTGTTCCATACAGCACTAAGTAAAACAACCGAGCTTGGCGCATTGCTACGGCCGCAGGCGACACGATTCTTGATAACAAATGCTAGAGAATATAAAAATGGTTATGATTTATTTCGTAAATCTCGCAAGCTGAACGCGAAAGGCGCTCGTGTTTCGTGGAGGTGCCCCCTCCCCGCTTCTCTCTCTCGCTTTCGCTCGCGTTCTCTGTATTTTTCGGTGAACCTCCCGTTTTTCTTCTTTCAGCTGCAGACACCCATTGGGCGCTGCTAGCACGCGTCCTAAACGAGAGGAGCAAGCGGACAAGAACGCTTTTAGCCACTTTCAGTTCCACCGATGAAGGTGAGGTACTGGCAATACTGGCAAAACTCTAGCAAGACCATTGCCACCGTTACTCATCGTCGACTTCGGTTTCCTTTCGTGCGGCTGTTGTACGTCTGAGTAAACGCGCTGACGAAAAAAGATTTGAGCGAACAAGCGGGCTCATTCTAGATTTTTCTTCTGTTTCACTCGATGCCCCGTCCTTTACTCTGTCTTTTTGCCCACCTGTCTAAGACGCTGTTTACTATATGTTACTTCATAGAGATCTGGCTTAGTACTACTGCCTATGCTCGATTGGCACTCGATTCGCCTGCCTGTGAACCCGCTTACTGCGGCTGCCACGTGCACCATTTGTGGTATACCGCCAATTCTGTGATTAAAACCGATTTGTTCGATTCAGTTTTTCGGTATTCTCTATACTGACATGTCCTCTTTTCTTAGGTTCAGCAAAGGCCTGTCTCGATCGCCTGATCTTCTATTCTTCACTTTATCTCTGTTTTTCAAGTGGTGTAATTCATCCTACGCAGATCATAAGCAACGCATAGAGACGCCGCGTCTACTTGGCCTCTATTTCTGAATGTTTTGATTGATACGAGCTTTTTTGACCATCATCACGCGAATGTTAGAAAGGCAGTGCATACGCAGTACGAACACAAATCTCAGTTAACTCCACAACTGAAAAAGTTCACGTTCGTGCGTGCACATGTCGGTTTATTAATGCACGAGATTCAAATTAACCCTAAATTTGCCTCCCTTTGTGTGTGTTATACATATACGCATATTTCGTCAGCATGTCCATTGTGACCAAGCCGGTTCATCTTCATATTGAATCACACGTGTTATTTTTGCTGTGCCACTGCGGCCCGCAGCGATTTACGGTTTTGAGAAGAACTGAAGTACAAGCAAAAGGAATGGATGGTGAAGGAAAAGGGAGAACGTGAAGATTCCTAATTGGAAACCGGCTACGACAAATCAGGCACTGAATAAGAAAAAGGCGCATCGGACCTAAGAGACGAAAAGGACATAGGCGATCCGTGAATTACGGGAAGACCAACAAACTATCTAGCATGCCCTGGCGAGCAAAACAACGCTGCGACGGACGCGACCAGCGCAGCTGACACTTCGGTGACCGCTGATCTACAGCAATTCCTTCTCTTTTCCGACTGAAGTCAATCCCTCCTCATGTTCATTCACTATATTTCCCTCTTGTCGATTATCGCCTGCCGGAGCGGTCAGCAGGATCAGACTTATCGTTTTCCACAGACTGGGGTGAATCCGAGCGGACCAACGTAAGTCCCATCCTCGTCATAGGGCGCTGTAGGGGGCGCCTGCCTCTGTCTAGCGTTTTGCCCTCGACCGACCAACTAACCGGGTGATTGCTGACAAGACTGGCTTTGCCTCGTCGCTCTGACTCCCACCAGAGTCGACAGCGAACTCCCAGATTAAACATAAATACGCTTGTCTATTTGCTGTCCTCTATGGTGTATGTTTGCAAGTGTTTCTGCGCACTGAAGTGTATATCTGAACTGGGCGTGTGTTTGTGTGTGTATATCTGTTAGCTCGACTCGGCGCGAGTGTAGCCTCCTTTTCGTGCTGCACCGCTACTGATGTGGCCGCAGATTGTCGACGGGGCTGCAAAGCTTTGCGCCTTTCTTGCCGCATTTTCGATGGGAAAGTACTGGGGAAGGCTGTTCTGCTGCATCGCTCTCGCCGTTTCAGGGGTGGTGGTAACTTTATTGCGGCCAGGAGAGCCCAATGAATGAGGCAAGGATGAATCAGGGGACGACTGACTTCTTTCTCATTGGCTGTATACATGTGGGGGAGTGGGTGGGTGACCTGCTGGCTGACTGGAAAGCTGCTCTTGTGTGAGCAAAACTGTCTCTGTGTTAACGTCTTGGCCGTCGCTTCATGCTGCATGTGACGTCGATATCTCACTTATTTATAACCTGCAAGCCGATAAAGCGCTTTGGCAGATTGGAAAACCAGGCGGCGAATATGCCACCCTGTGCATGCGCAAAGAAGTAGGGTACACACAACCCCAAACTGACCCATACTTTCGCGGGTTATTACGACTGTAGGATAGGAGCCAGCCGTCGCGATTTGTCTGCGCGGCGGGCAGGTTTGTATTGAGCTCGTTCTACTGGGCCAAGTTCTCGCGAGCTGGTGCCCTAGGCCAATCGAACCCCTGCTCACAGACCGGCCCAGGCTGATCATAAAATTTATTAATTTCCAGCATGACAACTTTTAGTACGTGCGTGTATGACCGTTTCTATCTTTACAGTGGCAGCTCGCAAGCGGCGTCCCTTATCTCCGCCAGAAGAGCGAAGAGCAGAGCATGCTTCGAACGCGTTTAGGATTCAGTTCGAAGAAAAACAGCAGAGTTTAGCGTTGTGAACGCGTTCGGGTTTCTCGTGCTCGGGTATTTGAATTACATTTTGCTTTATATAAAGTCAATTGTGATTACATTTAGGATTATTTGATGTGTTCCTTCGATTCTGACGGAATACCTAAGATCTGAGCTTCATATCAACCCTAAGCATCCTTTATATCTTCGTATTTCTTAGTTCGCAGAGTAAATTGAGTAATACGATGATGGTCCGTATTGTGTATCATTGCCAGTTTGCTACGCGACATAATGAAAGTTTAGTTGCGCCACTCTTTAGGCTAAAGAAATGCTGAAAACTTACTACTTCATTTCTATCACACTAAATATTGATATTATTAATGAAAATGGCTATAATCGTGCCTCCTTTTGTCCTGACCATCTTCACTGACCTTTGTCCCTTCCCATGTAGTGCCCTCTAATTCTAATTTATTATTGTTCATGTTGTCATTATGATCATAAGCCACAATGCGCCAATTGCTTCCGTTGTGGGTGTCGTACTCGTCAAAGTGAGAACCCTTTTCGTATGTTGATGTACGCGCGCGCGATAGGAACAGGCGTCGAACGTCATATGACTGCGTAATTGTGTTAAGTTTATTGTATAACAGTGGCGATGGTGGCGACAGTAGTGGGAATGTCGCGTAGCTGAAAACCGCAGCGCCAAACACAATAAGCAACAGCAACCCTAGTTATGACGAGCGGCGGCGGCGGCGGCGGCGGCTTCAGAGTCGCTAGGCCTTTGATTCAGGTTGATTCGTCCGCCTGTGCCCTTCTCTTTTTCGCGCTGATTCGTCATTGGTTGCGCTGTTCCTGACCAGCCAAGAGGCCAGCCAGCGGCAGTTGCTGGTTCACTATCGATGGATGGTTATTTGTACAACTTCGAATTTTCGGCTTTCCCTTCATCAGTTCAACCGGTCGTCATCGATCGACAGCGAGTGACGCGGGAGACGGTTTCACTTCAGTCAGCCGAACCGCACTAGCAGAAGCTGCCTGCCGCCTTGGCTGCAAGAAGAGCCAACGTCATTGGCCGGTGTTTTATTCGCATTGGCCTTCGTCTATCCGTCGGCCTACAAGTGTATGAACGATTCAGTAGATTCGCAAATCTCTAAGCTTGTATCTATCTGTACGCGTGTATGTGTTCGTCTATCTGATGTGATATGGTGATGGTAGCCTTAGTTGCCTGTTATGGCCGGCGCGGCGATCTATTCGTCGAACAGATTCCTCTCGGCTGAATATTTCGCTCCGAAAATCATAAATCAATTTTGATATATAACTTAAACGTCATATCTCGCTGTTTAATTCTGACGAATGTCATAGGGAGGGTGCAGCGGTTCACCAACTGGACATCGACAGAACACCAACAGATGAGATTGTTTCGGAGATAGTACCTGTCAAAACGTGCATACATACATACATACAGGCATAGCTTCCTTCGTTTCTATTATTACGGTACAAGACATCCGTAATTTTATGCATACATACGAGCAACTCAATAACAATAACGTGGACATTCTCAGGCAAAAACCTCATTGCGCCAATTTAACCCCCAGGCGGCAGAGACCCCAACAGAAGAACGCTAGGCACAGGGAAGCCATCGGCCCGAGCGCTCAAGAGAACTTAGACGAAAATATGAGACATAAAATTTTACCTCACTTTCTATAAACATGTCGCTCATATTAACGCTCATCCCATAGACAAGTTGAAGACCATAAACATTGTATCTATTTGTATTACACTGATAATAGTTGCATACTCTATACCCACAGTTTCGTGATCAGGAAACTTAGTAGTTCACCTGCTTTTGCACGAAGGAAAATAACTATGAAGTAACAAAAACCTATACGTGTCTATGGTCTGACAAGGACTTCAGCCACTTATAGCTGAACAAAAACTGTTGTTTTAGACTCGTTTCATCTACCTACATAGTACGACGTAACAATGCAATACCTGACTTCGCGCCTGTACAACAGAAATTATCTTATTATGGAATAGAAAATAGTTTTATCGGATTTGGAAGCAGGGACCCATTAGAACACTGCTGTGGAATTGATCGCTTGCTTGTTCGAGTAAAGGCCTATGGAATCCAGTTGCTAAATAATTTCTTCCGGAACTTTTTACTCAACTCATAGGTGCCTAAAGTTAGTGTTAAAACTGCAGTCGGCAAGTATTTTTATTAAAAATGTACGTTTCGCACATTATTATCATTATGTAACTGAACGTAGTAAATAGCCCTTTTCTTAAACCTAGTAAGTGGACTACTATTAGTGGATTTTTCAATATTAGTGAACTTTGAAATCCTTATAATGACGATACTCATCACGGTTGTACCGAGATCTCTTAAAATGGGCATACAATTAATCAAACATCGACCTTTTGATGTAAACGTGAATTTCACATGTTTTAATACGTCGTTGTCCTTTATCATCATTCATCGATAATTCGTTCATGCTTCTCGCCAACACCGATAATCTACGCAAATACGTAAACGTTCTTTACGTCTGCGTATTTATCAAGCAGCTATTGCGCTGTTTCCGCTTCACCCTCTAAGAAACCAGAGGACACCGCTGTCAATCGCTGATGGCTTCTGAGATTCATTAAAAATTTCAGTGAGAAATTTGTTGGTTGTTTTATTCGACCGTTTGGCCGAGTGGTTCACGTGGCTGACGGACCAATAACGGGCACAGCGGCCATAGCCGCGTCATTACCTGTTACATTTGCGCGACCATTGGTGGATCGTTGAGCTCTTCACACTCTATTTCCCGCTCACGTCCGCTATGTTTCTCTCCAGATTTCTTTTGTTTTCTTTGTTTTTTCAGTTTCTTTTTTCAAGTAGTGTTCGGTTATCTTCGCAAGTGTCGATGTGTCTCATTTAGGTCGATTCAGTATCTCTTGACATCAGTTCTCTTTAGTTCAGACCAATTCGTTGAAAGGTAATCATCGGTAATCATCAACTGTTGATCACCGCTACCTGCTTACATGCACTCACTGAGTAGTCGAGTTGCACCCTCATACTCGTCGCAGTCGTAGTGCTAGTACTCCCTCACTACCCATTTCGACTCTTCTCCAAAATCTCTCGAGCCGGACCGGCAGAGAGAAAGTGTTCGTTCTCAGCGATTTTGCCCGCCATGTTGCCACAAACTCAGTAAACGGTGAATTCTCTGGTAACACGTATGTACGTGCGGCCCCAAAGGGAACGATTGATTGAACCGAGCAAACAAAAAACTATTAGAAAAGGAATACCCTCTGTTGAAGAACAGACTGCTACACTAGTCTCAATGGACCCTAGCGATTGATTAAAAGCATCTCAAGATAGCAAGAAGGTAAGTGAAGCAGCAGCAGGAGCAGCAACGACGTACGGGGAAAATCAAGGCCACCATAGAACGCGGCTTTTAGCAACAGATGGACAAGCGGTATTTTGCAGTAACGTCATGGTCATTACCTGTTATATTTGGGCGGCCATACGCATATCGTATCTATAAATTGTACAACAGAAATTTCGTTGCTAATGGTAATTGATCATCATAATCACGGAAATACACATGTTCATCTATTACCACGCAGCCCCATCTCTACTAAATCAATTTTATAATGGCAAAAAATACAACGGAAAAGACAGACTCTGATCTACCAACATAATATCTGTGATCAACTAAGCCATACGGGATGCTTTCCTTTATTTATTATTTTCGTTACTTATTATTTAGTTAATTCTTAAGTATTTGCCTAATTATAGAGTTATGGTTTCAACGTCAGTTTAATCATACACGCATTAGAAAGAATCGTGCAAACCCCTATATATTGTGTTTAGTGGCTTAGACTTATGATGCTAATAAAACAAAAAATGAAATTAACTGGTTTATTTATCGCCTTAAAAAATAGTTAACCTTTGTAGAACCGAAACATATAGTATTTCATACAATAGAACATTTCTATATCAATGAGGGTGAATAGCGGTAGGAAAATTAGTTTAATTGTAGCCCAATTGAGTCCTTTACCGTTGCAGTGAAAGCGGATATTCCAAGGGTGACGACAGGGATCGGCGGGTGGTAAATGTTAATACCATACGATCAGTTCTTTTCCCGCTTTAAGTAATCCTTCATAGTCCTCTGTGGCCTGTCCCCAGCCTTCTATTAGATAGAGAACTAGTGGACGACAACTCTGTGGTGTTTATCCAGCCAAGACGGATTTTCAGACCAGGAAAAAGGATTCCGTACAGGTCCAGCATACAGGAAACGACTAGTCCAGGGCTAGCCATTGGTTGGTTGGTTGATTCGCTCAGTAAGTAAGTAAGTAAGTAGAAGGCAGTCGCAGCAAAAGGAGCTGGCAGTAGAGAAAGGGATAAATTGTGACACTTTTAACTTTTCACACTCCACTAAGTCGAGCAGACTTTTAACTTTAACTCGACAAGCTACCTATGAATATGTTCTCTCGTCGGTAGCCCGCCTTTTCCTGCCATCGTCAACTATAGGCCCATCGCGACCGCCTAGAAGCCTTTCTCGTCTTCTTTCGGAGCAACGTCGGCAGGCCCTTTCTCCCGTATGCCCGTCTATACCGTTATCTGTAACCAAATGAGCTTCAACCAACTTCGACCGATCTAATACCTGAGCCTATCGTTTACAGGGGTATGTCCCTGAACTTGACCTCCCCATACACTGGGGTAGTTTTCTCTGCAAATAACTAAAACTAATATAGATTAACATATTCTCTAGTAACCTATTTATTTATCCAAAAATGCGTTACCATAAAGGATATTTGAGCGGCCGCTCCAAACGGCAAATAAATTATATGATAGGTACTTCATATTATATAACTAGATGCGTAAACTTCTCACCAACTGCCTACTTTACGTTAAGATACATATAAAAATAAATGCTCTTCACGTTCATTTAGTGAAAAAATAGCTGATCTAATACAGTCAGGTCATGCCGTCAGCAGCGGGTAGTACATCGACAGGACAAATGTAATTAGTCGTCCGTAATGTTCTAAATATAAGCCTACCTGTTGTTCGTGCATTATTAGGTATCCAGTCGCCTTAGGTCGCGGTAAACGGCCCAATTTGAGCGCAATTACAACTCACAATAAACACTTAGGTATAACCAGCGAAGGGCTATTACTTCTTCTCAAAGCTTCGTTTGGACGTCACGGTCTGCAAGTTACTTCACCTGAAAGTGAACGGTGGAACGTTCCAATGACCGCTGCGAGTGCCACATATATAAATTTATCTTCATACACACAACCCAGTTCATGTGACAGACTTCAGCCTTGGACAGAGTTGAACTGAACAGCTTTAGGCCGAACCTTCGATTTTAGGTTGAAGATTGTTGCCTCGACCGTCCGTCTAACTGGAACCTTCGTCGGTGAGTTTGTGGCCATCGTCTTCTGCCTGTGGGGCGAACCCAACGAAACCGACTTCTCTAAATGAAGAGTATTTATCAGCCTAAGTGACGACCCCATCAGCTTCCGTGAACGACGCATTTCACTCGACTGAAATTGGTTAGGATTATTCCCAGCCTTTCTCGGTGCGCGGAGCCGATTATACGCGATTATGTGGGTGCGGGTGTCGGACATCGTGTTCTTGTTAGATTCGTTCGTGGTGGTTGATTTGATGACCAAATGATTACTACGCGCATATCTGGGCATTAACAGGCTGGGTTCGTGGTCGACTGGAAGGAAGTAACTTTTAAGGTACACATCAGCAGACGAGTGATGAGTCTTGAGAATCTCTCTTCTCATTTTGTTTTGCCCCTCACCTGCCAAACGTGTG
Organism: Varroa destructor; assembly: GCF_002443255.2. NCBI lineage: Eukaryota > Metazoa > Arthropoda > Arachnida > Mesostigmata > Varroidae > Varroa > Varroa destructor. The sequence goes on along the minus strand of NW_019211454.1, from coordinate 67,621,901 downwards.
TTAGCGGTGGTCGACTTCTTCCCAGATACCCACCTCCCGAGAAGAACTTCGAAGATTTGTTCCAATAGACGAACAAATTAACATCGATCATTTGATTTGTAACGCTTTCATTACAAAGGTCTAATGGATCGAGCGTGCAAGCAAGAGCGTATGCGAGTCAGATGATACATACAAACTGACTTCTGCAAATGGAACAGTCAGAAAAATAGCTTACTTTCATAGCTATTCAGCTCGTTGCTTACTTCCTTGGTAGACATAGACACTGTAAATTGACTCGCATATTCCTATCACTAGCTCATTTTATGATACTTAAGCTGATTCTAATGTAGCAGACGGCTTTCCGCTGCCGTATATTCAGACAAAGCGGCTCTAGCTGTGTCACGCCATCTTTAGCTTACTAAAAAAGCCTTCTGATTGCACTGTGTTATGCACATGATCCAAGTTCTAGGCAATACATAACAGGATAGATCATATGCATTACTTGCGTTTACTATTAGGCACGTTGAATTCTGTTTATGTCAATGGATGGACATAATATAAACTAGACATAATACAGCAGGCTTTTCTATCACGCCTCGGCTAAGACACCGTAATTTCTTAGGTTATACGGATCTTCTGTTAATTCTTCAGTGCACCCATAGCCGTTGACTATCGTTCCATGCGCTGCAGTGTCAATTGGTCGCAAACTATTTGAGCGACTCCTTAAAGTAAGTTACATTGAAACATAAGCATCCCCACTCCCAGTTATTATGTTTCGTTTCTTAGGATATCTCTATGAAAACTAATCTATTAAATTTAACCCAAAAAACTACAGCCATTAAAAGCACTATTGTTCAATGGGCTAATCTATGGTAGTGGCTTTGTGAGCTTTCCACGCTACAAAGACTCTGATTGTCGTATTCCAAATACTGTATTATTCCATTCAATATGTATGTATGATCCTGCTTCGGATCCTAATAGCTCAGACACGACACATGTCTGAGTAAGAGTCGTCGCATGTGGCCTTCCCGCGCCGTTTGATGGATGATGTCCTGAGTGTCCTCCCAATCTTTATATTCTGATGCTCCTGTGGTTTGGGTTTGAACACGATCAGGATTCTGGTGGATCGCAGAATCGATGAGCAGCTGAGTGACGAATCTCTGACGTGATATATGATTGAGAGAAAAGCCAAGCCATTGGCGATGGAAACCGCTAAGCAGTCGTTTCGGCCTGCGAAGGGGAGGTTCAGACAAAGGGGTTTCCAAGCAAAGGGAAGAGGAATTATTCAAGGTACGGATCTTAGTCGAGCTGCAGCCTGCATCACCACAGACTGAACTCGAGGTTGAATGGTGCCAAGGGGATAATCGATCATGGTTGGAGCTGTTGCACAGACAGGCATCTCTTCATAGAAGTGATCTCCTGAGTGCTTTGGTTCTCCTAAAGCCAGAACTGACTTGAGCTGAAAACGGGGGAGCGCAAAGAGGAAGGTACATGATTTCAGTATGTGATGAGCAAAAACGAATGAACCTATGGAAGGGTTATTGCCACATGTATGGACATTTTATTCTATGTGCATACATTGTTTTATTATTATTGATTGTATACCTAGACAAGCCAGCGAAGGCTCAGGACGCTAGCCAAATACCCCTTCATTGTATTAGCCCGGTATTATAATCGCAAGCCTATACCACATGGGTTAACAATGACTAGATGGAAATAAATAAAGTCCGCTATTTACCAGCGGTAGCTGCAGTAATAATACAACTGTTTATGAGAGTTCTATTGATACTTGTCTTTGTCCGATGCATCTACACTGGTTATTATTATGTGTGGGCGTAACCGGGTAAACACTCGAACGCTGTGTACAGAATGTACCTATATATCTTCGCAGTTTATCTCTGCTTGCATGGATGAAGGCTTTCGAACTATTGACCAGGTTATTATTACTATTTAGTTACGGATACACAGCATTGCATCCTGAGTTCTAGTTGTCTCTATATTATGATCTTCTACGCTTCTAGTTCGGGCTGTTTTGCATATGTATGGCTTTAACACGGAAATTGATAATCGTTTTGATGCGATTTCTGCAGAAGTGCCGTTAAGCCCTTTATGTACGCGTATGTCGAAACGAGCATTCCTGTTATTCTTACTTAACTAAGTATAGCGTAAACATACGTCTATACACATTCAAGCAGTGCATTAGTACCTGCTACTACCTATTAGAGATTTGAAATTGTTTTACCAAGTCTATAATGTGTTCAGCGAAACGGCCATCAAGGCTACTTCAGCTAGTGCTCTAGCTCCCACGACAGAGAAACGTGCCCCTGTGCAACTGCCTATCTAGACTGGTTATAATAAGGTGCCACAATACAGAGTTCTTCCGTGCCCGTAAGTCTGTGTCTGCTGATGTATATATGTGCAGAGAGCCATTGAGTCGAGGCTTTTGCCTGCGCGTGGTTTCGCCTCGTCGGGCCACTCAGTGTCAATATATCACCATCGTTGGGTCGTCGGAACGTTGTGCAAGTTCGGGCGTCTTCTCCAACTTTCGACTAAGATGCACTCCTTCCCTCGCGCCTAATTGTGATAAATATGTCATTTAGATCTTGTTTCTGCCGACTGCCTGGCTAAGCGTCATAGCGCGCGCGTAGCGCCTCACGCCCGCAATATATAAGTGCACGCAGTTACCGACTGTTGCTAAAGAGACATGCTGAGAGTGTCTCCTGTAACTGGCTCTATTGAGCAGACTTTGAGTGAACAAAGGAACGTCTGTTTTTGTGTACGGTATCATTTTTAAATTGCCGATCTGTCACTTTCTAACATAGAGTAGGCAACAACACCATGCCAAACTGTGGACTTCAACGGACTTCTCTAAAAACACTGAAGGCGTGAGGAAGAATCCTTCGCACATTTGAACGCAAAACGTACGGGGAAAATTTTCGATATAGCCACTGCCTTATTGAGAGTGTTACCGGCTGCTTAGATATGCATCATAAGTCATCATACACGCACGAACAGTTATTGAAGCGAGCTGGAAAGAGTATCGCCGGAATAGCCTCACCTTCGAGAAAGTCTCTCGCTCCGAGGACAAGGTCTCTCGCTCACTTTTCTCACCGCTAACGAACGAACGTACAGCCGCGGCCGTCGCCGCCGCCGCCGCCGTTCTAACTACCGATCTGGTCAACTCATTTTGCCGCCTGGAGATGCCTGACCAAGAGAGCCGCTAAGGATGAACATTGTCACAGCATCAAAATGAGCCTTAATCGAACGGGTGCATTAGAGTCGCTTGATATCGTTGCTTGTTGGTTGATGTGTTGACTTCTTATCACTGTCCTCGTTAGAAAGTCGGGACTTCGCACCTCATATTCGGCTCGAATGCTGCTAAGTGAACAGCAGCTCACATTGTAAGAATGCCTTGTCAAAAAGTCTGCCGCATGCTGAAGGGTCCTTATATAGATTAGGCCGACGAAGACTATACCTGCGTTACCTGAGACCTATCGAGAATGCATACGACGCCTGTCTACATCAGCGCATATAGGCTGTTGTTACTCGGTTGGGTCACCTGACAAACATGAAGCACAGCTTACCTACTGAGCGGTGTTGAGGTCAAGCCGTTTATTAGAAAGACGCGTAAGATAACGGTAGTAATATTACTATACAGTTAGAAGCTTTGATTACTATAAATACTATAGGCTGTTGACAGTGGTCTTTAATCAGTAGAGACTAAAACAAGGTTGGACGTGCCGCGTCAGACCAGCACCAGTCGCGATTAGAAACTATCTATACTAGCCAAAAGATCAACTGGTATAGGGAAGACCAATATAACAGGCTTACAAACTCCATCACATGAAGGTAGAAAACATCCGATCGCTCGCCAAATATATCATTTTTAACTCGGAGAGTATTAATCAAATAGTTTTCCTACTTGACAGCGTTACGACGTCTGCTAGCAATTTCCATTTAATCTAGTAGTAAATAGCGCGGAAAATCCGATAAAAAATCACTGACCGCCAGCCGCTCGTATAAAAAGCTAGTGTTTTGGCCTTTTTTTTTCTTTCAGTCGTAAACTATCTTTAAACAGTAGGTTTTCAGCGTTTGATTGAAGCTATTGCCGGCTAAGCAAACCACAGGTGATCAGGAATAACGCATCGATGTGTGTCCTTCATTTACGTTTGCACTTTTTTCCTTTTTTTTTTTTATATATACATATATATATATATATATATATATATATATATATATATATATATATATAGATAATACTAATCATCCACTGATTATTCATCTAGCAATTTCCAAAGGATTCACTACGGTACGATCAGCCAATTACATTAGATTCTATTATAGGAATGAAAACTGTAAATAACAGCTAATAGCGTATCGTACTTCGTCGGTCTTCACGGTCAGCATGAACTGATATTTGAACAATGAAAGCCATATGTCAGCAATAAGTCTGGTTGTAGAACGAAGCTAGCCAATAATAATGCGTATCTATAATACTCTTCAGAAGCTTGAAGCTTGGCAGCTTTGAGCATCGTGTAATTGGATCGAAAAACTGCGCTCGATGTTATATCATCATTGATTCTATGTAAACGATAGCAGCTCAACCGAGTGAGCAGAAGATCCCTGAGCTACTGCTGCCATTTCTACTGGGATCCATCGGGGCACCATTTCCTTATCTATCTTCGAAGTTCTGATTGATCAACGGCTGCGGCAGCACTACGGCAGAGACGATATGTTTCATGATGGGTAAGTGTCGAACAAACAGATACTTTGAACCCGCACGAGCGAAATTTGCATGATACTCGTACGCTGGCAGACCACCCTCCGCCCCCCAACGCATCTGCCCGCGGCATTACCTGGAACTTTCCATTTAAAGAACCGTGATGCTAACGGAGCCGCTTGTAAATAAGTAAAACTTGCTACTAGCTAAGCGATCCTCAGACAATAGTGTTCTACACAAAATATAGCAAGCTACCCTATTTGTTATGTATCATTAAAATAGTGGACCAGGTATCAACGAGGTGAGCTTAAAAACTGTTTGCGCTTTCCGTAAGATATAATTTTACCAGCCAATTTATCAGCCTCGATACAGTCGCCGGTCTTGTGTTTGTGTTTGTATTGCTCTTCGTACAAATTGAGGCAATAGAACTTAGTTTACGTTCTTTATTGTATTATACATTGTCAAGTAACGACGTTATGTGAAGTTTTTCTCTCCAAAACGACGGATCTTTGTTTTAACCCCATAATCATTTATATTATAATTACCGTTATCAGTTTTATGATATTTGTCACAGGTATCGAAAATGCTCATACGATAGCCGGATGTAGATAGGTACTCTGGTCAGTACAGCATCAACCGGACGACTAGAACTATCTCTAGTTGGGTACTAGCAATTGTCACAATTGAACATCGATCCACCATGCGTTAGGTGTAATTTTATGTAAACTTTGAATGCGCCCATCAAATCACGGCGATGTATAGAAAACGCGATGGGATCCTTTGGCCGTAGCGACGATTTTCGATAGAACGCGCGGCACTTACGCGAACAGGCACACTTACCGCGCAGCCTATCAGTAATAGAGTCAATCGGTTATCAATCTAATTCATTGTATATAAATAGCTGGGCTATTATTTACATAGGAGGTCCTCATTCATAAATGTCTTAAGAAGTCGTAGTTTAGAAAGTGAACAATGCAGTTGAGAAATACGTCAGATCGATGGATCGATAGCACACGCTACGGGTTACGACCTTCGGGTTGCGCCCGTCTATTTTTGCGCTTCGATGGAAGGTTCTTCGCAGAGTAACGGATCCTTTGACAGTGTTTCATCTAGAGGAGGAGGGCCTTAAGGGTCTGAAGGGCTTGAGGTATGATGTCCGATTGGCACCGGTAGGAACATCGAGAGGGCAAACAGATCGGAAGCCGCAACACTATGGACGGGTCGCGTTTCTTTATATTTTATTCTAATTTTTCTATGTTGCTATGCTAAGCTTGGTGCTAAACAAACCGCAGTAAATAGGTTTAGCGGTCCAAATAGCTCTCAAAGCTGCGTGGAAGAAAGTTGTAATGACCAGTATTGACTCGTATAAGAACACTCCATTATAGCAAGGGCAGAGGTATTTAAAAAAGGAGGCAATCGTGGTATGACGATGATTGAATGGGAGCCATAACATCAAGTTACGATACTGTCGAAGAGAACACCTTTCTATTTTATACCAGTAGCGAAAAGACACAAATCTCAATTTTTTTTGAGAGCGAAGATAATGCTACGTATAAATTTCTTTTAAAATCTGCAAAAACGAGAGCTTCCAAGAACATCGCATACATATTCGACGTGCTAAACTAAATTCATTTTTCATACCTATTTTCCTCACACTTCAGTCCATACATTTTCACTCGATACTCGTATCGCACTTACCATTTCTATCGTTAGTGGTTTTTTTTTTCTTTTCAGCTAGCACATTTTCCACTGCAAATATCCTCTATGAATGACGGCACACGTGTTAGCTAAGAAGCTGCTGACGTTAAAAAGCTTAGCACTTACTTTACCATGGCAGACTCATCCGTATGCGTTTTGTGTGCCTAGATGTATACGGTTACGTAGCTGCTCTACGTCGGTATTTCATTGCTCATCACAGTTACAAGGGGCATAGGTTTTGCAAGAGACCGAAGTGATAGCAACAGCTCCTTGGACGTGCAGCATCTAGCTAGGAACAGAAGCAGAGGAAAGGGGTGGGGCACAGTGGAAACTCATGCTAGGTTGGTAGGCAAGGCGGGCGCGGCTGGGTAAAGGAGTGGTAGTCACAGGCAAGCAGGAGCAACTAACTGGCAGCGAAAAGCCATCAGAGTGACAAAGCGTCGGTTGGCCATTACGCGTGTCACCCATCTCTTCGTAGCTGGCTACCGACCTCCACCTTCATACGGAGCGACAATGGCGGCAACGGGGGCATTTCGTATTTTCTTCTGCCCAACCACTTCCCAATGTATCCGCAAGGTGAGTGTCTCCCAGTTACTTGCAAGTAAGCAAGGTCTCTCTCTCTCTCTCTCTCTCTCTCTCTCTCTCTCTCCTGATTTATCCTTCTCTCGCTCTTATACGCTTCCCACTCAGCAGAGACATCCTATCTATAATATGTTCCCCTTCCCTAACCCCAGAATGCCGCTCTCCTTTCCCATCTCTGTGCCATCGTCTGCCATCTTTAGCCTTCTTTTTCTTCCTCTACCTTAGCGGGGCCACCCGCCACTCTTACAGGCACGACGCCGGCTTTGCCAGCCGCTATAGTCTGTCGGGCTGGCTGAGAGAAGGTAAGCAGAGGATCGCGGCGAAGTAACTACTACAGCAGCAGCCGCACCGATGAACGATAGCAGTGTTAAGTAATTCCGTGTAATAATCTCACTAACGTCAAGCAGTAGCAGCGGCGGAAAACGCCCTTATTCTTACTATGGCACTGTACTGTCCCAGTATGTGTTGCTGGTGAAGATATGTATGTATATAGAGTCCAGGCTAGCTGAATGGTTGGTTGACTGGCGTAAGAGATGAAATGAGGAGAGAGAAAGAGAGAGAGAGAGATAGAAAAGATGAGAGAAAGGTAGGGCATGGGGTATGTTTTGCCCTGCTCCATTGGACATGATGATACACGCGCCATCGTAGGGATGTGGGATGCAGACCACCCCCATGTCTTACAGAGCGCGCGACCATCGGAGATGTAGGGTCGACCGTCTCAACGTCGATCCTTACAGCCACCCCCCGTTTCCATAAGGAAGAGCGGTTGGTGCAGCGTACATAAAGCCGCCGCAGCAGCAGTAGCCGCTACCGGTGACTGGTGACTGAGTAAGCTAAGAGCAAGCCGAGCGGGCAGGACCGTTCGTTCGTCCGACTAGTCGAGCGGGTCGGGACAGGATGGGCCAGTAAGCGGGCCAAGCTAAAGCAGCAAGCGACCGGCCGTCATACTGTGAGGCCATGCTACCTGCGGGCCTGTATGGTAATCTTGCGATATTTCTTACTTAGCACTAGTGGCCTGCTCCGCGACGGCAGCAGCGGCTTCCGCAGTTCCGTCGACGACGACGACGACGACAACGCCGCTGCCACCATCGTCGCCGCCACCGTCATCGTCGTCGTCAGCCAGAATGAGGAAAGAAGACCGACGCCTAGGACTGACTGTTCTACTGCTGCTGCTGCTACGGTCACTGCTATATGTGCAGGCGGGCGATCCAAAAGAAGGACGGTAAAGGCAAAACAAGGCAGGGCAGGCCAAGTTCAGGAAAGGCCAGAGAAGGAACGAGGGGCCGGCCGCAGAGGTTGGAGTTAAAGACACTCCTCTATCTGAAACAACGTAGCGAGAGGCATTACGCGTCGACCCACCAGTCGGTTGCTGGGGCCACAGCACGGTTCAAGCCTGGAGGTTAAGGCCGCTGGAAATCTTCCTCGCTACTTCTATATGTGCAGTACTGACTAAACAGAATTTTAAGGCACAGGTGTCCATTCTGCCGTCCAAAAGTGAGTCGACGGAGCGACGGCGGCATTTGGTGACATTAACGTCCGATTCTTCCTTAAAACGGGATCCCGTCGAAATTAAGGATTGAAGAGGTCACTGTGGTTAGACGAGGTATACGTTTGTGCCAGACAGTTGTATTTAGAGGGGGCTTTTGAAGCTGTGGCACTGTAAATGTCCACAGGGTGCTCTATTTCAGGTGTTTTAATAAATTAAACGTCATATATTTTATCGGCTTATGGCTTAACATGTGTGTATTATGCAAATCATTATAACTTTGCCGCTCCTTGCAGAATATCTGAGCTTAGCAATCATTTTTAATGCAAACATATGTATCCTATATATAGTATTGGATAATATTGCTTCAATAGATGTGAGAAAGGTTAAAAGCATTTCTAACCAAGGTTAGGCAAAAAAAAGTTTGTAGCTTTAAGGTTCGATTGTGTATTTGTTGTAAGTCCAATACCAAGCTATCTATTTTTAACTATTTGAAAGAACCTTAAACACAGAAGCTACTGGAATAAAAATGAAAAAGTCCGTACGAGTCGACGCGGTCGGCAAAGGACATCAAATAATATCTCTGCTTGTGGTAAGCTAATGCACATTGATATTTGTTCCATACCATTGTATCTTTATTCTACGTAGGTTCAGGGTTCATCCTTTCGGTGATTCCAAAACTCTAACGTTGCTTCACGTTCTTAACGTCTGTTGCGAGCTAATGACACACTGTCTTTTGCTGTTTTTGGGGTAGATTTAATAGAGAGTCCGGTAAGAAAAAATCGCTGCTCGGTCACACGGGTTTAATCATTTCATTCTTTCTAATGGAATAATGAACGATATCTCGTATTTGAAGTGGTCCATATTCTGCTCGATCTGGTCGCGCAGACCCATGATACGGGTGTCGATGTTTTGTAGATTAGGTATTCGTAGCTCGAGAAAATATAATGAGTCAAATGTTCACATCGCGTATGCTTCCTAGAGAAATCTTGATGGGGTTGTGCACTTATAGTGTGCCCATTTAAAGGCTATCAAACCATTCCAACTACGCCAATCTCTTCTTCGCAGAACTTTCATTCATCATTTAATTGGTAGGGCTCCGTCATGGCCAATCATCATTTCGGGCACACCCTGGGCTCGACTAACCCATGTTTGCACTTTTTGTCAATTCGCTGAAATGGATGATTAACGTCATCGTTCGAAGGGGAAAATGTAGGTGTCTTCAAAGCTCAGGCGTTAATAGTTGAGCTAGAGGTGTTCTATGATAGAGAAACGCCGCTCATTCACTTTGAAATTGGGCCACATCTTAAGGCGTTTGGCCTAACCAACCCAAAAAGTCATTTACATCGAAAAGAGAATTGACTTAATCTACATGAAAAGCAAACGTATGATGTTCAAATGGTTCATTGTTAATTTTTAGAGTCTATACTTAGTTACCCAAAAAGGGCTAAAGGCATTACGATTAGGTTGCCTGCAAGGTTTAAGAAATCTAGTTTTAAAGGCCCTCTGTATCTAATACCATAACATAATATAGTTTAGAGCCAGTTCCTCTTCTCACTACATCATATGTCTAATTTACATGATTAAAAAATACCTTATAATAGAATCTCCAATTTCGTCTTGCTCTCTGTCGAGTAGGGCAAATTTGAAACGCCTACTTAACTGGAAGCATACCTACCGTTAACGGCTATTTATTGTCAGTTTTTACCCGGATCTAAATCGGCGGGCAAGAAGCTGTCGCAAACGATCGCAAAGCCTTAAGGTAGACGGGCGTGGGTGGATTGTCGTCGAGAAGGGGTTCCCACATAGAATGATTTTGACATTATCGCCCACCAAAATGTCAAACTGGAATCAAAGGGAAAAAGCACAGTAAGCTAAACTGTCTATTAAAACTCCCGGGATGATTTCTACTATTAAGCGACCCCTTCGGTCCAAATCTGTATCACTTCGAAAAAAATTCGCCTGAAAGAAAAGCCGACGCTAGATAGAAGCTTGAGCACAAAATGCGAGGTTGAAGGGTGTGTCTATCAGTGGATACGCTGCTAGCGACGAGAACAATGTACGGCATTCGTAGTTCTTTGGGTGACATAGGTGCCTTGCTTAGGAAAAGAAAGAAAAAGGACAAGTAAAAAGGCCGAAAAAGAAAGACAGAGAATAAGCGCCTAATACATCCATGCGTTGCCCACACAGCTGTAGCCCGAGGTCGGTGCTCTTTGGTCTTCACGCTGACGGCGTTAGGGTTTGTCTGTTTCCGCGGTGGTAGAGGGGAGGGGCAACATTAGCCCGCACATGGTGAACGAACCACTACCTTTGGTGAAATAATAAATCTCTTTTGTCTCTCACGTTCAGACATACGACAAACTGACTTCTCCCAGTTCCCTTCAAGTCCCTCAACCAATTTCCCAAAAGCCCCTGAAATCCCCGCTCTGGTGAATGTCCAATGTACACCCTCAAAGGTCCCCCTTTTCCGGCTCTCCGAGAATGAACCCTTGTACGAACCACTCATCCTGTCCTTCTTCTTGGCCTCCCAAAGGAGTCAAACCGAGAGGTGCCGTCAACACTGCCAGCTCCCAGAATACGATGGGCGGAGGGAAGCTGACTGCTGGCACATCCGTGTTCCGCACGCGGTCGGCAGATGCGAAAGACAAAAATGACGAGCGTGGTAGTGTAAAAAAAGAAACTTTAGCGAACGAGACGAAGTCCCGTTAAATGTAACACCTCAAGGTAAGAGGCGAACAGCCTGTCTATTCGTTTACCGATGGAGAAAAAGGGGATAGAAAATTTAAAAAGATTCTGGAAGGAAATAGTTTTCGACATCTGTGGTTTCGGCTGTAGCACCGCCGACGGGGACGTTCGACATCTCGACAAGTTGTCATTGACAAGCAAGAACCGGTCAGTGAGTCCTTTACGTGGGGATATTCGGAGCGGGATGGTTGTCCCAGACGGGTTAGTACACAACGTCAATGCAAAGGCTAACAGAGAGTAAGGTGGGGATGTCAACCGGTTTGTGTCAGCTTGGCTTGTCTCACTAATTATACATATGCTTATTAAACAATTTAATTTGAAAAGGAGGATGGCAAAAGTGGTGTTAGCACAAATTTCAAACGGATATAGAGGAAAACAGTAAGCGAAATAAATGGCCCGGCTGCTTGAATTCATCACAATTTTATTTTATGTAAGCTACAGTTAGGGTCGAGCATATCGACTGCAGGCAAATCTATAAACGGAAGAAATCTTAAACAGTAATACTCATAATGTGCATATATATATTCTCTAAGCTTAACCAGAAAACAACATGGAACGAAGAATACATATTATCTCTAAGAAATTAGTTTGAGCTAAAAATATTGAGAACTTGTGCATAGATTTCAATATAGAAGAGCTCAATGTAGAAGAAATAGAGAGGATTCAACCTTCCTGATAACTTTCTCGAAAAAAACTAACTTCAATAAGGTAACAGCAACATAAAAAGATATGCGGTGGTCTAGATCTGAAACCGGACCGGACGAGACAATTTTGGGTTGAAAGACAGCTGTCTAGACATACTTTATTTCGTACTGGGAGCCAGTCGTCTTAAGCAATGCTCAACGGCAATGTTGAACCTAAAAGTTCAAAGTATTTCTTCTTGCTATACAAGTACTACATAATCACAATAGGTAATAGGATGATAAACATACGGCAGTAGAACAGCGCCGTAAGAGCAACTGAGAGGCCGAAGAAAGGACACCGAAAGGCTATGCAGCTGAATTGTCGGTCCAAAGTAATGGGATAAGTGCATCAATGTAACTGAATGAAAAGAACGATGCGGTGTTGCGGATGAATCCCGGGGGATTGTCGAACGGCGACCGAATGTTTGCAACGAGGTCAAGCAAAATAACTGCAATTGTACGACGGGAAAGAGTATACTAGAGCAACACAACGAACCTAAACTCAGACTTAAATAGATCGGATGTAAACTCATTTCGCGCTCGTTTGGGAAAAAGAAACGCAATCGTCCTAAATAACCCACGGCTTGCAAGGACGGGACATGCATAAAACAGAGATGAGCGGGTACCAGAGCCTGGGTCACAGCCGTCAAGAGTGTGTACATAAATCATGCTTTCCGATACTGCAATAGATTTCGATATTAATACTAACTAGCTCTCATATGTATGATATATGGGTCGGATTCTTGTGAAGTTCTATGTAGCCGCATTTCTTCTCCCCAGTCTGATGTTGCTAGCCTCCCTATTCTTCTAATTGATCTAACTTCGAATTATTCACTGCTCCACGTATTCCTTACATCATATACTTCAATCGAGTACACCATTGTATATAACAAACCATTTTACTGATCTTTTATTGTATTCTACATCATTTATATACGAGTTTAGTGGAACAACGCAGAGGCTTTTAAGATTTCTTCCACTGGAATTTGTCCTGCAATTAATCTACCAGACAACTTTTTCCTATAACTTTACTTAGTTATGTAAGCAATTGTTGCTAATGGCATCGTTTTGAACTCAATCGATAACCACCATCAGGTTGGCAGTTGTACACCGTATGTGCATGTGTGCATTATCTACACGTAGCTGCATATGCATGATAGATCTGTATGTTTCTAACTTTTTCCATTCATGAAATGATCGTTAAGCGTAAGTAAATAAATTACCAATCAACCTGACCGGCGTCGCTCACAAGGCATGCGCGCTTTTCGCTTTCACTCAGTCCTTTTTTAACACGCTCTTTTTTTGGTTCAGTAGCGATTTTTCATTGTTGTCTCACCAAGAGAAGCTTAGTATTGCGCTTACCTTTTATATGTGATCAGTTTTTACAGCCTCGTTCTTCTCTATGATTTTCCTCCTCTGTACGCAGCCTTAGCGCCGCTGTGTTACTTTCGACGTCAACAACTTCAGCATCCCGATTCCGTCACTATATCGCGCCAGCCGTTAAAAGCACAGCAGAAATAATTAAAAAAAAAAAAAAAACTAGATATAACTCAAAAAGATGCTCCCCTTGTTTCAATCGTTACTATTTGTGCGCTATAACAATATTTTTCGCTTATTTCCCTGGAAGTTTATTCATTCATTCGTGCTATATTGCCTAGAACTGTATATGGCGTCATTATATGAAACAGTTATATGACATTGCTGCTGCTGTTGTTGATGATGCCGATTCTCTCTTTGCCTCTATGCCCCATGACGTATGATATGGCGCCACGAGCGATCATCACCTGTCGTGCATATGTATCTGCGTGAATGGCCTGCTACCATGTGGCTGTCCCTCGTGGGGATAGGGTGGAAATTCGGTGATGCATAACAAAGGAAAATTGAAGCACTCAGAATCGCCGCGACCTGCGTTTCATCACCGAATGTGGATGAAGCGACTGGGAGGCCCTTACGAACTCCTTTTCGGATGAACACTTCTCTGTTGGCGGCCAACGTCCAACCGCCCCCAGACCGCGCGGCCTCGCCCTTCTTCTGATGAAACTTTACGGCGACTGGAATTGCTTTCGCTCTCTCTGAACTGCTTTGCTTTCGCCTCACTCTCATTGTCTCAGATCCGGACTGTAGCGGCTGGCAGGGAGCTACTATTTCTTCTTACTACCGCTGCTGCCCTCGCAGCGCTTCTGCCACCATTGCTGTTGTTCATAAATGGCTGGTGTCCAGTGGGTCCGCTAGCGGAGTCTCACACTTCTGAATCTCGCCCATCGACCATTGCGCCTTCGTCCTCTCGGCCTGCAGCCTGCTCTTCGGACCACTTCTTTTGCTGTACGCCGCTACTGCAGACTGCAGGCAGGCCTGTTTCCGTTGCGTCAAAGTGAACTGAAGTCCCCCGCCTCCTTTGCAATACTCAAAAAGGGGCAAGGAGACTGCGGCTCCGCTTCCACCACTGGCGCTGCCTCGTATCGGGCGATTGAACAGGGCGACGACGTCCCTGTTGCCGGCATTGTCGGTATTGGCGGCACTGGCAGCGACGACGACTACAACGACGTAGTTGGCAGTGAGAGGGGACGGAAAAGCGGCAAACGGATGGACACCGTGCGACCAACAACGACGACGACGAGGGCGGCGGCTGGGGATGAGGATTAAAGGGGCCAAAGGAAAACGAGAAGGAGGATTGTGGAAGGACAATACGACAATGTGCCGCTCAAAAAGTGAAACAAAAGGATAGAGCGTGTTTGAATCAAAAAGGATTCAGGCGATCCTGGATGAGCCACTAAATCATGTCGACGGTTAACGGCTCTGGGGTCCTCCCCTGCATTCCCCTTTCACCGACAAGCCTAGCGATCGTTCTTTGAACCCTACTGATCGAGTCAACCATTAGAATGTGGGAAATGTACGTAAAAAATAAAAGCCGTAGTTGGTTGTCTGGTACTATATAACACTGCAATGAAAATTGCCCTTACGTCGTAGAAACATGACTAGTTTTATGTCTTTGTCACTAAAATACAGATATGACATCTACGATGTTCATAACCTAGATGTACAATAGCCACTGTAGGTCCTTGCACTCGTCATTATTGTTTTTTTTCTATGTAGAGTTGTCGGCAAAGAACTCATCGGATGGCTTCAACGTCATCAATTAGCACCCTTCTCGTTTACCATTTGCTTGCCGGTCAGGATGTTTTGAATTGCCCGCTCTTTTTCGTCGAAAGCGTGAGAATGAAACAGAGAGAAGTATACGAGGGAAAAAGAGAGTGATATTGAGCAGACAGAGTGTGGAGAACTATAGAAGAGGAAGGGGAAGAGGGGCACGTGACGCGCGGTTAGTTCTCGTTCATTGCCATACGACGACCGGCAACAGAAATCAAAAAGTCGCTGCTGCTACTGTCAGTGCTGTGGCTCACTCGAGCTATTGCTACCGTCTTCTGAGAGTCTCAAAGGACCATCCAAGCATTGCTACCCAGCCTATCGGCCCCCGTTTGCCACTTCCTTGCCAAGAAAAAAAGCAAAACGCGCGAACGGGAAACGGACAACTTTCTTTTACATTCACGTCTCTCTTTGTCAAGTGAAATATATCCGGTATAAATTCCAGTTTTGTTCTTTTTGCCCCTCCTTCTTCTTCTACTAGCCGACAACGACGATGATGACAACAACGACCTTTTCAGTGGACACGGGTCGTTCGCTGTCTTTTTTCTTTCCGTATACGGTATATGCCATTTCTTGGCAGTGCGTAGCCTCCAAACGAACGAGTCTCCCAGTCTTAGCAAGGGAGCCCCTCCGACATTAATCCTTGCTACTATGGCAACGTTGTCGCCTGAAACTTACATCCCCGAGCGTTCAAAAGCGATTTCACACCAGTGTGACAGCGTCGGGTTGTTACTGGACCCGAGTGGACTAAGCAATGGAGTCTTTTTAGCGGTACAGAACATTAACGCTAGTAGTACGACGCTGTTCTTGTCGAGTAGCTGCCTCACAAATGAAGGCTATACCTCATCATGCAGTATGACGCGTTCAGCCTCAAACAAGTGAATATGGGTGTCCGCTTCGCACGGCTCGTTCCCGCTCAGTTTTTCATGGGAACGAATTAAAATATAAGGAATACATAGACTCAACAATGAACGAATGCGAATCATTTTCGATGCGTCTAGAACTGCTGCCACCACCCGGCTCTTAGCTATAGCGTTTGTTCAGAATAAATTTTCGACTAAACTCACCGTAAATCTACTTTTAAAGGACAGAGCTAAGCCTCTGGAAACACACATTGCCTACGAAGTTTATCGCTGAAAGCCGGAAGCACGAAGAGCGGCACAACGTTTGAAGATATCCTTTGCCTATGTCAGTCACCAAGAGGTGTTATTTTAATAGCCGCAAAATGGGGTCCGCCAAACAGAAAGTTCCGTTCGTGTTTACTGAGCAACCGTATTCTTAGAGATGAAATCTCCTCCTACTCGTTTTCCTCTGATAAATACCCTTAATATGTATTCACTCTTTACGGTATGGAGTCAACGTTCGCCCAACAGCACACAACATTCACTATATTATTAACAATACAAACTATGAACTCCCTGAAGTCCGTTGTGCCCCTATTTTTGTCTTCCCGTTTACTCCTCCTTCGCCTTCCTCAGAGCCGCCCTCTTGCGTCCGTACGCTATCGTAAGAGATAGCA
The DNA here is from genome assembly GCF_002443255.2 of Varroa destructor. Taxonomy (NCBI): domain Eukaryota; kingdom Metazoa; phylum Arthropoda; class Arachnida; order Mesostigmata; family Varroidae; genus Varroa; species Varroa destructor. The sequence goes on along the minus strand of NW_019211454.1, from coordinate 67,605,345 downwards.
CTTCCTGCACCATCGCTCTGCACACCCCTCGTTGGCAAAAGACCGGACAGACACTAGCAGTTCTCTGTGACCTACCACACAAACATGGTGGCTCCATTCTTTCTCTTCTGTTCAAGTAGAAGAGTAAAGCAAAAGACTAAAATACGAGGGGACTAAATATAAGGGCAAGTTTGCGGGTTGGGATCGCCCGCATGTATGTCCGATTCTGTTTAAAGCCTGTTCGATTTGGAAAAGGCACACGGGAGGAATCCGGGGAGTGGTTGACTTTGGACCAGAGGGCACGAGGTGGACTTATTGCCTATAGGCGCAAAAGTAGAAGGATAAAAGCCAAACTGTAAAATGAAAATCACAAAGTTCGATAGGGTAAAGACAAGGGGGAAGGAGGAAACAGCAGCACGGAAGCAGCATTTGAATAGTTTGGCACGACGAACACGCGTGCGTCGTCGTGTATGCGCAGACACGTTCAGAAGTAAATGTTGAAGCATCTGATTGACGGTTACACATCGAGGGTATACGCCGTCCCTTTGAAAGCTATTATTAACCGTTGAATCGCCGAGGAATCAAAAAGGATACGAGGACAAAAAAGCAAGCAGGAACTGCCAGCAAATAGAAAAATAGTTAATGAAGATAAATTTGTGAAAAAAATTACAGTACTTTTACGCTAGCAGGTCATTTTCTAACAAACGAAAAATAGATGTTTAATTACAAGAGCGTTTGGGCCTAAGGAACAACTCTCAAGAAGGCACCTCAACCAAAATCAGATCATTATTCATTTAGTTCATTGTTAAATTGTAACCCCTCTCATGGCAGTCGCTCAGCACGTACTTCAGATAACAATCATGTCTGTGCAACAGGTAAAATAGCAATAATAATTTGAACAAAGTAAACTATTAGCGGTGAAATTGAGGTCTGGAGCTCGCAGTCAGACACTTCGAGAAATGTATTGAGGATATGCTTCGCGACGCACGTCTATTCAAGGGGACTTCAGTTCGAGTCTGGCCTAAACATGTATATCTCGTCTACACGAATAGAACATTCATCCGTTTTTTCTTCACCAATCGACATTAGCGCTACCATTAGAAATAATATGTGTACTTCTTCATGTGCATCGTAGCACAAACATAAATCAGCGGAAGGAAGACGGCGACAAATCAGGAATTTTCACACGTCTCCATTTACCAAATTCATCGACACGCCTTTGTAATGCGTGATGGCTATAGAAGCGACGCTGCCGTAGTAATCAGCTAGCACAACTATCTTATTATGTAATGTAAAATATTAAAATAAAAATGGCATACATATTGTCGTCCCTCCACCCCTGGCCTATTAGCTGGCGCATTTAATACTGCCTATTCGTTTCTGCCAGTTCTGGCTCCCCACCAAATACACCGAAGCGGTAACGAATCACAATACACATTGACACACAGTAGCCGCCGTAGGTCGCCAGAGATCAAACGCAACTCTGTAGACGAACGATCAATGTTCGCAGTTCAGCTCCGGGCTACAGGCGATAGACGCACGTTCTCGCCAAGCCGTACGTAAACGGCTGCACGTAAATGTTACGGCGCTATTGACATCGGCTATTCATTACCTACACGTTCCGCTTAGCGAAACGGCACAGTTAATAGCAGCAGCAGCAGCAGCAGCAGCAGAAAGATGCCATCCCCAGCTGGCAGCTATTCGACCGCTTGAAGACTTCCTCTGTTTTTACTTTATATTCCCCATTTCTTTCTAACGTTATTCTTAAATCCAATAGAACCTTCTATCACGTAGCCATTCTGCAGAAAGATTACGTAGTCAACAGACGCAAAGTGTTGAATGTCGGCGGCGGCAACACGAACACATCAGTAACAAAATTGAAAGTTCACGACCCGTTTCTTCTAACGTACTAGCCGCCATGACGACGAAGACGGTCCCGTCACCTTAACGACTCTTCGCGTATGATAGAATGGATACCGACGGAATGGGAAAACACAGCGTCACCGTAGACTGCCGGCGAAAACAATATCTTTTAAGGGACTTTATTATCATTGTCTAGCATTCTATGTACCTTGATAATTTTTGTATTTTTTCATTCGCTTACTAACCATAAGATCTAATAATGAAACCGTTCAGAAATCTATTGCTTGATAAAACATGCCTCACGACAAAGCTCGTCCAAGTTAGCCAATGGAGAAAAGATATTAGGAATAACAAAAAGATATTATGCATACGCATTATATATCTCGTCCTAGATTAAAGCGAAACTGAAAACCTTAAGCTGGCCTTAAGTAGTATGATTATATCAAATAAATGTTTACCTCATCGAATAAGAAGTTTGCTAAATGTCCTTTGGAAAACAGTAATCATCATTACAGTATTGTTCAAATACAGGTTCTGGGGGGTGAAATTTTTTTCTAATTATTTATCCATGCAAAATAGCAGTTACGGTTATAGCCAACTGGGGGAACACGACTTGCACCACTTATCGCCACCGCTATGGGTATGGGTTTCACCGGTTAGGGCTAATTTTTACGGCTTGACATTCGTTGAATTTCTATGCTCGTATCGTCCGCTCCTTTTTAGTTTCCCTCAATCTTTCTCTCCGTGTCGTTCATTGCTGTCATCCGAGTCTCATCCTACTTCTAGTCGTACGTGCTTCACTCAACAATACTTCAGAGTTTGCGCTGTTCACGTATCTAGAGCTACCCTATATTGGTGGTCTCGTCAAAGATTTAAGTGCTTACCAACTGTCGCGCAATGGCCAAACACTGCCAGCAGCAGAGCCGTTTGTCGACATGGATGACGTGCTTCAGATGTTATCAGGCTCATCTCGCATATTCATAAGCTTACTCAAACACGTTGACTACACTCAATGAAGCACAATAAGATATAACGTACGTACCGAACCCATTAAGTTATACTTGACGTTTCTCGTGACTATTAGGCTTGAATACCACAGTGTGCTTCGGTGCTTCCCAGACGTTAACGACTTGTACACTACCAAATAAACGTTGCTCATAAGCTGTTACGACAATTCACCATGATAATTTGACGGTTACGAAAGTTCGGACTTTTCACGTTCGTTCTACTTCCTTTGCTTTATTTTTACTACTTTTAACAGGACCATTGTCCAGCTGAATTCCTGGAAAAAGGACCACGGAAAATATGGAGGGGAAGAGAAAACGGTGCAAAGAACGCAGCTAAAAGAGGAAAACAGGGATTAGATTTGCATGAACGTATTTACTTAAACAAGTCTATAAATTTTTCGCAGTATTAAGATGTCTATCTACTCCTTCGAAGCTCGCACTTCGCAGGTTCTGGAACGTTGTAAAGCCAGTAGTAGTAGTAGTAGTAGTAAGATGAAGGGGTTAAGGAAAAGGAAAACTTACCTAATAGCGTGAAGCAGAGTGACAAATCTACCCCACCATCAACCCCACTGGACGGCAACGAAGTTCACGTTGAGCCTTCTATTTAAAAACATTTGCCTTAGACGAAGAATTAATAGAAATTATTATAATTAATTGATTCAACTTCAACTTAAATTTTTTACATTTTGCACGCCAGCAACCCTATTCATGCCTATTGAAGGTAACGGTTTTGCTTTAAAATCCGTTACAGCTTTTCCCACTTACGAAGCACTTCGTTGGCATATTGTAGGGATTATACGTGATTCGACAGGATCGTGTTTCGCGTTCATAAATCAATTTGACTTTGTTTTTCGTCCGTCCCAACCAGAATTCTGATCCATCATAGATAAAATAGCAGGCGATAGCCAATTTGATCAGATAAAAGTTTCTTTTTGGTTAAACCTGCGACCCTCCCTTAGCCTTTACTCTATGTACATTGAATGACCTTGAATCTAAATTGTGAGCCTTTATTACGAGAGTTATTTAGGAGAAGGCCCATGGCATAACTGGGCCAACTCAGGTCCCCTGACGGAACGCGCGATGGACAAGTCTACATACAAATGTAAACTTGGACTACTAATTTTTATGTGAAGTACTATATGTCTTATTTCTTTGCATCGGTTAATGGCTAATTAATATTTTTTTTTAGCTGGGTCTTACTTCACTAGACCTACTAAACGCCGTGATAATAATATACAATCGTAACCATCTTTCAACATTGTAACTTACATCAACGAAAGCCTCATCTTACTAAATTACTACTAAATTACTTTTTTTTCAAAGAGTTTGAGTAATACTCCTCACATGCGATCTGTATCTAGCATGGGTCGATAAGTGTCGGGTCCGGCCTTAACTGGTGAATTTTATCCGACAAAAATCGTTAACTAGTAGTTCTCAGTTCCTTTTTTAAGCGTCAGTCCAACTGACTGAGCTAATTCCATCTGGATAAAGCCAAATTAATGAATAATTTACAGCTCTGCAAAAAGTGGAAAAACTCCCTAGAACACAACACATAAACGTACAACACGAATAGGATGATCCGTATTGACTTTACAGGCATATCGGTATCGGGGTGCCCAGTCATATATCAGTAGCATATTATATCCGGAAACGATCTGTAGGGCAGCAATCACTATACTCCAGCACTAAACGGTGAAGCACTCATGAGAAACCCGTTTTATTCAACTTACGCAAGCCCCACCGGTCACACCGGTGACGCGGAGTACGACTGTTATCGTCGCTATTAGTGCTACCCTTCTAATCGTACATAAAACAAGTATACATATACATCGTAGTTCTATCAAATACTAAATACATTCTTCCATTCGACCTAAGAGAGCAACCATAAGCAAAATGCTTCGCTTTCCGTGTGCACGCACCCTATCTACATATGCAACTTTTGTTATCTGCTAGTTTGTGTGGACTCTAATTTACGCAATGATATGGTACCTTGTTCCTATTGCCCGACGTAGATCAGTGCTTATACTGTCGCCAGACTAGCAGTAAGTATTATGATGATGACATCGCTTAATGGTGTTTGTAAAAGCGTTAGCTATGTCGTTCGATATTGAATGTTGATGTTGTCTGTGATATTTATGCCGCCTTCTGTTTCGTCGTCGTCGTCGTTTCTGTTGTTGCCGTTATTGTTGTGATCGAGAGTATAGGGTGTTGTTGCCAACGACGCTAATATAGGGTGAAGGCTGGCTATATTGGTGATTGCATCATTGACATGATACAGAATAGGCTAAGTAGGAGGACTAGATTGTAGAATGGCTGCGGATGTGGTCGACATTGTATCAAGGCAGAGATTGTTGTTGTTTGTGTCTCACCCGAGGCATCCGGAAGTGACTCAGGACGACACTGAGATACACGATACCATGCACGGAGTACTGAGAACTCTAAGGGCAGCTAGCATATGATGGCAAGCAGATTTGTGAAACGAGTGCAACAAAGGCAACAACAAAGAACAACAGCTACTGTCTCAACGAAAAAACTGAGCAAAGAGAAGACGACGAAGACAACGAGGGGAAAAAAGAAGAAGTAATAAAGAAAAATAGGACAACGAGGGAATGAAGGACTGATCCAGAAGCCTGCAACGAATTGTCGGCTCTGCGTGAATCGCTATGACCGACCCAAAACGCCACAGCATCAACGGGGACACAGAGCCAATTGGATAAAGCCAAACGTAACTTCTCCCATTTCTTTGCAACGCTGCTGGGTTCCTAGATGATGCTGGCCATGGTTATAATGATGATGATTATCTTGGACAGCAACAACAGCCGTAGGACTTTTGTCCACATGTATATGCTATGTAGTAGGCCTCGCAACCTGCTCTGTGCGTTCTCCAAGTTCGTTCCTCTGATCGACCCTCGAGAAGCGCAGCCATGGTACTTGCATTTTCCGCTAACGGCGGGTAAGAAGTGGCCGCTTGGCTGTCGCCGCAGGTTAGCTACGCCGAGTTACGGAGAGAAGTGGAAGCAACGTCATTGTCAGTGGCCTGCACGCCTCGATATGTCCTGAACAGTGCTGGTGTCAGTCGCCTAACCGTCGGTCGTCCTCGGCGGCGTCGTCGTCTCCCCCAGTGGTTTCATGTCGGTCGCTGTGATGGCAATAAATGTTGATCGACATAAAGATAGCCGCCGTTGCAGACGATGAGCAACCAAATGGGAGAGGAGGAAAGCGAGAGGATGAGGAGGTAGCCGGAGGACAGAGGAAAAAGAACGAAGAGTAGTGGTATCATGAGGGTTGTTTGAGGACCGGGGGCAGTCTGGTAGTTCGGTTACTTGGCTGGTCCATAGAACGGCACTGTAGTGGGCCTGCTATGGTGTGGGATGGTAAGGCTCGTGACGGAGTTAGGAGGAAAGGGCAGTTTCGGTTGTTGTGATGTGATGCCTCCCAGCAGCAACAGCATCATCAGTAAGAAGACATGAAGCGGCCGGAGAGAAGGATGTAGGGTGGAAAAAGGAGACTCACATCACGACAGAATGGGGGAATCGCCTTACGGCAGCACCATGAACAAAACAGCAGCCAGCAACCGGCCAAGGACTTATCAGTTGCCGCGGCTACCCGCTCGCACTCTCGTAAACAAAACATTATCTAAATTATCGCCGCCGGCAGTGATCGACATGGATAGGACAGTTGCGCCTACAATAGTTGCCTGCTAGTCGCCACCGTCACCAAGCCGACCTACTATGAGTGGCCGAAGCAAACTGGCTTTGTAGGTTGTCGACTTGTCGATACTGCTCCCTACTTCCAGTGCTACCGATGAGAGCGGCGGCAGGCTGTCTCGTGTTCCTACTGCTGATGCTTAGACAGGCATCCTTAAGGCTCAAGAGGAAGGAGTCAGCGGAAGGAGGATTTCTGACTAACGCCGAGGTAAAACCGCGAGACGACGCTGAGCGTATCCATTTGGACAATGCCAAGTTCCTCTCAATCTTTCTCCAAACATCTTCATATTCTTTTTTCTTTCGTGGCCTCGGCCCGCTTCAGGGCATACCCAGACACATCAGCAACCTCACGGCGAATAACAACGCATCAGAGATAAACCCGCAATAATAAAAATATACACCAACTACGCAGGCCATATCGATACATAACATCGATTGAAGTGAATGACTAACTTTAGGAGCTTGTTTGTTGTATCACTTGCCATCCTCACATAGCCACCTCAATATCATGGCGACAAAATGGCCTTCAACAACAACGAGGCCAGCACCTTCGTAATAGGCTAGAAACGTCCTTTGTGTGAAGTGACTACGTATCTAAGGGTGTATTCTCATATCTAGGTCTTATATAGTTTAGTAAATAACAGTTTTTTATTTGGCCACTCTTAATTTCGTTACGCATATCATAACGAGAACGCACACAAGGGTCCCTATGTTTGTTATGAAATTACTAATTGCAAAGTATTCGAGATTGGCTTGCCGTTTTTATAACGGCGGGTCAAATAGGTGTGATCTTTACCCTGAGCGTTTACCAAAACATTTTTTTGTTTGTGCTTCAAACTTCGTGGCTCCTATTAAAGCTCCTGAAGTAAGCTTTGTCAAAAAGTGGTTTACATTAAAAGTCAGAGAGTTTATTGAGAGGAGTTTGTTTTCTACTCAAAATACCTTGTATTGGGGCTCCTTTTAACACTCAAAAAGTACTTATTCCATTTTCTATAGAACGCGCAGCTACTGGCTAGTTAAAAACTGCGTTTACTGCAAACTGGCACCTAAAGCTGGCAGGATCAACCGAAAGGCTAACTAAGCGGCTACCCAGACATAGTCAGTGGTTGAACTTGAGCTCTTTACTGGCTTTTTTGCCTTGACTGGTATGTGTAATCCTACTTCAACTTCTATATGAAGAGCTAACGGAAACACCTCCTGAATCAAACGAAAACCTCGGTCTTCTCACTATTTAAAACATGCAAAGAGTCCACGGATATCAACGAATTTTCAGAACCCTGCAATCCAATAACCGGCTTGTTTATGATGACACCAATAACTTGTAATGTTTCTGAAGTTTATTTAAGCGTGAGGCCAAGCGAGAGAACTGCGCCAGCCATAAGGATATAACCAAAACCGCCATAATGTACATTTTATAACCGGACAGAACGTCAATTATACATTTGGGAAATTGAATTTCACCTCATAAACTAGCCATAACGAAAGGCTTACTGTACTATTGCGCCCCGGAAGACTAATATTTACTTAGGTTATCTTGTGTTTAAATTCCGAATAGTTGTCTGGTTTCAATAGCTAACGTTGCACCATTGTCAAGGTCTAATCAATTCTGCAGATCGCTACTTTTCAAATATGAATCAATATATTATTATGAATCAAAATAACTCTACACCGAATTCAACCTAGCTACGACATCCTACTAGGAAAAATACAGTCATCTATCGGGCTCCAGTAGAATACTTCATACTTATTGTTCGACGGGTCAAGCTGTTCCTGGTTAGCTCTAGGTTCTTTACGCTTCTGTGTCGCCGGGACGCAACGTGAACGATTCTGTTTAACAGAAAAATACATGTTTTCATCCATGCACACAGCGGCGAAGCAAGCGGCAATGACAGTATCCGTCGAGTGGATAGATACAATACTCGAAGCTCAAAAAAACAATATTATAGACCGTAGGAAAGCAGTTTTTCAAGCTACTAGGTTCGAACGATATATGATCGTCCTGTGTACTTTTTTTCTTTAGTTCAGCGGCCGTAAGTTCCCACTCACATGAAGGCCCAGCTTCGAATGCCCCAAGCAGAGATTCAAATGAGTCACAAATGCAGACATGTCAATCATGGATGCTATTTAGGACTTTCGTCAAAAGACATTCTAGACACACACCATTTTACCGTAATGACGATTATACGACAACAATGTGAGGGGAATTCGCCTTCGAATTATACTATCCTGCGTACTCAAACCGTGCATATTGCACAGGTTTCAAAGGTTTTCCCTTTCGGTGGTATCATCCTTAAAGTGTTGTTTCGCATCGTCGTTCATGACGAAACCATGCGAATCCGATCACACAGGCGCGGTTTCCAGGGCAGCACGGGTGGGAAAGCTATCATGCTATTGTACCATGGGGGGCAAGGGCCAGAGGAAGGCGACCGCTAGTCGAGAAGGCAGTCGAGGTAGGTGTGTGTATAGGTGTTTGCTGCAACGTCCCTGCTATACTTCTGTGCAGTACTTCGGGTCCAACCAGCTCTGGCTTGCAGGCTAGACTTGCACGGCTGTTACAGCCTCTGCTTCTCATGTTAACGGCGGCGGTGCTGCAATCGCTGATGCTGCTGACGCTGTGGCGTTACTCTGCTCCTTTTGCAGAAGAAAGGCTATTATAGTGAGTCAGTGCCTGACGACCCAGGAGCACATCACATTCAAACGCCGGGGATACGGGGACGAGCCGGCGGATGGACGGCATTTGGGACGCTGGGGAGTCACCGAGGGAAAAGATCGAGGCGAAGGCGAAAAGGAAAGCAAGGCAATACGAGTATTTAACACACGTTCGCGCCATAAATATGTCACAGCCCGAAGTGGCCATACTCTCGATTGCTGGGCTCACGGCCAAAACCAGAACCCCTGTCCCCAACCCTCGTTGCTACCGCCGTCTTCCTTGCTCTCACTCCCCTGTTACTAGCAGCAGCGCCGATAGAAGCAGCCCACTTCTCTCGCAAACCTTTTTCTCCTCGTTGTCCCGGATTCTCTTCCTACTTGGCCGTCTCATTGTCGTTGTTGTTTTGAGTCGTCTCTGCCTATAGATGGCAGTTGTATGACAGCCAGCAGCGTTAGCCAGCAAGCGCTACACGCCCGCAGACCGTACGGCCCGGTGTGTGCGGGCGGCTGTTGTCGGGAGAAATCTCGATTACAGGATTAGGATGTCCTGCAATCCCCGCGCAACCCCTCCGCCGCCCTTCGCCGTTTTAACCTACATCCCACATAGCCCTTGCTTTCGTCCTCGCTTAGCCTTCTTGCCACTGGGTTATAATGACACCAACAATAACCATAATAAGAGTGCAAATAATCCAACCTCCTCCTGATGCAAAGGTCTGCTCGACCAAAGTAGCAGGAAGTAAAAGTAAGCAAGCCAAGAGAAGCCGAACGAACCAGGCAGAGAGAAAATCGTGATTGGCCAACGCAGTATTCTTAGCATCATCACGGCCATCATCGTCATCACTGGCGGCGTCAACAACAACAACAACAACAGCGGCAACATAAGTTAGTTAGTACATGAACTATTGCCTCCTATTGCCATGAACACACGATTTCTACCACTATCGCTATTAAAAGCTGCAAACACGGGTTCTCGAAAAGAGTTCAAGAAAGGAGAAGGTCACCTGGAAGTACCTGAAAGGCCTTTACTTCATTTCAGGTTCTCAGATGAGCACGTCGACTCATTTAGCTAAACATGTAAGTATAACAAATTCAAGGTCTACCTTCGATTCATTTGATTGCAACGGTTCGACAGAACAAGAGTGAAGTTTTCTTTACACAACAACCAGCTGATAACAGGATAGGCTGATTAATTACAATCATCGTGACGGGCATTACAGGGCGTCGATAGTTGAAACTGCGCAGCTCTGAGACTTACGAATACGAACATCTCTATGAAACACTACTTGAGAATTACTCGATACTACCTTAACAAGACCAAATAAATTGTCTTGTTAAAATTAAATCTATTGTACGATCTATCACAATGCCAAGACACTGCGTGTCGAATTGTTGCTATTGGACAACAGGCAATGTTCTGATATAAATAGTAATATAAAGCACTTACGAAGCACAGCACCCACTCGTGCCGACAAAAAAGCGTTGCCAACATGCCTTTTGTCCGGATAAGAGAATAGTAAAACGATATACGTTGAATATGAAAGTATAAAGGTTGGGAAGTTTGAGTATTTATTTATATCCAAAAAATACCCGCGATGCAGTCAGACAACGCGGGCTTAAACAATGAATATGTCGGTCAAAGAAACTGATTACAAATATATATTCAGAAGACCCTCATAAGCCTCAAAAAAACTTAACTCTTTAACTTAACCGCATTTGTCCATTGCATTTTTAAGCACAATACGGAACTTCGCACGTCAGACTATAACATCATTTTCGCTTATCCGACGACCCCATTTAAAAACAATCCCAAGTAGATAAATGACACAACCAAAGCAAATTTACCTACCCCACTTGCCTGCCATACGTCAGATGAAGGCCTCAGAGGAACTGAAGTTGAATGGCCACAGCCTCTGGTTCCACGGGGGCTTCTCTAACGTGCAAATAGAAAGGACGGCTATGGGGACTAGGTGAGGACATGGATGTGAACCGACAAGGAGACGGATACACGGTCAAGCATCAGTAACAGCTCCAGAGCAGAATGACCCGCGAAGCTTTTGTACACAGCTATTACTGTCACATCGCTTGGCTGTTGCCATTCGAACTAATCAATGTAATAACATAAGACAACTGCTAAATATGGACACCACAAATGTTTAGGGGTCGCCTCAAAATTTCCCGATCACCTCTTTACATACGCATGTCATAATAATTGTTATATCAATAGCCGCACAACAAACAAGGATGCTTGTACGCTTCGAATGTAATAACAAGCAAAAATGAAGCGTCATGCTGCATGCAACTTCAGAGTCATCTGAAGCTCAGTAGAAGACAGAGTATGGCATCGATGCCTGCCGAAATTGACGATCATTTCTGAGACACGATGATGTCGACCGATACTATTGACTTATTGTACCTAGTTGAAGTACGTCTAGGTAGCTTAAAATTGGCCACTTTATCTATTGCCTAGACATTCTGGGCGCAACATGAGTAAGTCAGCAAGATAAATAATCATTTACGTTATGCGAATACGCCAGTGTTTAACAGTCGCGTATTCAGCCATGTTTACCAATTTTTTTATAATTTTAGTAAGATTTTGGCAACGCAATAGCAGAATCTTTCGATTCGACTTACAGACAGGTGCGATATGAAGCATGGGGTCTAATACTTAACAATCAGACAACACAGTAGAGGCTATTCGAGTAACCCTTGCTGGTGTTAGCCATTTACTCTGACGTCACATTTATTAAGCATTAAATTGAATAAATATATGAGTATATTTCTCTTGTCGCGAGCTAATCCTAATGGCTCCGCTTTTTTTGCAGAATAATTCGTATCGCTATAATAAAGCACTTGATGTTTGAATCTCCCATATACAGCGGCTGGCCAACAGGAACTCTAGTAGTCCAGGTGATGGGTAGTGGGAGTATTGCAGCATCGGATAACCTCCTTACCCGTAACTCGGTTCTCGATTCTCAGGGAAATAGAACTGATAGGAGTCTCCGACAATGACTGTTCAAAGGGACCAAAGTTGTAGGGCCATTTAGCTATGGCGTCCTGCCCGGCTGGCAAAAGCGTCGGCCAGTTGCCGCGATAGGCAGTTCCGAATCTGTCTTGTCTCTAGCAGAACTCTGGCGTATGTAGCTAGCTCGACCAACATGTGCCACAGAGACTGAGACAAGCAGTTGTTGATGCGAGGTAATGTGCTGATGTGGTACGGTAGACTGGAGGGATGAGGGGTGGGGGGAAAGGAGAATGGTGGGGTATCGCTAGGGCGACTGATAGTGCTTGTTCTGCCTATAGATATGGAGCGTTAGTGGCAGGGCTTGTGACGGTGATATATAGGGCTTCATTCAGGATCTGTTGGATGGAATGACACCCGTCCTTACAGACCGCCACAAGCACATTCTCATATATTCCCCTCATATAAATCCCCCCGCCTTCATCGTAAGTACTCCTCTAGGTCCTGTGATCCCGCTATAGTGGTGATGGCGAACAGCAGCCTTCGACAAGCAGTGCGAGTCGTCAGTCAGGGCTCGTCAACTTTACGAAATACTGCCGCTTCTTCTGCTGCTACTGCCATCAATACGACCGTACATCGAAGCAGCACCGTCTTCCAAGCCGAGAAGTAAAAGGTTAAGATCGTGAACGCCCCGGGCCTTTTTAGGTTAGCAAACCAAAGAGAGTATGAAGAAAGAAAGGGGCGGATCTATGAGATGTAGCGCGTTTTGTTTTTTGATCATGATGAGGTATATGCGATACCAACGCATAGGTATCCCCGCCAAACTCTAGCAGGATCAAGAACATCACTCATAAAGCACAAGTGTCTTCTATTATATATCAAGATCACGACACGGTACTACTTAGAACCATGCTCTCGACATGGCCATGGTAATAATAATTATGTCATCGACACCTACCAATGTATATGAATATGACCTGCAAAATATACTATATATATATTTTAATTATATGAAAAATTAATTTGTTGAGATTTCAGTTATCCTTGTATTATCCTTATTTTTACCACGTTTTCCTCTCACTGATCTGGTTATATTTACATGCTTAGCTAGGAACATGCTCGCGGTATCATAAATCCTGGATAAAGTCTGTTATTTGCAATAAAGCGCAAAACTATGAGGTAAAATTGTCTTCCCATTTCAAGACAACGAGGTAATGCACCCACACATATGTGTACCCCCAAGTATGCGTAAAGCAAACTAACGCTCTCTCAAAAGGAGTTGACTTTGTTCATAAATCGCGATTTTTCTCGAATGCAATTGCTTTGGCTCGCTGTGTTCCTCATTCCTCTTCTCGCTTCCATATCAGAGCTGCTGGTGCTATAAACTTAGACTATATTTTCCTATACCTTCTTCCTATGTCATATAGCCATCTTATTAGTAACGGAGAGCCAGCGCATGGACGAATCGTTACTCCACCCTAAGTATCATCCTTCACAAGTTCAGGGTTTATTCCGACGACAATTTCAAGTTTGATCCTGCGATCCGACCGACCGACCAACCGGCCGGCCGGCCGGCCAGTCAGCCAGCCAGCCAGCCATAATAGCTCTGCCGTTGAACTACTATAGTTTATGTGTATACGGGTGTATATATATATATATGTGTATGGATGTATGTATATGATCCAATCCACCCTCCTCGAAGTAGCGTGTGTGCCACAGTCGGTGGGGTGTCGTGATATATGTGAATGTGAGCAATACATAACAGCAGCAGAAGCGGCGGTATACCATAGTATATCAAGATCATACACTATACTCAAATAGACACGCACAGACCAGCAGACGCACAGACAGGCCAACAGCCTGACATACATACTACACAGACATTATATGCGTGATACCTTCGATTGTGGACCGCTCGCTAGGCGCAGCAACGCGCAGAATGACTCAGAAACGGCTACAGGAGCTAGCCATTGCAGCATAGTGGGATATAGATACATACAATACAGGATACCGTTCTTATCCTAAGCCAGTAGCGATAAAAGGATGTGTAGCGACTCCGTTCGAACAAGCAAGGTACATCCAGTACATCGTTTCTTTACCTACCGTCTTGATGGTCGTAGCCGCTGACTTGCATCAGAGGCAAGCAGATCACAAACATTAAAAGGGCCGCGGTGCAGGGAGGGCAACCGGCGGATTAATTTGGGAAGTTAAAATGAGTGTACGTTTTACAGTTTACAAAGGCACAAAGGGAAAAGGGAGAGCCTGGGAACCCTGCCTTAAGAAGTGGGGGCGGGTAGAGAAACGAATACACCTCTAATGGTCGTGACGCCAACAACGGCGGCGCTTATCGAAGCCTATCACCATCAGTAGCCCACAGGCCTAACGCCCCTTGCTTAGTTTTTCTCGATCAGCTCGAACTAACCCTCTCATATTGCTGCCTCCTGTCCGGTAGTTCCGTCTGCGCAGCACAACAGCGTCAACGCTCGATTTAGCCTTCTATTTGGCCTCAGTCACTGCGTCTTCGTTGTCCTTCGCGGTGCTCGGTGATTGTCGTGCGTATTATAATGTTGTTGTTATCGCTGCCGTTGTCGTTGTTCTCACCGAGTGATTCGTCGTGGTCTGCACAGCCATCCGTCTAGAGATACCGTTTCGACAGTGGCTTGTTGCTGATTAATGGCTTGCCAATATGTCACTCGTGTATCTGTCATACAGTAAATGAGAGCGGAGAAGGGGAATAACCAATGCACGAGTAGCCGATGGATATAACTTGACTAGGCAACACAAGCCAGGACATTAGCTTTATACGTTCGCCTCTGTATATCTGTTCATTGGTCGACCGGTCCGCCGGCCACGCGGGGTAACTCCATCACCATCGTCGTGTGACGCTATCCGTCGTGGGTCCACAAACGTGCGTCCATCGTACCGCTCTCGGGCGGGGAGTGGGTGTAGGATAAGGCTTGATTTTTTTTTATTGGAAGTCGTTAGAAGTGGGGGGTTTAGTAATGTGTTACGGGGCATCGTACCTACGTTGCATTGTGTCTCTTTCCTCGTGCATGTATATGTGTGTGTGTGTGTGCTTAAGCATGAACAAGCGTACGTCATAGGCTGCTTTGTCATACCGTACCCCGAGTTGGGTTGTCATGCGGTCATGCGTGATCATCTAATGTTTTAAAGAAGACAATGACGCCTATATATATATATACGAATTGAATAGAGCTGACGCACGACGGTCATCGCTCAGGTTATCTGACTCAGGCCTCAACGCAAAAACGGTCTAGCACCTGCTGTTTTTTTTTTTTATTAAAATGGATGCCATGTTGTAAGATACTATTCCGCCAAGCTCTATCAGAGCTCTGAAGCCGTGGTAGTAACGTAACCAATTTTCGCTCTAAAAGGAGTCGAAAAAGAGAAATCTGAAGTAGATAAAATGATTCAATAAAAGCCAATAGAGCAACGTATTTAGGAATATTAAGGGTAGAAGAAGCGCTGCCCTAAACTAACAAAAAACCTCCACTTGAGTTCGTCTTGAATATTTATTGCGAATTAAAATATTAGATAGCTATTTATAAATTTGTAACGAAAACAACTATCTTCTCACTTAAAAGCAAATACGTTCATCATACAACCCCTATCAGCACGGTTCAACGAACCTATCCACTTGACATTTAATGTTCGAAGCTTTATTATATAGTGATTTGTCCCTGTGCCACAAGCGCTGGTTGTCACAGTCATATTATAGGCCCTGAGGAGAGAACTAATGTGATGCCGGCTGATTTCCATTTGCCGCGCGCGTATGCATGTTTCATTCTGTATGGAGATGGTGATCGCCATGGTTGCTATGCCGTGAACAAAACAGGCGAGTCCAATGTTACGGAAAGAGAAAGAGGGAGGTGTAAGGTCGCTTCAGTCGAGGCCAGTTTTCTGATGGCATGAAGAGCCTGGGGCAAGGAAATGTTGACGGAATGAACAAGCCAGACGCCATGATGAGGTCCGGTTCGTCGACTTGAGTAAAGTGAAGTGCTTCTTTATCTCGTGGCGCAGCCATCCTTGCGTCCTGCCTTTCTTGTTTCACATCTTGCGACGTGCTGAGACCCCAAGTTACACCCTATTCCCATTTCTTCCCATCTTTGCCCCGATCTCTTCGTATCGTTCTGTGGACTCCTGCAATTCCCTGCACCCTTGTCCCCCAGCAGGGAGACATCGGAAGTGGTACCCTTCCGTTCCTTTCTGGTTCTTTCGGTCGGTCGGTCCGTTCGTCCGTCCGTCCATCCAAGTCACTTTTCTTTTTCTTGACCTTTTCGCTAGCGTCCCCTTTCTCCTATCGTCGTCGTCTTCGTCTTCTCTCGTTTTGCTTTTCCGCTAGCTAGCTAGCTAACTAGATGCCTGGCTGGCAGCGTCATTCTCAGGACTCCTCTGCCGTCCCCGGGGGAACCCCTCATACCCTCACACCCCAGAGTCCTTAGCTACTCCTCTTAGTTCTTTTCTATCTCCGTTTCTCTCATGGTCTCTCGATGGCTGCTTGGCCCTGGCGGCTTGTAATATTCGCCGCTGAGTGATGGCCAGCCCTTTGTATAATTGCCATATATCAAAAATAAACTGTCACCTTTAATAGCCGACATAAATCAGCCGCAGCCGTCTCGCTGTCTTTTATTTCTCCCCATTCCTACCCTTGGTTTTCCTCCTCTCCTGCACGGATCTTCTCTCTCTCACCGGTGCAGCTTTTCTTCCTTTTTCCTGCTTACTCTCATTCCCTCTCTTTATTTATCTCTCCATTCGCATTCCTCCCTCACCCCGTTTCCCCTTCTTCATTCTCTCTCCTCCCCACGGTTTCGCCACTTCACTAGTGGAGGCGTTCAGTCCTGCTATTGCCGTTCACTGCCGCTGGTTCTTTCTAAACTCCTACTCCTGAATCCTGCGTCGTCTTCGCTACGACCGCCATCACTGCTGCTGCCACTATCGCAGCTGCCGTTGCCGACGTTGAAGTAACCGCAGGATGGCTGCCGTTACAGAAGTGGAAGCAGAGGCCGCGAAAACGGCACTTGGCCGCATGCTTGCCTGATCATTCTCTACGTCGTTCTCATAGGAGTTTAACGGGGGTAGGGGCGGCCACTGCACGTAGAGTAATAGGTAATGCAAAAGGTGGGGCCAACGAACGAAAATCATCAAGGCCTACGTTGATGAATGAGGCGTCGGTTATCGGCTGATATTCAGGGAAATCGAGTAAACGAACGAACTTGTTGGTGCAGTTTGCTTACCAATGCTACTTGTGGTTCTGGAGGCAGGACATATCAAACAAAACGGTTGGTAAATATGCAACGAAATATGCTTCGCAAAACAATCGGCTGAATTTCTGTCGCTTACTAAACAGTGTAAGTGTCCTGGTAGAGTTGAAAAAAGCACCTACAGGAACAAGGCTTTTAATTATAGAGTAATATATACAGATTTGAATGATCGACACTCAATGCAACGTATTTTATGTAGACGTAAACATGTTCATATATATAAAATCATTGCTTGCGTCCTACATCTTAATAAAGTATTTGTAATTCTATTGCACGGGTATATATACATACATATATATATATATATATATATATATAGGCATGACGTCCACTTACTGTATCTCGTTATAGCTGGTCGCACAAAACTCTACATAGCTGTTAGAGACCATAATCGCTCGGTCTACTACTATGAGAGCGTAAGTTATTTTTCAAGCTGACGGCAACTGGCATCATTTACCGCAGACAGAGTATTGGCAAGCGAGTGAGGCTACCGTCGCTATGAATGAGGTTGGTGAGATTCTGTCTGGCAGTGACAGGCCCTCTCGAACCGCACGTTGGTGAAGCTTCTATGCCAGCCAAAGGTTATGCATCGCCCCCTGTCCCACTGTAATTCCTCCCACCCCTGACGGTCGCAGCCCGTTAGTTGTTCCTCGTACAGAGCACCTCTCTGTTCCTTCATGTCCCCCTTCACCTATATCTGCTGCTACCCACATCCCTCTAGCCTCCCTGCCTCCTTCCCCAGTTTTTCGAGCTTCCGTAGTGCGCGCCCTTGCAGGCCCCTTCTGGTTTGAGCTGCTCTGATGCAAATGTTAATGTCCGGCCATAATTCAGAATTATCTTTAACTCGCGCAACGATAGACAACACGAGCAAGACAGAGAGTGCGAATAAACGGAGGAGAACGAGGGACTCTCTTACTCTATCACACTCTCATTCTTTCTTACGCGCTCTTTTCATCGTCCGCTTCTCACTCTTCCTTTCGCGTACTTCTCAGTCGGAAGCTCTCGGATCACTCGGAGCAACTAGATGAGAGGCGCGCGAGCCAGCGACGAGTTCGTTCGTCGCATCACCACTGCGATCACTACCACCGATGCCACCGCCGCTGCTACGACCAACCGATGAGGACAAGTGAAGAACAGTCAAGGGATAGTAGTAAGCGGGCTGGCTAAGAAGGATGGAATCAAGGGATGGGTCGACTGACTGAAGCGACCACGCCAATGACGACGGCAGCGACGATTGCGAATAGAAGATAGAGGATTGACTGAGATAGAAGGCAGCAGACGGCAACGAGAACTCCTCGTCAGTGCCTCTTTCTATTGCAAGAAAGATACAGTAAGCGATACGAAGTATAGAGGAGAGACAGCGGGAAGGACAGACAGATCCGGTCGGGGTTTACGTTGAGTAGCAAGAGGTTTACGGAGAGATCGTCATCCTCTGAATCCGTAAAGGAAAAGAAGACCAGCAGACACAGAGATCGCGTCTTACCGTGCATCCCCCTTTCGCCACCATAGCTGTATCCATGCTCTCGTGCAGAGAAGGACCGTATTCACCGTCGTGCTTGACGTCGCTGTATCTCTAAGAACCCCATTTAGAACCGCTCCGTTCCCTGAAAATCCCGTGGAATTTGGTTCCCGACCTCAACTCATTGTCTTTTGGTCATCGTGTAAGGGTCCTTGTTATTCGATCGACTGACGAGTGTTACGTCCACGGCGGTAACGCTAGCGGTCGTGGTAGCTCCTTAAGCTAATAAATTACTGTAGACGTTGTCACCGTAGTAATATCCCCTGTGTGTTTCTATTTACGACAGGTATACTGTACGTCTTGTTTGTGCGTTTGAAATGAATCACTGATATTATTTTTGGACTGAACAAAGGAACCGAATGCAGGATCTGTTTTTGTATCTTATATTGTGTCGGTTGCAGAAAAAAGCAGAAATCAGGAGCAGTACTATCAATCGTTGAGGGTCAGTCGATGGCCCGTGCGGACCCGCACTACTAGAAAAGATATGGCTTTTTTTAAAAGACTATTGCGGTTTTCTAAAATTCAATTTTCTATACTTATCTGAGGGCAGAAACCGAGACAAGACGCGAAGCAAGAGGCATCTCGGATAACAACTCAAATCACTGAAGTTAATCCTCTCTTTTCCAATGTCTAGATAAGGACGTTTCGTGTCGTATTTAATTGAAGTGTATCTAGTCTGGCTGCTTCAAGTCCCGCTAACAACACATGCTGCACAACATATGGGAATAAATTTAATCTGATATTGTGGTATTAATAAGCTATTAAATTAAAATAGAAACAAACTAATCAAATTACATTACTAAAAAAAAAACAAACGATTGAACATTATCGTACGCTAGAAATAAACAGAAGAAAAACAACATTATTCCGAAAGACTATCGTGAAAATGGGACTTGAACTTCATCTGTTGAGCTATCGCTTAGTCAATCTGGGCGGCGTCCGGCTCGAAAAGAAACATTCATAAAATAAGAGAGCGTCATGGCCGCGGGACAAAGTAAACGTCACCTTGCAATATGTAAGGGATGGATTCCAAGCTACGACTCCGTTTGAAGTATCGTCTGCCTATGTATAAATACCATGTGCCCAATATGATTTATTATTTGACCCACAGAGTCGACGCGTGCGGGTGTAATACTTTCGATAGTCGACAGCATATAATGGCAAACATCAGAATACGTTTCGCATATCGAGCATTTACTAGATAAGTGGTATTCTTTGGACTCTTTGATCCTCAGCTCTGCACAATCGGGTGATTATCAGTTGTTCAGCCACGATATCACCCGCTGTTCCTACGTATTTGTGATGCGTGCAGCGAGAACTTCGCTCGTGTGATTCGAAACCCCCATATCTTGGTTTTAACCTTTGTCATTTTCGTATTCTGTTCTCGTTTTTTTTATTATTGTTTTTATCATTATTCGTAACTATTATTGATGACCGGGCGACAAATACAGCCTTGCGGCCTTTGTCAATGGCCCTCTGAAGCGTTAGAGGGCGCTTCAACGAGATGCGGGTATCATCAACAATCAGCGCAATCATGTTTAAACATGATTGACAAACAACACAGATCGACAACGGGTGGCTGCGTGACAATTTGTGGGGTGAGTCTGCGTCTTGTTGTCATAGCCACGGTGCGCACTACGACCTTTGCAGACGGCATCGTCATTCTGCAACAATAATCGGCTGTCCCTTGAAACAGCTCCGTTGCTGTCTCTGCTCTATGCTGGTGACGTTAAGCATATTTAACGTCGCGCAACGTAGACGACGCAACGATGTCTTCGAAATCGTTTGCTGTCGGCGATATTTTTGAGAATTCAGAAAAACTATACCGAAGACCAGTAGTAGATCGCTGATGTCGCGGTTTCAGATCATTCATTTTGGGCTGAGACCCGCGTGTTGACCGCAGAATCAAACCAATTTGCATTCGGTATCAATTCGTTCCTCGGATATTGTTGTTTACTCTCCGACAAAGTGAAAAATGTGATAGGGAGAAAAAGGACAAAGGATAACGCACGTAAATCTATAGTCTATCATAATATTAGATTCGTAGTTGCGTTTATCGTTATATCTGAATCTGCAGACCCGCGCACAAAGGACAAACAATGATCGTGCTTGTATTGGTAAGTACTTAGTGCCTATTGGCCGTCGGTAATAGTGTGAAACGTACGCAAGCGTATAGCTGTGTGTTCGGCTCACATTAGATACAACGAGCGAGTCTACACTGATGTGACTAGTTAATTTTTTGGATAAATAAAAATGGATAGGATAGATGACCGAAGAGTGTAACGTTGAGATCTTTTAAACTGAACTATGGGAAAGAAGCCTAACACGCCAACATAGCAATATCATTCTTCGACTATTTAATTAATTAATTACTAACTTATTAATTAAATGAAAATAGCTCTCCCAACAGACTTTATGTAGATAGTAAAAAAAAAAAAAAAATTAAAAAAAAAAACATTTGTACCAGTGCATTTTCTCAATAATTAATGAATTATCTAAAACGAAAGGTAGCGAAATTCATGGAAACTTAGAATATCTTCATTGTACCAATGAAGTTATCCACGTATCATATCAAGCGTGTACTTTTAGGGCAACGTTGCCAATATAAGTCTTCCCCTTCCTTTTTTTATATAGATGTTTCTACATCAATTAAAGCAAACTGAAAGGTAATTAGCAGCACCAGCTAACTGGTAACGTTTCCAAATCAAAATAACATACCAGCAACGGTAGTCTATTTTATTTTCGCGATATAACAACCCATAGCATATTTGCTATAATACTTACAACAGCCCACTGTTATTTTTATGGATTCGAGGACCGCTCAGAACGACTATTGATGTCAGCCATCCCCTATGGTACACCCTGGCGTGCTCGCCAGGAGCGTCTGCAATGAGTAGCCGCATCGAGACGTCATAGGCCGTCAACCACTGTCACGTCCTCATTTCATAGCTTCTATTTAATTCAACTCATCATGATACAACGTTTTTGCGCATCGCACGTCTTTTTGCGATGCTCTGCATTGCCTGATGTTCATTCACCCACAGAAAACAATCACAACGATGATGACGGCGGCAGAGAGGATGAAGATAAACGTGTTATCTTGAAATTATTATTATTACTATCGGACGGAACGAGGAACGAGTAAGAAGCTGCTGTTATTCTTGCACGTGCTGTGTATCATGTGCTTGCTACTGTAGCACCGCAGAAGGCTCTTCTGGTGTACATATGTATCTGTGCAGTATATATGTGTATGTCAAAGATGATTGTTGTAAAGCTAGTGTTTCCAATTTAGCTACGTCAACTACTACTCCAATCACTAGCATTGTTTATCTCTTCCAGTGTTCTTATCTTTGTCACTATTGCTCATACGAACACATTTCTATATAACGTTGACCCTGCGTGTTCCTTCCGCGCTACACTTTTGTCTCCTGTGGAACGACGGCCCAATACCATAGTGGTTGTATTACTACTACTACTACTACTACAAATAGCAGCTGAACCGCTGGGTTATTTTGGATACCTTTATCCAATGCGCATATAATCATGCTATCTGATATTGACTGTGCCGGTCTTACTGATGATACTGTTATTGCTCTTCGATGTAACTCGGCCTCCCATGTAATATCTACAGAAAGATTCGTTCATCCGAAAAGCGCGAACATGCGCAGCTTTCACATTAGACAACATCCACTTGGACAGGCGGAGTGTCGATCTGCTACGGCAGAAGCAACAGACAGACGCGTCTCTGAAAGCGGTCACGTATCGCAACGGCCAATGATGTTGCCGATGCTGTTGCTAATGATGATTATTATTATTATGATCCTGACGCTGGTCCTGCTGTTGTTCCTAGCAGTGGCAGACAAAGCCGACGGTATAGGCGCGATGGCCTGCCTGTCGTAACATTTGTCCAATCGAATATGATTGCACATCTGCTGAAGAAGGAGAAAAGGGAATCAGTCTGTTGTAGCAGAAAAACAGTCGACCATCATATTTTGTCCAGTGTCGTCAATTTGTCCATCTTCGTCTGTCCATGTACCTCCATCAACCTTAACCATGCACTGCTCGTATCCGCTGTTTTCGTATCGCTATATTTAAATACACGCTCGCGCCACTTTACTGCAGTGCGTTACGCGAATTCCGTCTTGCGGCGTTTCGTACCGACAACATATCGCAGACGTTCGATGCATATTTTCGCATTTTTTTCTCCCCTTCTCTCTTTTTCTGTTTCTGTCCCAGTGGGAATGACGCATTCCGCGACCACCCCGCCCGCCCCTTCCTCCCCCAGCCATTCATCTAGCGTATTTTATCCATTCCTGGGATCTCAATGTGAATCAATCGATCAGTGACTTCAGCTCTTGGGTCACTATAATGATCCGGGGGATGTTTCATGTTCGATGAGGTGACATTAACTATCTTCATTATCTACTGCTCTTTGAGCAGTAGCAGCAGTGGCGGCAACACAATAAGTCACTTTATCATCACTGCCCTTACCCTCTATTATCAACATGGTCATCACCGACCTCGCGTCATGAAAGTCATCAGTCTTTCTTAAAGTGACGCTGAATTATCTATATATATACACGTTTGTATGCATGGATGCAGCACGTACGTACGTACGTACGTCTGTGAGTACATTTATGTGGAAGAGCTTTTCGTCGGACGACGATTGCAACACATTTACAAGCATGTAAACTCTATCGATTTCGTATTTCGTCTTGAGTTAGCTAGACGCTCAGTCAGTCGGTCACCCACCATATATCTGTAAATAGTACATACAGATAGGGACACATACGTCTGTATATAAATGGCCGTGTGTAAATGTGACTGTCCATAGAGACTTTGCCGGTCTGGGATTATTCATCGCTTACCATTTTTGAGTAGCCGGAATACTGCGTGCAAAAAGATACCAGATCGGCCCACTCCAACACACGATCAATCTGGTCAGCATGGCCGGCGTCTTCCGTCTAATCGTGAAAGGAGTCAAATATACAAGAAAGTGACGGGCTGTCTGGCTTTGCCTGGTATCAGTGCTTTGTCCAATGCCGGATCGTATCAGGCCTCAGCGATTTGGCATCAAATGAGCCCAGCATTATTGAGGTTCTGGGCAAGCTTTCAAGCACTATCGCCGTCACCATGAGATTTGTTGCCGCCACAGTCGATTTGACGCTGTTTGATGGCGAGCAGAAGTGGCCAAATCACTGCAGATAAATATAAATCGAGGTTCACTGAAGAAACTGTAAAAAGAAATGAGTTAATGAGCTTATATATAGATAGCTCTCTGGAGGAGGTCAGGAATTGGACCGGGATAAAGAACAGTCACGGAGACATGAACAGTTCCGCTCATTCATTATGGCAGAAGCAATGATAACTAGCTATTTTAGCAAATAGAACAGGCCAGACGTGGATTATAGCAGCACGTCACTAGTTATATTAACTACGCGAAGCTCTAAGGCAAGATGTGACAACCTAGGTGACGATCATTTGAAAAAAATTAACGCCTGTTACAAATAGTCAGGTAGAGATGATTTGTGGTCTGTTTGATGCAAGCATGGTGGAAACTGTCGAGGTTTTCATTTCGTAAGTCAGTGCATTAATTTGTCACATCGATCGAAAAATATTTTTTTTTTCGATGATTTTTTTAAAATTTCGAAATAATTCGATCTGGATCGCCGTTGTTATACGCATCTTTATTTTTCTCGTGACTGTTACATTTGTTGACCGTGTATGTACAGGTCTGCTGTGTTTCATATGTGTAGCTCGCCAATTGAGAGGTGATATCTAAGCTCTATTTTAATACTATATCAGGTAATGGTCAATTGGCATAAGAATTCTTTGAAGTTTTCTAGTCGTGTGATTATTATGTGTTTTCTTTGTGTTATATCAGCTGGATATTAAGAGAAAGTTGGGCGCGGTTAATTTTCGAAATACGCTACCGTCTCACAGGAACGAAAATTCATCCGTTGATCGTCAGGTGGCACACAATACAATCCCGTATTGGTCAAAAGTAGCACCATCGCCGCTACCGCGATCAGTAGCCCGTTCAACAGATCTCTACTTATTTTTTGCGACGATCAAGCGAGCATTAAGTTGCCTCATTTATGACAGAATAAAGGGCTAACCAGTTTAACATTGCCACGGCTACCATGTTTGGAGCAAAATAAGTAATGAAAACCGGTTTCCAGATAAATATTCCTGATAATATTTACCCAACATTTAGTTTTTTCTGAAAGATTGTTATCACATGTTTAGTCGTCATTGCCCCCGATTACGGCCGTCAGCATTTTCGCGGAACGGTTGACTAACTGTTCGCGCGGATTGTCAGCTTAAGTCAGGTAAGTTAGCGTGTCTCCAATTAAACAGACGAGCGGGAGATAAGGAATCTAACTTATGGTATCTCTTCTAGACATGATTACTTTAGTATATATTTTTTAGCTGGCTTACATGGCCTAGCAGTTGCAAGTATTTAAAAGTCGTTTAGAAGTTAATTGTGACTAAGTGCTCAAGTTTCTCGAGAAACAAACACTTCATAAACGAGTCCTACTTTCCAACGTATCTATTACGCAGACTCTGTTATACTAAATGTAGGTTTTTTTTTAGTCTATCCTTAATGATCTTAGTACGACTATGGTTCTGCTGGTTTAAGTAGTTCCCTGGAACGACGGCATTTCTTTTGGGGCTTTCAATAGCGTATGATCGCGTTTCGGTTCTCGTGCTTATGGCTTATATGCAGTCGACCTTGACATTAGAAGCCAATATTTAGCTCTGAAGAATGGACAAGGTGCCGATGTGTACTTCTTTTGCCTGAAGTCCAATTAGGGCAGTAACAGAACACTGGGTGCAATAATATGTCCTAAGGAAAATTCAAAGCATATAGTCGTCAACTTCAGTACGGAAACCTTCTCTGCGCGTGCACATCTTAGTCTGTGACGGTATCTGGTAGTGGCGGCTGAACTTACGCTTGTTCATCTATTTACGTGTGAAGCATATACCTACAAATCATGGGTGTAATGTAATTTGATTAATTCAGTCAGTGTCGACTTTTTAGGGCCGTATTTACTTATCTGTTTATGTTTCGTATGTTGTTGTGGTTATTGTTTTGTTGTCTCCCTTCCTGTAACGTCAAGAGCAGCCATCTGCGGCGCTGCTTCAGAGAAGACAGGTGCACAGGAAGACTCATCAGAGCAGAACAACGAATGGCAAAGCGTACGTCGACATCTTTAAACCCCAACTTTGCACGACGCTTGCCTTCGACTAATGCTGGCGATGTTGGTTGGTGTTACGGTTTTCGGATAATTTCATTGCGGTCGCTTTTCGAAATAAGTTTGTATAAACATACATCCGTATGGACAAGTACTGCATATGTGTACACGTATATATCTGGTAAATGGCTTCGCGTTTACCTCAGTCGACAACAATGTGTATTGTCCATCGTCACGGCTGTGTTAGTATAGTGCTTTTGTACATAAGCGTGCAACGTAAAGTGACATGCCGGACCAGCATTAAAAGCTAAGACTTGTAAGCGCCAGTGCTTATCGCCAGATGCTCGTTCTACGCATCGCTGATGTCTGTGTCTGATTCAGTTTTGCGGCTCTCGTTAACAGAAACATTTGACGTTCAATATGTCTATTTGTTGATCAGAGTTCTGACTCAGAGAAATCGTGCATCATCATTATCAATAGCACTACAAGTGGTAGCGACGCGTCATTTTATAGTTTCTTGCTTCAACACCCTATAGACGCGGTTAAACCTAGGGTTACTAGCGGCTTATCTAGCAGTCATTACTCCAGGTAGCTAGATGTAGAACAAGCGACGATTGCGAGGTAATCCATCTCGGATGCTGCTGCTGCCATTACTGATAGTACTGCATTGTACATCATCACATTTAAATATGATACATGCTATATATATATATATATATATGTATATATATATATATATATATATATATATATCCGCCGTTACTTCACTTTGGACGCATTACAAATTCAAAAACACTGTATCAGAGTATCTTCGGCTTGAACTTCGTTAACAATTGCTGCCTACGGAATATCCCTGTTACGGCTGTTAATTCCGTTGGCCATTCATTCTACCGTGCCTTTAACATATTGAAACAATTAAAACTATACATTGTTATTGTAGTTGTAGAAGTATCTTAATATTGTACTGCATTAGATGGATCGGTGCGACCGTTGCGGGAGCTCTATTGGGGCGTAGTCCTTGCTTCCGGACGGGTACATACTTTTTGTCGAACTCACCGAAACTGCGACAAAATCCTCAGCGGCAATCGAACGATGGACAACTCATTCTATGTATTGGATAATCGAACGTACGTATCAACGGCACAGTTTGTCGTAGACACATACGTATTTTGTGTATATTGCAAAATTTACTTTGTCATCGTGGCCAGCTCACGCTTGTTGTTCTTGTTCGTAACGAGACAGCTATTATCAGCCATGGAAAAAAAACTCCGTCGTCCCGACGACAGCGTAGCGGCGGCCGGTAGTTGACAAGGTCACGTTTGCGGTAATAGCAACAGCATCGGCTCCCGTTCCTGATGCCGCTTTTCGAATACCATCCTTGATAGCCGGTATAAGTAAATAAATTTTCGGCTCACTTGAAAAATATGGACGACTTATTACGGCACTCCCAGCCAATCATCTTCGCCACCTCAAGCCGCCACTGTCGTTATCGGTCCCTAACAACTGGGGGGGGATAGCAATCGTCCGTATGTCCATCCGTCGTATGTACTTCGGCGGGTTCGCTCGTGTGTCGAGATGGATACTCGATAAAGTTAACTGGTGAAATTTTCCCACAATTGACGTAAACCGTATGTTTCTTATTTTCTGCATAAACATCGTTTGCGCTTGAAGATGCCTCGTAAGAAACGTCATAAAAACGGTTAGGGCGTACACGACTAGACGATCGCTGATCGAATAGAGAAGCTGAGTATACATTCAAGCAGTCTGAGGACTTCAGTACGCCATGTGAAGTTGCCAATAATAACAATTACTACGATAAACGTAAAGCATATTAGAAAAGACTTTTCCCCATTCATTTCATCAGCATGACCATACTTGAAGCGACCTTCAATTTCCCGACTTTTTCGAGCACTAACGGACCTATTCGATCTATATCTGAACCTGTAAATGAGAGTTGAGCTTAATCGGAATCGCGTTAACAATAGAGCCCTGCCAGAACGACCATTGTATACGCATGGATGCATATATATATATATATATAAAAAAGTGACCAAAATACTTTTCGTATCATGTTGTGTGTATTTATCATATCGTGTCCTGCCTTTGTGACCACGCGCGTTTTATTCTAGTACCAATATCATAACTACGTTTTTTGGATGTTAATTATGCCGGGCTGGGTAGGCGAGCTTGCCGTTGGAGGGCGCTCGACGAAATGATCTTTTTCGGGGATGCCATTATCATTGGTCAGCGTATTTATTATCATTATCATCATTGTCAGAATCGGCAATGCCACCATAACACAACTGCGCATCTGTGTTATGATGGGGCATTGTGATGGGCCAGCGAGCGTGTACGAAGTTGTCGATTTGCTATTGGTTTGTTAAACGATTGGCTGACTGACAGGCTATTGCTGCGATCGCTTCTCGTGACGTCGCTGCGGAAGATTGTTTTAGCCGCTATGTTAGCTCTGGTTATGAGAGCGCCATTATGATCGTTGTTGCTGTCAATCGCGTTTGATCGTTAGCTACTTACTGGCTTGCGGCTAGCTGGCTGACGACTGATAACCGGACGAGCAGAGATAGACCAACTGTACGAAAGCAGAGAATGACTGATACCCTCCCCCTCCCTTCGTTTGTTATCCCTTCTTCCCCCCGCTGTTCTACAGCCAAACCTCTTGTCTCCTCCGCGGCACTATTTCGACGAGTGGTTTCTAATAAGCGGGCGATGACCGTAGTAATAGCAACGAAAACTCCTAACAACAACGACGACGTCAATTGCCTGTCAGATTGATGGTGACTCGTTGATCTTGTCCATCGTGTAGGTATCTTTACTTGGAGTTATCATTTATTGAGGAACAACGGGATAATAGGTCTCACCGGTCGAAGAAATGAGTGACGGGTTGACAGGCCAGCCGACCAAAAGCCAACAGCAACAACGATGACAAAAATGAAAAGGCGGTCCATGAGGACCCTCCCTGCCTTGTGTGTACGGGCCTACACATCTTTATGTGCGTGCCTGTCTGTGTGTATGTGGCCGTCCAGCTCTTTATCTGTTAACGTACGTGCAACGGTGAATCAATTGCAGGTGCACGAATTTCTCAGGTCTTATTGATTGAAGATTGCTACAGGTCGAATGAAAATAACTATTTCGTACGATTTCCTGAAAGAACCAATATAGTTAGCGCTCGTTATTTATGTCACGCGCGTTATCTTCATGCTTTGTTATTCGATCTTTTCCGGCTAGATCAAGCGGTGGTTAGCGGAAATGACAGTGAAAGACGACAAATACTGTCCCCGATCATCGCGCTCCTTGGCTTTGCCTACCGTCTGTCAAATATCAACCACTTGTCTCATCGCTACGCCATAGCGTGTCATCCCATCGCTCAGACGCTTTGACAGGAGACGCGAGCGCCACCAACGGACGGAAAAGGAATTAGTTCGGCGACGTGGGCAAACAGCCAGCAACAACCAGTTTCAGGGTAAACCCGCCTCGGCTGTAACCAGGAATTATGTTCCCGCCTCAAAACTCTTCTCACACACACCAGACATACAGATAACATAACGCCTCGCTCTTTAAGACGAATGTGCACGCCCACGATGGCGTCGCCCGTGCAGTCCCTACAGTCAACGTAAAAAACAGACACGAAGGGTTTGTTGGGGCGCTGTTTCAACTGTTGAGAACTAATAGTTGCTGAGTATGCAGTATTTCGCTGAGAATCACCCAAGACTTTGCGCAGGTCTGACTATTGGCAACGGACTGAAAGAATGGCAGAATCTGAAGAAGAAAAAAGGGACTGTACCGTAGTAGCTAAAGCGATCGCAACAAATCAAGATGAGGAAATGTCGTGCATTATTTTATATTTATAGCAAACTAATCTTGACGGTCGCTTGTCAAATACTCAACCCCCACAGGAAGAGATGTTTTCCTCTGACTTCTTCAGCAACGGCAGAGTTATAGGGATTCGTTATAACAAATGGACCACAATCATCTTGACGTGTCACGAATCAGATGGCTTCGGCATCTTTTCACTCAGCCAGTAACGACGAAGCAATTCGTAAATCTGTAGAACACATTAACTGATCATATATATATATATATATATATATATATATATATATATATATATATATATATATGTAAAGATATAATAATGTAGGATATATAGTTAGAAAAATCAAGTAACAGACCTGTTTCTTGTATAGGTGCGCACAGTTCCAATACATTCATCGCCATCGGCTATGTACCGTCGCCAGTGTGATGGCAAGCTGAGATTTCTCGCGAGACCTTGAAGTGTAAGGCGTTATTGGCCGCCGTTATTCTTGTCTGTCTGTCCAGCCAGAAATGTCGAGTGCTCGTTGTTATTGCTGCCTGCGATGGCTGTTGTTGTTTCTTTCGTTCTGTGGCCTGTGGTTGTTTGCCCCTCCTCGCTTGTATGCGTCCGCTGCTGTTATCCCCTGGCCTTTTAATATTATTAATTTATATAAAAGCCTATATTTTTGTCGCTGCCTTCTCTAATGATTGGCTTTGCGTCGTGTCGCCGCTTCACAAATACAATAAATATATGCTTTGCCTGGAACGTCGTTCTGCTATTTACGTATCGACCAGCGAAACAGTATCTAATATTTCTACTTGAAATGTCGAATCAACGACAAACGAAGTTGTCCTTTACCACCGGTTTCGTCACTGGTTAAATCCGGGAATCGGCGAACCACAGTCGGCGATTGTGCTCTCGCCCTGTTAACGAACTCCCTGCCACTAAAAGCGCACGCCAATCATGACAGCGACACTGCACAGGAACGTCAAGCTGCAGCACAACACGATCAGTACCAGCCGTCAACGTAGTAGGCAGAAATCAGCACTTGACTATATTGCCTTCCAGTTTTCGGCTAAATGGAATCGTGCAGCGTTGTCGTCGTGGACGTTTGGCGGGCCGCGCGTTGCGCGAAGCCATACCGATACCGCTGTCGCTATGGCCGCCGTCGCTGAAGCTGGCACCATTGTTGTTGCCACTGTACCACCATTAGCGCATATACTAGCCGCTGCTGTCGGTACCGCTTGCTGCCTGGCGTCAGGTGGCCATATACTATATATCTAGCTTTGCCTTTAAGCTAGTTCGACAAATATAGAATGGATTTGAGATAGTGGAACGGTAGCGATATTCTTGTTGTTTAGCAAACGGTTCGCTAGCTACAGTAGCGTGGGGTAATTTTTCTCATGTCGCTGATCGACTACGCCACTTGATATAACGACGACTCAAGGGGCTAATTGCTGGCCTGATGTCATCTATCCGGCTCCGGCTCAAAGAACAAAACAACATCGCCGTGTGCACGTAGTGCTTTCGCTCGGCGGCGGCAGTGTTCATGTATTTCAAACCGATACCTCAAGCGAAGGCGTTATGTATATCATTTAAGGTTCGACTCAAGCGACTTTGTCCAACGCCACCGTATCGTTAGTGGCGCGACGTGCTACCCAAGTGGGGCTCGTAAAGCCGCGTCAGCTCGTTAGAATACCTGCTGTTTGTTTTCGTTAGTTAGTTAGCTGGCCATGCAGGGTACTTAGGGTAATTATTCAAAGGCGAGAAAAGAACGAATGATGTGAACCGGCGCATAGCAGGATTATTGACGTGAACCAGCGTCTGCAGGTGAAGGAGAACTGTCGAGGAAAAGAAAAATCTTCCGTCAGAAACTGTTGACGTTATTTTTCTGCAGGGGACATTATTGATCTCGTTCGCAACAGCTAACGGCTTTACCCTGTTAGTGATTATCTCATTCGTTTGGTTCTGCGTCCTGTCGCCGCTTCACAAATACAATAAATATACATATATATATATATAATAATAATAGCTTCTATGACATCCTGTGTAATTGTTTAAAAAAAATTGCGAACCGACTTAGATTTTTGGACTCTTATTATTTAATATATTGTAGATGTCGGCCTAATCATAAGTAGAGTTGGCCTGACCATGAATAAAGTAGCCGCGAAAAAGAGTTCTACAACAACATTGATTAACAGGAATATCCATATTTAAGTTTGGCGAACGATGCCGAGACTTAGTAGGTAGTAGCTTTACAACGGTCTGTAGCTTGGAAACCTCATGCGTTATCCGAAGGATAACGACCCGAGAGCATCTAGGCACTGCATATGGCTTTTCGCCGATAACGGCAGGTTATTCATAAACCCTTTAGTCGGCAGCATCTTGCTTCGTAGAGCAACATGTTGTTCTCATCGTGTTACAAGTCTGACAATGGCGATGTCTGATCATTAAACTTAACTTTAGCCGAGTGGAGCCGAAGAGTTCATTTCGGCTGACCAAAGGAAGCGCGTAAGGGACAAGCTTATGTCATATGAGAATCAAGTTCACGAGAATGGATAGACACGTTTGGTCTAGCAGATATAGAAGATGATTTCGTAACAGTGCGCAAAAGAGTCTGCCCCTTTTTCTTCTGCAATCATCTTCCCGTTAAAGCACATTTCTCCATGCGTTTCTTTCGCTCTCTCTCCCTCTCTGTTTCGTCCTTCAGTACAGATAGGAAAGCAATTCAACTGGCTTCCTGACTCTGCTTGGTCCTGCCTAACCTCAGACTATCATGGGCTCTAGTGGCCCCCGATCAAGAAGACCCCCTCTGACTAAAACACGACCGTTCCCATGAATCGTCGTGTCGTTGCTCTGCCACTCGACCAATCGGTGACGTGGGATGCGCAAGAAGATCGTGCGGGCAAAGAAGTTGAATGTGGGGTGTATTTACGGGGCGTACAGAAAGTGGGGGTCGTCTGGGAAAGGAAGGAGAGCCAACGGTGCTTTTTTCACTCGTTTTCATGCCCTCTTTTGCTAGCCTCCTGCCCTCTTTGTTCCATCGAATTCACTAGAAGCGCCACTACTGTCACCCGTAGGCTGACTGCCCGTCTATGCATGTGCGTGTTGGTATAGTACGAGGGCGGTGAGAGGGACATGTCGTGAGGGTGGGCGATGGTTCAGGCCAACCAACCGACCGACCGACCGAGAGCTGGCCGGCCGTGAGGGTATGGAGGCAATAGTCATAATTCAGACTTTGATCTGCTTATTTATGGCCTGTGTCACCCCAGCGCTTCGTCTCCCTTTTTTCGGCATCGCCTTCTCCTCCAACTCTGCCGCCGCCCCCCACTCTGCTCTGATCTCTGATCGAGGACGCAAGGATGCCATCCCTCTTGCTCTCTGTTCGTTCTCGACACTCGTCTCCGTCGACATCGTTGGTGGCGTGGGCGCCGACAGTGGCAGCACGGCGGTCCGTGATCTCGATCAGTGGCAGTCGCACTTTGCCTCTGTGCAGTGCTACTCCTCAAGATGCGCTCCCAGCAGATCGCTGCCGATTTCTGTCTGTCTACACTGACTTGGGCTGCCCGCTGGTAGTAACAGCAGGAGGAATCGGGGTGGATGTTGGTGGGACGAAGATATTGGGGGAAAGAAATAGGACTGGGGCAAAAAGGCGCAGGACTGCCGGCCGGTCGACCAAACGTCCGCCCGCCCGCCCGCCCGCCCGCCCGTTCGAACGAACGACCGATCGACGCAGCAGCAGTGGTGGCTAGACGGACGACAAGCGAGAGAAGCACAGAGGAGTGTTGTCACTGGAGGAGCTCAAAGAAAGATGCAGAAAGGCATCGAAAAGAATCGGCAGTAGCAGCAGAAGCGGCTGAGGAGCGGATTGATCTCCATAAATCTCCACAGGAAAGAACCATTTGAATTTTCCCGCCGTTGCGCTGCGAAGTCACTAGAACGAAGAAGACTTGCCGAGTAGGTTGAAGCGCGCTGAAAGCTGACGCTCCTCAGCAGCTCAGCCGACGCCAGCAACGATGACGGCACACGGGCATCGACTAACGTCAACAACAACAACAACAACAACAGTAGCAGCCATCCAAAGGTAACAACGGCCTCGGACTCCTTAGGTGCACTAACATGCCACGGCGTTGCGATGGCGATTGTCGCGAACGTTGTCGTTGGGGTCTCAAGACAAGATACGTTTTAGGCTGACAACCAATGTCAGAGTGGTTCGGTGCAACTGTAAAAGCAACAGCAGTAAGTAATCCGAAAGGTAGAACTGCTACTCAAAATGATGGGAATGATTACCACCTTGGTAATACGAGGTCGCAAATAAGCTTTCGCCACTGTTGTCACGCGATGAAAAACACATTACCTACATACGATTCGATATTATCGCCTCATGTATCGGTACTTTATAGTTCCTCTCGACTACAGGTTCTACAAGGAGCTTGGCGTATAGCACAACACTAAACATTCTGTATTTCTTCATGCATATATTATGGCGTAACATACGGAGTATGTGCGCATAGTTGGGCCTGAACCGGCAGCCAGCGTATGCCTACAACTCAGTGGTTCACATTTGTTACCTGCACCTGATTTCTAGACCGACTTCGACAATACTTTTTCTAATCATGGCCTGAATTATTTAAATTAACATCTTCCCTGTTTTAATAGCCCATGTGATTATGCTGCCTAAATCACACAAGTGCGCTTAAAGAAAATTCAGATTCCATTGCTTAATTTGCTAAGTTTACTGCAATTGACTATGACTACCTTGAATTTTATATCCGTTATGCACTGCTTTTCCAACACTGGACAAACTCAGATCAACTCATGAGTTCCTAGCATCGATGGCAGTCAAATACGTCACCACTGCGCCATTACTACCGTGGATCGCTTGTGCAATTAAACGTGTCCCTTTTCTAACAACAATAAATATATTCCATATAATGACAAAAATTCTGACGGTTTACCGATTGCTAATGTTATCGATTCATCTATACAAATATGAAAGTTGAATTCTACTGGAAACAGCGCGGAGACCGTGTTCCGAGACACTCTAACTTAATCGGTCGCCAGAGTGATCCGTAGCTTTCGATTCCTATAGCTTTTCAGATTCGTAAATGAAGTAGTGCGTCTTTACATCGGGTGCTAGCATAAGTTTTAGTGCAACTTCGATAGACGTTTGCGTCTCCCACAAAGAGACTGCTCTTTTCGTTTACTTTAGACACCATCCTTTCGAGGCGCAATTTGTGTTTCGACCGGTATACATCTGTAGATTTCTTAGCTTTGAACAACGTCGTATACGAGCGTGTCACGACGCAGCCTTTAGTTAGAGGTTTGCTTGGAATTGGGTGAAATAAGGACCAACAGGAGAAGTTGCACAAGTTGGGGAGAGGGGAGCGCTTGGTTGTAGCAATAACATCTAGCAATAGAAGGAAAAGGAGGTTTCGGTGCTAGTGTCCCTGTGCCCCCTCTTTCAAGCCCCGAACCTTCAATCCGGCGTGTCGCAATCACCAACAGTCAGACAGTCTAGCTCCAGCTCAGCGGCTGCTAGTCGAGCCATAAACATGCCTGGGCGATGTCCGCCGATTTATAGTAGTCGGTCGGGCTTCGTTCGTCGGACGACAAGCAGAACAGTGAGCCAACAGTCAGGGCCGGGGCTACCGGCTGCTTTGGACTATACGCGCGGCGGAGCGACTAGGTGACAAGCGAACGGGCGAACGAACAAGCGAGCTGGCGTTCTCCGACGACGAACGCGCGGGATGTTTAATCGCGATATATATCGTCCTAGTCGTACACGTTCTCCTCCACCTTTATCTCGTCCTTCTCTCTTCTGGCACTCCTCCTGATCCCCATTCGTCGTAGCCTTCTCGCGTTCTGTGCCCTCTGGCTGGCCTGCTCCGTCTGTTTCTCTCGCTCTCTCCCATCGCACTCGTAGCAGCATCACCAGTAGCAGCAGCTCTAACCGGCACCATCATTGTCGCCCACTACTCTTTCCCCATTCGCGCTCGCGCGCGACCTGACCTCTTCGCTAAACGATGTGCCGAGCTCTGTCTGTCAAGCAGGCGTCGGCGGCAAAGACGAGCTTCCCATTTTATCGCATCAACATAAACGACGGCCGTTACACAGAGATGTACACACATACACACCGCTTGACATGGACAGACAAACACAGAAAGGCTCCGTGTTGACGATGGTGGTAGCCGAGCACCATGAGCATTAGTCGTCAGATTTGCATCGCATCGTCTGCTCAGCGGAGGCGGTGGCAATGACTGAACTACTGCTACTGCTTGCCGTCGTTCGTTGCCAGCGGACGACGGGAATGACAGGCTGCCCGACAGAGGGATATCGTTTCGCCATCGTCCTGCTAGACCATGTATCTCTCCTGGCAGACGGCACAGCGGGTCTATAAGTGACTCCTGGCAGCAGGAGATAGCTCCCATATGCTTTGCTTCGGTATCAGAGGGCAGCCCGGAGAAAGCGCTGGTGGGGCTCAGATAGGAGGGCAACTAGGCAGCACAAATTTAAATTCTCCCCTCGGCGATGAGCGCGCGATGACCTTAGAACACGATAGAAAAACCGACAAACGGCGTCCACTATTGATGTGCGTTTAACGTCCGGCTCAGTTCAACACGTTGACCAGTTTCATGACCACAACTCTCACATTTATTACCAATAGAGCAAATGTAAAATTTCTGGGACAGGCCCACCGCTGTTAGCTATATCACTAAATAGAGAATGCTCCGGTGCTTGCGATGATCTCTCTAAGAGCTTTATTTTTTCTGTTTTTTCGCATTCATAGATTTTATATAAAACCTTATGTTCGGTGAGAACGATTTTTACTATACGATTTAAAAAGATGTCGTTCAGCCTTAAGAGTCAATGAATAATTGTTTTCGACAATTGAGCTTTCGACAAACACGACGATGTGCAACCGTCGCCCCTCCTTCGAAATGCTCGTGCTCAATAATTCGATCTCGCTGACCTCGATGTGCCGTTCACGGTAACTGAATTCGCCCACCAGTCATTTGTTGAACTGCGCCATCTTTAGGCATGACCCGATTTATTAGTATTTATTTCTTTTTTATTCCCCACCGATGCGCGTGTGGCCATTGACTGAGTCGAATTGGTGGCCCATGTCGTTATGCCGACGAACTACGGTCAAAGCTTCATTGTGTGTAAGATAGCTAACGGCGTTGATGGGCAGATAGAAGTCGTTAAATTCTACACGGTGGCCCGTTGTCGCTGCGCGGCTGCTGTTGCTCGCCGTTATTCGAATAACAACCTCCTCGAGTCCTGCCACCTTCTCCTCGGCGTCGTCCTTCTGCTGCCGTGTTCGTGTTTGACTCCGTTGTAACAAGTTGTGGTCCGGAACAATATCTTTTTACACACACATACACACAAAAACAGGCTGCATGGTTGTTATGTTTATTCGCTGTTATATGTACGTCGCCTGTTACCGCTGGCATTTGCGAGACCAGCTCTGAAATATAGATGTCTTCTTCTCTATCTTCCCTTTTACTGCTACTAGAGTCCAACTGAGCATTTAGATGCACGAAACATACAACAGTCTAACCATCAAATAGCCAACTATCCGTCGGAGACTACCACCGATTTTTTCTGTGTGGGTTACTGAGCTTAGTGTGCCCCATCTCCGGCGTTAGTGTGATTTGGTCTTCACCAATACTAATCAGGTTGATTTCGTTGAGGTATTTTTTTTGCGTTTTCCGCATACTCGGTATCACGACACCCCTGATACAATAGTAGTAAATGAGATAATTGCCAACAACTTCTTAGCATCCTTATTCGATCTATTTAGCCCGGACGCTTACTTTTTCCAATAATCATTATAGTGACAATGGCAAGCAGCAGAACTATTTACGTTAGGTTCCATATGGTTATCAGTGATAATCTTCCATGTACATATCTAAACTTGGCTATACACATGATTATAGTCCTTTCTAACAAACATAAAATTACGCTATTCCTCCTTTTGCGTTTCCCAAGACGAAGACTTATTTCTTGTCCTTTGGAAATCGAGCCTTCGAAGTATTGTAATCCGCCTCTAACGATATATGTATGCATGCTAGCCATAATAGCCGTGATATACATGTGATGTTCGCGCATGCTCCTAACATTGTGTCTGATTGTCTCTCGTATAGAACAATACACGTCTCTGTGCTGTCTGTACTACTAAGAAGATATATATAGGGCGGTATCGTTGTTCTAGGTCGACCATTGTCAGTGGTAGTGGCAGAAAACAGCGAATGACTGACATTTATGACCTCTACTCTGCCGGCAGTTGCGTCCCTCCTTCACCCACCCTCGTACCCTTCGCTTGCCTGGCAACATACTGACTAGCACCTCTGCCGACTCCCCCTGAGTGAAGAAGCAGATGGAGCGGATGAAGTTTTCTGCATGTAGCCGGACCAATGCACTTGCGGGCCTGTTGGTGTTGCTACCTTCGCGTTCGACGCTCAAGTGTTCATCGTTAGGATAGGCCAAGTCATAAGCAATATAGCAGCGGCAGTAGTAGCGATCGTTCGACAGAACAGAACCCCTTCAGGAGCCGTCTGATTGACGCCTCACACACTGACAATACATAGGCGACGACGTCACAATGTAGAATAGTTAGTCTCACCCCTCACACGTAACAACGGCTCACATCCATTCGCGGTTAAATCCTGTCCGAAGCTTTCTCTTTCGACAGTGTCCTTTATAAGACTGCATTTAATGGTGGCTCTCAACAGCTATAGAATCATATACGTTAATGAGCAAATTCTCCCGGCTTACTACATAGCTTCAAATATAGAATTTTGAGAAATAACACGCAATAGTCGTGAATTTTACTTTTTTTTTTTTTTTTTTTTGCTGCATTTACCTGGCTTCAACGAATTGATCCAATTGATTTGTCGTTTATAGTTCAGTTTATGTTGAAGTTGACACCGACGGACCATTGAGGATCGATTTAGGCTATAATAATGCACAGCAGGAACCTAAATGGCAGAAGTGTTCCTCTCAGTAGTTTCGTTAGCGATTCTCTTCGAAGAAGAAAATTTTCCGCATGGCAAACTACACCTCTGACGCCTACCGTCTTAAATGTGCACGTTCCCGATGGCAGACCGTCATCTTTAGCTTGTTTCAATGAGTGATGATGCTTTGTTTTATGAAGCAAAAGGGGTTCCTTAATTTACTCAGTGCTATCGTTTCAACAATCATCTATCATTTCAAATAATGCTAAATATAAATATAAAGCAATAATAAGGCTATTCCGGACGTTTTAGAAGATCTCTCATTAAGGTGCATTAATTCCGTCGAAAAGTTCCAAACAAGCAGTGTAGCCTTTGTTCCCTCTATAATTACTTGATGGATCACATGGTCTTCTCTACGACGTTCTAAAAATACGCCTTACTATTGCGTTCTAAGCTCAGCTCTGTTAGTAATCTTCCAATAAATCTTCATAAATACGGTACTATCTGTATTCGTAGCCGAGTTAGTTCTTCTTGAACATTCGAAACATGACAAAGCCGAGAGAATTTAGCGATTGATTGATAGCATACTAGAAATATTGACCTATAGGTTGGATTTGGGACGACCCAGTTGATGTGGGTACTCACTCTCCTTCCAACAACAGATGGTGTGCTCCATATCAAAATTATTACGACTTACTTTGTTTCGATAAGTTTTCCACACGTATCGGTTGTAATTACTGTGAAATCCCATGGAAATCTTCCACAGATTTTGCACACCGCATGCGACTGGATACAACTTGGACTGTTCTTAAGTGACTGTGTTCTTAAGGGACTGTGTTAAGGAAGTTGTCTGTTTGAAGTTCGTTCAGGGCAAAAACACAAATGAAGACCTTTTTGCCTGCGTCATCATAAATTTGAAGCTTTGTTATAGAAAAAAAATTGGCTTCTTTTTAGCCGTACGGATAGCCGTACGATGAACGTATACCATCGTCTGATATATAGACCAGCTCATTGAGGGCTGTCCAAATTAATCTCGAACACTTTATATGTACAACAATAAATTACTCTGTGGGAATTCAGATATTATGAGCGTTCCACTTAGTGCCGTCATTTACTACTGGCGATTTTGGCAATCAAAATACCTAATTTATTTTGTGTACTGGAAATTCTTTTTGTAGACGATTTTGTGTGCAATACTTATAACGCACAGTGGCCCGTACTACGTTTTTTGATAGCCCATCATCCTAGCGATAGTCTAATCGTTATCGTTATCGATGGTTCGCTTCACGAAGCAAAAGAAGATTTTCTTCAATTAATTCAGTGTCGCAGCTCTCGCCACAGTCCTTCACTTTAAAATAACGATCGCCGACCTTATGTGTTTTAAGCTTCGTTTCGTCAGGATTAACTTAACGTAGCTTTGCCCTTTAGAGATCTTTTCGTGCCCTTTCGCAAAACATAACTCGATAGTTTGTTTATTAATTCATATATATACATATCTCCACTTGTCAAAAGACACTTCTCAAGGCAAGCATTTGAGGGCAAGGAAGACTTTGGAATAAGCGAGTTGAGTTCTATATGTCTGACGCGTCTCGTAAAAGGGTCATGCGTTTGGGCTGACCCTCTAATCAGGAACACGAACTGGATAACGGAAAAAATGTCTTTTGCATTGTCAAAATGAAGTCTCGAAATT
Organism: Varroa destructor; assembly: GCF_002443255.2. Lineage (NCBI taxonomy): Eukaryota > Metazoa > Arthropoda > Arachnida > Mesostigmata > Varroidae > Varroa > Varroa destructor. The sequence continues at coordinate 67,564,720 of NW_019211454.1, read as the reverse complement.
AGTACTTCGTGGACGTGAGCCGCGGCGCATCAGTGATTTGGATTTTTACAAAGCAAATGCGTTGTCTATTATAGACCAACGTTCAGAGAGTGTGCCTATGTACAATAATATCCTTCCGTAACATGACAGTTCCATATTACTATGTTTGTTTCCATTATTGTATACATACAACACACTGTATATCATCAGTTCGGTTCGGTCGGTTCTCGGTGTTCGATGTTATCGATAGACAGTTGATTCTATTGAAACCTTTTGCGCCTAAATGAATACTACTGCTGTTGAGGATGATGCTTCGTTCGAAGTGTTGTCTTCGAAGACGAACCGGCGACGGGCAAACAGAGAGACGGAGAACTGGTCGCACGGCTGGTCGACCGACGGATAACGGTCGAATAACTATCGACTTTCGACTGTTGATCATCTTTATTCACGCTACTCGAGAAGATAACGAGTACTTCCTTCAATAGTCTATATAGCAATACGGTAAACATACATCTAATATGCACGGCAATCATTATTACGATCAATCTTGCCCCTAGCAATGTCCTCACTGTGCGCCTTGCTCATTACGACGACTAGTTGTTCAAATAGTGTGAAGCAGCAGCAGCAGCGAGAGGACGGGGGGCAGAACGTACGTAAGGTGACATACAATCCTGTCCGCCTCAGGGTTCGGCGACTAACCAGCCCTGTTTCATGCCTACTTGAAATTTTAGCTGTCGGAGCCGCTACTCGTCACACTGAATCGACAATCGGTGCTACCATTGAGGGAAGCAAACTTCACTCTACGAGACAGAAATACGAGCTCGTTCGTTCGTGCGCGCGTGCACACAAACATGCACACACACACAAACAAATCTAATCGCACATTCAACTGAACGAGAGGAACGTACATGCATAAACACACAGGCACACATACATATATACGTGTGTGTACGTAATATATTATAGATAGACACGAACGCAGAGCTCCACATAACTTAGATTTATGCCGCCAGAGCCGAAATGTGGTTACACAAATGTAACGACATTTCAGCTCTAGGGGCGCCCATTTGGGCCGTTCCTCGAAACTCATCGCTGGTCCAATCCATTTCCCACTTTTTGTTCGTTACGGCTTTACTGCAGCAGCAGCAGCAGCAGCAACAACAGCAGCCTTTCTATCGTCTAAACAACGAGGATGGTTTTTGTGAGGTCAAATCGCTCGAGACTTGTTTAACGTTACGGCGCTGGCTTGATTATTTACTTGTTAGCTGATTGTCAAGCGAGTATCGGATTGCTATGCAAAACACTTGTTTCAATTATAACAATGCAGATTCACAGTGGACACGTAAAATAAGGGGGCTGGAAGAGAATGGACCTTCAACAAGGAACGACTGTGGCGGCGGCGACGACGGTCGGAGCGGCAGGCGATCTTCGACCTGTGTATCATCTTGCATATGAATGTGCATGCATGAGTGTATGAGGGCATTCTTGCGAGGATCTGCTTATTGTAGGTTTTACCCTGTATGCGCTGGAGAAAAACTTGCTAGCTGTGTAATGGTGGTAGTGGGGCAACAGGCGTCTAGTCTAGTTAAGTTCAAAGGTCTAATGAAGTTAGGTAACGTTGCAACGATGACAACAACCAATGTCAAGTAGCCAGTCCGCATCGTCCATATTAGCGGCAAAGGCTGCTGCTGCTGTTGTTCTTGTCAAAAGCAGATAAAACCGTTTCATTCACTAATCCTTGGGGAAGGGCATGATCTGCTTGTGTGAAATAACATGACTGATTCTTATCTATAGGGTCGTTCCGTCGTCTTATTGGCCGACGCTGACTGCACGTAAGATGTGCGTGTTCTTTTGTTTTTAGTTAGTGAGCATCTCTAGCGAGTGAACTAGTCTCTGCACGAGACGCTGGTAAAGAAGGGGCGAAAGGAAAATGATGTATACACACTTCGACGTATTCGCACGGAGCGCAACTATATCACCGTAGCATGGGTCACAGCTACGGGAACAGACGATACATTTATTCGCTTGATGTCGGTCGGGAAGTGGATGTCGGCAGCTTGCCAGAGAAGAAGGCAACAGGGCAAGGAGGATCGTGAGACGGCAGCATTGAAAAATCTGCTATTGTTATTCCAGCTTTAAGAGATCTTCACTTTGCTCGTCTAGCCTATCCGGCGTCACCGGCAAGGGATATACCAGAGCACGTATGTGGTACCCGAAAACGCTCGTAATGCAGCAGCAGCGACGGCGGCGCCATTCCGAACACAGCCGCCCCAAACGTTAGCCGTGTGGCCTGGCTGCGGTTGTTCAGCTTTTGTAACACGCTGTACGTAAATCTGTTTCTACCGCAGCCGCTACTTGAAGAGTAAGAGGTACAGCAAAGGGACGTAGCATGTGGAAGTAGGAAGCCGTTACTCATAGATCACCGTCTGTGCCGCAGTTATAGTATTGCTATATACGTCGCTCCACTGTCTGCGTGTAGATATACATCCAAGCGCCTTGTCGAAATACGTACATGAAGACGTAATAGGCTGAATTCAGCTAATGGCTGATGGCCGAGGAAGATTAAAGGTTATAATACGGGCATTCAAGCAGGTACTCCGACAGTAAAAACGCCGTTCTTAAACGTCTAATACGAGTTCAGCTGTAACCGGCATCTGTTTAATAGAAGCTTCTTCTTTCTTGACGAAGTCAATCAATTACATTGGCGAAATATGGTGCTACAGTGGTACTGTTTATCTCGGTAAATCAAGTTTATACTACGGGGGCGTGAAGGGGACTCTAGTGCCGTATCAGGAACGAGTACGTAGAGCAAATGTTATGCGATTGTAAATAGCTGCAAGACCATGTAATCAGCAATAAGTAGAATAGAACAAATGTAAAAGTTGATAAAACTATGATGATACTTTGGTAGAAAATATGAGCAGCCAAAATCATGAAGGAGCTACTTAGTTTGCAGGTAAGGCGGTTACCTAAGAGGCTAAGGGCAAAAATACTTCTATATCAGTGGTATTTTAATTAAGAAAGAAAGGAAAAAGGCGACCGTGATAATCTAATATATTCACGTGTAAATAGATACACCCAGGGTTTATACTACCAGACAAATACAACAAAAAACGAGATAAAATTGTGCTCTATTAATAATAATATTGTAAAGGATGGTGGCTATAAGTCTCCATATAAGGCTTACGGGGGGTAGACAAAGAAAATGTATCCATCGATTTAACGTACACTTGCAAACTTAGATTTATTATAGATTCGCAAATGGACCCGGATTGTCGTTAGCTTCACCGAGGAGAAACGTCTAAAGCCAGTGAAATGTTTTTATATAGGCACATATTTATCGAACCAACGTAGACCCAGATGAGTTTTCAATCCCATTTCTAATCCCCCATCTACTTGAGAGAATCGTTTGCAACATATGCTGTGATTACTCGCTTGAATTTACTGAGTACAAATGTTGTTCTCTTAATTTTTGGGTTGCTTGCCAATAATATATTCATTCATTTAATACAGTACGACAAATGCGCGTGAAATAAAACAAAAAATCTAATACTAGTACTAACACTTTGGTTGGGATCACGTCTTATACATTTTTGGCTAGTCTACTTTACTTAATTATCTTAGATATGACGTAATATATTTTCGGTATAGATAGTAATTTGTTTCTCGCCGTAACAAGTACCCACGGCTTTTCAGCGCCTTGAAGGGTCGCCGTCTAAACTTGCGAGTGTGATGACGTTTCATCATAAATGTCGAATTTTAGGCTTGTTTTCTTAATGTTCACACGTCTCCATTTATAATTCGAGGCTTCATTTTTCAACAGATATTACACGAATTAACACAGTCGCTCCGGCGGTCAAACCCCTTCGCCTCTTGAACGTGTGCGCATGCCCCTGTATAAACACAGAAAGGCACATCGACACTGCCAGCAAATGGCCTAACATAAGGATATTTATCGAAATTAAACTTAATTATAGGCAGGGTTTTTAAGGGGGTCGTTTAGCGATTAAATCTATTTTTTCTCGGTCATCAGCAACAGTAGCAATAGCAGAACGCTTGACAATCATGTGACCGCCTACTAATCATTGTGCGCCATTTTTTAGTCTCCTTTTGTATTTTTCTCTCGTCGTTCCAGCATCCTAGCAGTTGTCCTTCACCAGTCGCCATCTGCAAATAGGGAAAACGTTGACGCACTTCACTCTCGTCGTTCCGTTTAAAATATCACGATTTGTTAACAGCCGCAGAACAGTATTGTAGAATTACATATGTGTGTGTCTCTATATGTGTATGTATGTGCGTGGTGGGTCTCCCTTGAGTTGAGGGTTGAGAATTTAATGTCAGATCTTGCTAGACATTTACTTGCCCCAGATATCTGACGTTAGCAGGGACTTGATTTTTTGAGAACTTACCGACTATTCGGCGACGCACAGACAGATCAGCACAAACGGTGGCGGTGTCTTAGCAGTTCGGTTATCTTTACCCATTAGCGGTGACTCGCGTCGACGCTTTTCTTCTGGTGCCTCCCTCAGCTGCGAGGGAAACTCAGTGGATCTCTGCCTGAGTTGAGATCCCTTTCGCCGATAAGGTGCTACCGTCATTTGTCGCTTCCTCTATGCGTTTGCTATCGCAAAGACGGCGATGAGCAGTAGAACTGAACGACAACTTTCATTGCTACCGAAGACCTCGAATGTTTTCATCCGGACCTGCATTAGCCACCACCACCACTGATAGTGCTGCTGTTGCTGTTAGTAGTGGCCATAGAGGTTTTCATCACTGCCGCAGATTAGAATCTATTTAGGCAGAAATTCGGCAAGTCACACCAATTAACGTACACCAACACCCCGAAAAAAAGGCAATGAGATGTGCTAATAGTAATGGAGCAGAATAAAAAGGCGTACGAGAGCGAGCGAGAGCGCGCGCGCGCGCGCGAGAGAGAGAGAGAGAGAGAGAGAGAGAGAGAGGAACGCGAGCGAGAGAGAGGCCAGAAAAGATTGGAAGCATATTGAACTAAGCGAAGATTTATCGTCCAACAGGGCAAGTTTGAACCTTCCTGATTGTCTGTTTGTGTTGCGAACGGCCGAAGGCACAGTGCATATGTGTAGTATAATAAGAGAGTACAGGGTCTTGACCATTAACTGGAAACTGATGGGCCCTACTGGACTCCGGCCGAGTCGAAAGTGTCAGACAAATGAAAAATAGCATACGTTCTGCGACTGATAGTCACGCAGAAGATTTAAGAAGAAAACAAAGAATACTTAAGATATTTGAGAAGACTCACACGTAAGCAAAAGATCCAAGGTTTCGGTATCACGTTCTCTGATTGCTGATATGCTGAAAAAAAAGCTTGATTTCTAGTCTAGGTTACAGTTTATTCTTCACGCGTCTGACTAGGCTTTTTCTTTTTGCTCTGAACTAGCGCGGATATGAGCGTAATTTTAGCTCAAACAAAGGGGCAAAGTTGCCTATATGCGCGTACTGCTCACTCACGTAGACTGACTTTACGATGAATTTCATAAATGGTAACACTGGAACCTTCTGTCCGATAGACATCGTATTCATCTGTTCTAATCCACGTACATGTCTCTTTAGTGTAGAGCTTCATCTACAAAACAACGACCACGAGTATAGACGATTTGCCCTAATTCAATTACAGATTCAGAACTGTTTAATTACTATCGTCGTCATCACCACAGGTGCTTTGCTATTTTTCATCAGTACTATCGTTAAAATGATCTATAGTAAAGCTTCATCCATTCACACATACTCACAGTATCTGTGCGCAGAAGTGGCTTCATTTTCTCGAGACATTTCTATAAAAATCACCACCAACTGCGGTCACTCGCTGCTTTCGCGTCACTCCTCGCGCCATTGCCGCCTTATCACTGTTATCAGTCATTGGCCCTGTCTTGCACCTTATCGGTACCATATCGATATTATCATCAGGCAGAAACGGCGACAGTATCAGTGGGGACGTTGCTGATGTCAGCACTACAATAGCAACAACTGCAGCCGAGCGCGTAGTACGACACGCATCGTAGAGGCATACTGATCACGATCATTCCCGTAACCTACGCAACATCATCATTTTCACCAGAAGAATTATAATTAAGACTATCATGGCCATCGTCATTATGATGACTAATATGATTAGTATTAGCACCATTACGACCTCAGATATCTCCCTTGTTACCTGCCCGCTACTGGTTCTACGAACACTTCAACCTGCCTCCACTACGAATACTAGGATTACAATTACGATCATCGTTCCTCCATTTATATGGTAACGTATATATTACGTCTATTTACCTATTATATTATCTGAGCGGTGCTAGCAGCGGTAAATGTGTTGTATAATAAAAGCAATAGAAATAGTACCAAAGTAGAGTAAGAGGGAGACAACGAAGGGCAACGGCAGTAAGAGCAGTCGTTTATGCTATGAACTTGGCGAAGGCGCACCAACACAGTGGCAGACCAACGAGGTATGGAGGAGCGGACAATCAGACGGACGATCAGACGAACGAACGAACGAACAGACAGACATAGGCCGCGAGGGGGGTGGGGTACGAGAGTAAGCCAAAACGAAACGGAGGGGAGAAGAAGGGGGAGAGGTTGAGCTAGGGAGCCCAAGGAAGATGGACACCAAAGCGCATTGGACATTCGTAAAATGTAACAATGTCATTAATCACTAAGGTTTTGCGCGTCCATGTATGGCAGAGATCTGGCCGCCCGTGTGTCGGCTGTTTATATGATTGTGTGTGTGTGTGTGTGTGTGTGTGCTTCGTGCGCTTAGCACTGCGTATCTGAATCTCGCTTGTGCTTCAGTGTTTGCGAGCATCGTATGTGAATCATCGTAATGTTTGAAAGCCGTGACAACATCTAGAAGGGTCGCTGCGGAGAACGGCATAACCCGACTTTTGCCCGAGTAGAAATGGGTGCAACAAATGTTATCATGCGTTCTGCTGCTTGGTAGCGCGTTATGATAACATAACTAGAGTGCTTTTATTACAATAGGCAGCAAGCACAACCACAACTGCCTGTATCCGTAAAGCTAATAAAGCATATTCTGGCCGCATATTATAGTTGAGCCCAGTTTCCTTTCTATCCTCCTAGTCCGGTCAGTTTCTCGGCTTACGTTCAACGATTCAGTTCCCATCGATCCCGGCCAGCCGTATCTATGCGAATAGATCGGAAAACATGTAAATGACTTCATTACTATAGAACTCCACGTTTCCACAGACATTTGCTACTCTGTCGTGGTTTTCTATTAGTTTTTAATGCAATAGCAAAACTACGACAGGAGCATGCGGACAAAATCTGCGCTAGGTCCATTAGTTTGCGATGATTTTGACGATACTGATGACACGAGCGTCAGTCCCATCCGCATACGTCTGATATCGTTAATCTTCCGAAAAGCAACACGAAAAGTTCGTTGTTTTCTGGCTGTTTAAAATAATCATTAGCATTTGGGAAGAACATCTCTGTTCAGCTCTTCGTCTGCGTCTTCTCTTCGTCGATCCAATGCCGACATACGTTAGTAACAATCTATTATTATGATTACTAGGATTTTTTTTCTATTATTATTATGGCCTATCATTCGTTTTCTTCGTACTAACGCAGTTCTCTATCGGCCAGCCGCCTATAGAAAATGTCGCGAGCGATCTGTGATTAAATTGCAAGCAACGAAAAGTCTCCATGAATGAAATTAACGATCGACAATAATTATACTTAGCCGCATTTTCGGCCTCTGTTTTTTCTTTCTGCTTTTTTTCCAGCGGCGTCGGATCTCCTTCAACCACCCCAGTTTCTCATCGTTCGGCGCGGTCATCAAATCGAAAGCCGAAAACGACGCACCACTTGATCCTTCAAGTGACGACGCGACTCGATACGGGTTGTTATGATAGGCCGTTGATGGACCAGAAAAATGACGGAGTGACAAAGTACTAGACAAGAGTTATTCTATCAATGGCCTATTGGAACAACGTAGCGTCGTCACTCGAATGATCAAGTCAAGTCCGCTATATACATATATGTGTACAGAGAGAAGGGATGGGAAAAAGAGGCTGGAGCGAGAGACGAAACGAATTCATCATGTTTGGAACAAAATATCTACGTATAACGTGATACGTAAACGTCAAAGTAAGACTGCCAGCAGCCGAATCCATTTTTTCTGCCGCCTCTGCTGTCATAATTTACGCAACGAACTCGTGAAGATAACAATAATGACGAACGAACAGAGACGACAAAGAGGAACAGGAACAAATGGTTGAAAACAGACTGCGGGACAAAAGCCGTTGCTATTGGTAGGATTGGATTTTGCCAAATTATCCTTCTCGAGATAAGAACAGTTTATAATGTATGTGGGAGAAAGCTCGGTAAGTTGAGCTGTGGACATAAACAAGATTTTCGTCAAAAAAAAAAGAGGAGAAATTTCCCTTTTCTGCTATTAGGAAGTCTCTGTCATAGCAGACCGGTCAACTGCTATTTGAATTATAATAGCCAAATGGTAAAAACTGTCAGTTTATACCAAACTTTCAGGCTGGAACTTGAAGAGAAGTAATGATATGCGTAAGGGTAAATCCGTAGCGACAAAAATGCCATAGTAGAATTACGATGGCCGGATCATCACTGATATCTTCGATCGAGTTCCACGATCAGCTTGTGTCATCGAACCGATGTCTGCATGCACTTTTAACTGTGGGCTTAAAATGAAGGGCCGTCAAATTTACTTGAATAATTAGGGTACTATCTCTATTTTTCCAGTTTTCGTGCATACCATATATCGGGAAGGTCTTTTGTTGTCACCGCCGTTGCACGTTGCTAATGCCAAATAATTGTTCATTTAGCGGTGAACTTTTGGCAAATGAAACTTCCTATGGTCGCATCGACAATTTTTATGAATGATTTGTCTGCTGGCGACGTCCGACTTGTTAGGGACTTTCAACTGTTTGTTATGCCTGATACCGAGTTATCGCATGAGCGGACCTCCGGCGGGGGCAGATCCATCATCGGTAAAATGAAGAACGCGGCCAACCAACTATACGAGCGGTTGCTGCCGGCTGTTATCTTTGAAGGACTTTGCCTCAGCTGCTGCTGCTGCTGCGGCGGTCTCCGTGCGTTTTACCCGAGACAGCGCTATCCCTCGTGGACAACGCACAGTGGCCAGCGTACGCCCAATGGCTCTAGGGACGGACGCTGGTGGATCGCTGGACCCGTGCTTTCTGCTGGCATCGAGGAGGAAGCATCGTCCGGCCGGTTCAGCGTGCTTCTCCTGTGCAACGCGAGTGCCCTTTGCAGCTGCCACACCGCTGACGTCTGCTCTATGCCTTATACAGTGGCGGCCTTCTCCACAGGCGACTGGTCAGGCCACTCACTGCTCGTCGAAATGACGCTCACACGTCAATTGATTCAACATACCACTCGACTTTACTGAGACGAAAGGATAATCAATGTTTCATATACTGGTACTATAGCCAATGTCGATATTTTAATCGAAGATTAATTAGAGTAATTGAAATAGATAGAAATACTGGATTGTCTCTAAATACAGTATTGCTATTGAGTGATATTATCATCGGCGATCGTTACTATTGTACCTATTTGACACAACTATTATATATATATATATATATATATATATATATATATAATACGTGTCCATGGCTTTATTCCTAATTATTTGCGGAAACTACCTGTCGTCAGATCTCTCCTACTTTATAAGCGCTATACCTCTCGGGCCATGACTACCATATCTTGCCAAAACTGCGACTATTTTTTGCAAAAACTAAAAAAAAACATTGCGGTTTGACTGAATCGGTCTGATTGGACTGTCTGTCTCCCTTTATTGATAATGGTATGTTTTTTTCTACGGTTACACTCCTAATTAATTTCGATACAAGTACGACGGTTATGTTAGTTTTGCACTGGCTCCCGGTGTATCGATGTAGTGGGTCCGCAGCAAAAACCGCTGCAGAGACTCTAATATCCAGCTCGTAATGGTTAGCCTTGATATTTGTTCTGTGTTAGTTTTTAGTACCTTATTTTCTCTAATTTTGGACACCTCCTAAATCAACACATCAATCTTTGATTTCGCTTCTTTCGCAGCTCCCTGCCACCGAAGCCGCAGTCGTCTTCACGGCACTAAACTCACTTATCCGTCGATTGACCTTCCAGCGCAGTAGGTCCATCAATGACGGCCACTGTCCTGTAGATGCTGTGGACACCGACGGTCGGCACACCGTAGCGCCTTCATCCCTCAGCTAAATGCTGGAAAAATGCAAGGCAAGAAAAAGACAGCGAACGGGAGAAGTACGGCAGCCAAAAGCCGACAAGGACAGCGAGAAGCACGGCGACCAAATTCGTATACTGATAAATCTTAAACTTACAAGATTTAACAAATTGTTCTTTATTATAAGGTGGCAGTAGTTCTGCCGGTAGGTACCGCTGTTGTTTTTTTATCGGCACTGACATGATCGTGCGTAGGTATATAGGGGTAGATATCCGTTGTGTCTGAGCGTGTGTCGGAGCCAGAGCACGCACCGTTGTGCGAAATATTTCTGTCGACAACAAGAAGAAATCGTCAATTGTCGTGCCATCACAATGCACCCTAGTGCCGTTGCCGCTGTCACGTTAAGACGTCGTCAGTCCGATAAAACGTAATAACTTACACAACATTCTATCCAGTGATACATTTCGCCCGCGCCATACATACGAGCCATTACTTTTTACAATTGTGCATACAGACAGATCGTAAAATGAGAATAAATGGGAGTAATACGGATTCAAAGAAAAGGGTAAAGGAAAACGAGCTGCAAAGCGGCAATATTACGTGTATGTCCATGCACGTCAATAAACGGATGACGATGATGGTCCTGTACTAAATTACATACACATAACACAAATGAGGTGCATTTGCGAAGTTGGTGCATCCCGCTGCTGCTGCTGCTGCTGAAGGATGGTGAACGCTTCGTATCACTGATCGCTGGTCAGATTGGTTCATTTGTTCGAGACCGCCGCCGTTAACAGCAAACGACTGACAGCAACAGATGAAGCTCTGTAGAGCAATCTCCTGTTGAGTCGTTGAAGAGAATATTTTTTGAGCTGAAGACGACTTGCAATAAAAACTAAATTTGAATGAATTCGATTAAATCCCGCTGTTTTCGAGAATGAATGAATGGATGAATGACTAGACGGGTTCGTTTATCACTCTCTATTGAAGGAACGCATGACGTTCTGATTTGAAGATAAACGGAAACCGGACGCCGATAATCTTCATAACATTAAATGCTCTTGAAACTAGCTTATCAATCAAAAGTGGGCTTAAATTCATTTCGACTGCGCACATGGCTTGGTTAAGCTGTAGGGCCAACAATATATACCATGCAATCATAAGCTATTGAAAAATTCTATAGTCACGTAACAAAAAGCCAGCCTCTGCCTAAGTAGAACTAGACCTCTATGGGCATACACCTGATTCATAGTATTGTATCATACCATAGAATATCATAAATGTAAATATGATATTAAACGTCTGCGCGAGGTTTACGTCGTGCATTACGCCAAGCAGTATGACGGTATAACTCAGGACCCGGCCGTGTCGCTAACAGTTTCAAGAGCTCAATATATCTATCAAACGTAATAATGAAAAAAAAAAAAGAAAATTACAAAACATCGACGAAATAGCATCGATACTAAAATGGCCTCACGATGTTCATCGCTCAAAGCATGACGTCATTAAAAATGTCTGGTGCGGTGACTGCCGCTTTCACTGCATGAAGAGTTTTTTCTCGCTGTGTCGCCGCTCACTCTCGCGTTCTGCCTTCCACTCGACGCGTCACCTCGCTCATCCGAACATGAAGCTACGTATACACGTATCTAAGACAAATAATTCTCATGGTGCCGATGGATTGTATCGCATCGCGTCATTTCGTAGCTCGACGCTGGCGCACCCGTAGCGCGATTCGGTTTAGTCTGCCAGCCGCTCGAACGTTCACGCACTCGTTTACTGCTTCTGCTGGGTTCTCGCGTCAACGTTGTCGTCGCATTGCTTAGCTGAAACCGTGCGTTGTCTCATTTGTACGCGTTTGTGCATCGGTCTCATCATCATCAGCAGTAGTTTCGGTCAACAGCGCACCAATACATGACACGACAGCATGGAACGGAGAGATGAGATATCCATTTGACATGAACGGCCTCGCTATTCAACGTTCAAGTGGCTGTGGTTACAGCAGAGCAACCAAGTCATTAATAATGCTTTGGCGGATCGGCGGCTGGCGAGCGAGCGAGCGGGCGGGCGGGCGGTCGGGCGGGCGGGCAGGCAGGCAGGCAGAGAGTGCTGGAGGGTCTGGTCGTGTCGTCTGATCGGATCGGCGTCTACAACATCGGCAAAGATTGTCGAACAGTGACACCGTCGATGGGTCGTCATCTTCAGCAACAGTCATCCGCGTTCCTTGGACATTTCGAACTGCAAACGCGAGCAGTCCGACCAGCCATAGCGGTAGCCGATGTTGACCGAGCTCCTTTGACGGCGTTCAATTGACGATAAGCACAGCATCGCCATTCGCGGTAAGCGCGTGTCCAGCAGAAAAGGGCGTCAAGAACTTCTCGCCTTTACCTAACGTTCTTGGCTTGGTGGGCTTTCTTTTTTAGCATCCGCAGCTGGGCGAAGAGGGGAGAAGCCAAATCAGCTCTTGGCGAACCAAACGGATAGATGCCTAATCGTCGCTTCGAAAGCTATTCAGAACACTTTGAAAGCAGTCATCTCTAACGACATGTACTATGCGGACTATGATGTCGCAGAAACGTGTGCCGACTGAACAAGGGACTTCGGCTTGTCTAGCACAGTGTATCATAGCGTACCACACGGGGTACTTGCTTTTGAGACGGCATTTCTTCATTCGCGCTTTCGTCACCTAAAGAGATGCCTGCTTTATCGGCATGCTCGTCATCGCAGCGATAGTGACCGTAGTAGTACTCGACGTTGGTCTTGCATTTTCGTCTTATTCTTCACTGAAGTGATGCCCTTTTCTCTTCAGCGTTTCTCGAGACATCGAGTCATCGCCGCCATGCTATCGAAGAGTGACGCGGCGCTTAACGACGACGCACCGCCAATGACGACAAAAACGACTTCGAACGCCTGTTTTCTCCTCGCTCTCTCCCCCGTCCGGTGGCTGGTTCAGGCCAACAGCAGCAGCAGCAGCAGCAGCAGCAGCGGCAGCAGGAACACCGATCACCCAGTAACAACAAGCAGCACTTATAATAATTTATGATCGATGTTGTTGCTCGCTGCTGTCTTCGAATGCGCGCGAACAAGGCGACATTACGTGAACCAGAATCGTTGTGTGAAGCGTTTGCTATTTGTCGTTCAACGGAATACTCCGTCCGCCCGTCCGTCGGCCGTCTTCCTCTCTCTCGACTGGAGATGACGGTGATGGTGGTGATGGTGCCGCTGCTGGTCCCGGCGACGCTGTCATGTTACTTGCGGGCAGCGGGGGCTAGGATGGGGACTCGCCGAGGAGCGGGCAACATGCTTTCGGATAAACGACGGTCGAACGAACTGCCCGCCGTGGGCTGGTTATTGTGGTACTAGCGGATAACAGACGTTTCAGAATTTCAGTCAAACAACCTTCACTATTCAGCTGAAGTGGCTGAACAGAATGTGAGCATATACGCATACTATAGATTTTTCCGTACGTATGTATCCCTTCGATGGATGTAGCTCCGGCCGCGCCCCGGAGGTCCTCCGCCTCGCGCTAGCCGATCATCAGCGCCACCAATTCACCAACATCACCGATATCATCGTCTTCGTCATCGTCAAAACCGAGCAGCAGCAACTGATGCCTCGCAGTAAAAGTAACAACAACCACAACAACATTAGCAACATCGAAAGTAGTAGACTACTTGGTTGTTTAGCGGTGGCAAAGAGGGCGCCGTTTGCCTCCGCCGCAGCCGTCATCGTTATATCGACCATTCGACTTTCTGTTGGCTAGCGCCCTTACGGTATCCATGCAGAAATATATATATATATATAGATATGTATACATGGCGTACAACTGGCATGTACGTATCTGAGCATCTACGGAGCAGAAAAGAACGCAGTCAGACGTAATTGTTTTACAAGAATCCATCACAAATCTTCGGCAACGCCAACTGCTCCTTCTGCCTGCTCTCGACGCCTGCCTACTCGGCTACTTCTTATGAAGAGTCCACGATCGTACGACGGCAGGAACCTATTCTCAACGACGCCGATGATGATCATCCTCGAGATGACGAAGACGCTCAATAATAATAATAATAATGTATCGAGCCAAGCCGGTCAAAGATGTACCGTCAAACTGTATGACAGTCAACTATCAGTAGAAATTCTTATAGCGTATCTTTTCTCGGAGCAGCGGCTGATTGTTTGTTAATGCCAGAACAGTGAGAAAAGAGAGGAAAAAGTAAAGTCGATAAACAAAGTGCAGAAATTATGGCGAAGGTTTTCGGTCAGGTTTTTCAGCTGCTGCCGTTGTTGTTGTTGTTGCGCGAATAGAGAGACTACTCTATGGATACGATTCAACTTGAAACTAATGATTTTACCAATTTGATCTATTTGCAGTAATTCTAAATTGACTTCGCGCACCTAGATACCCCATCAAGGTCACAGGTTCGATCTCATAGTAGCAGCTGATGCTTGAACCCAGTGTCATACGAGCTTCTTCAAGCTATCTTGAACATTTAAAGATGACTGGGTATTATCGTTCAACGAAACAGGTTTTGAAAGATCGATTTATTTAACTATATTCTTAGCTATATCACACTGACATTTGAAGAAAGTTTCGCAAATCCTAGAGAAAGTTCATGGTAAACGCAGGGGGGGCGTGAAACGTACAATGATAATACTATTCAAATGGTAAACCTTATGCCTGTTTTGAAGCCATTTAGATAGTATCAATTGTTTTCATTTCTCTTTGGATTGTTTTAGCGGCCGACGATCGATTGGAATGGCGCCAATGTTAGGATCGTTCCGCCTCTAAGCAACTTAAAAATTTAGCCGACTGAAACATTTTCGTCTCGGCCTTTCTGGCTTCAACTAATTACGACGATAAGCTACAAGACCTATCGACTGTCCCCTAGTATACATTTAGGTACAGTGTCGGCATAACCACTGCACGGTTTTTTTTTTACCGTTAGGCTAAATCAAAAGGGTCGCGCTTCAGCTATGAACATTTGACTTGGATCCGATCTCTTCTTCTAGCAATCATATCACAGAACAATTCTCGGAAATATACAAGCAGAAGCATTATTGTAAGTTCCGAATTGTTGAAGTTAAAGCTCTGTTTATATGATCTGACGGTGCTGTCATATGTATGCAACCGGGACCGATTGTTCCTATTCCCTCTGCCGATTATTTACGGATTGCTTGCTTGTGTCTCTGTGTTGATAGATCTGACGCCCATGTGTAACTGCAATGTTAACTGAAACTTAACGTGTTGTATTTGCACTTCTTAATCCCCCCGTAATGGAGCATCGTTAAAATGTTTGAATTTCGCAAAATCTGTACGAGCAGCAAGATACGCAATAAACGACGGTTCTTCGGTCTATAACAGCTGGATGTTATCGTATCCACACTGGATAGCTCTGGTGTTACGCCGTATTGATGTTGTGATTTGAAGGATTGTCTCGAGATGATCACCCAGGGGATATCGGGCCACTAAAGACCCCCCAGTAATCTGCTTGATGGATGAGCGATTCTCATCGACTTCAGCTGATCGTACTTCGGCCTTCCGTTCTTCAATCACCCGATCTGTGGGGCTACTGGCAGCGGATAGCCTCAGTTTGACTTTGACGGAGAAGGCGGCGGCGGCAGCGGCGGCGGGAATGGAAGGGAGTACGTTCTAGATCAGTCAATAGCGGCATCCACGGTTCCATCCATCCACCTAGAACAACTATTTTAACGCACGGAGCTCACTTGAGTAGATCACTGCCAGATCCGATGATGTGTCGAGAAAGGCGCTAGTGATCATAATGGCGGCGACGAAGATGATAATTTGGATCAATCAACCCTTTTGTTTCTGTTTACTGGCTTCTGTCTATTACTTGATTACCATATTATTCTGTAACCTATATGACTATGCAGTGTTGTCTACAAATGCGCTGCCGTATTGGCTATCCATATGACATACAATTAACTAGAATATAATTAAATAATATGATCAATGCAATGAGTCTGCTATGTGTAGACGGTGCCTTGAACGCAGAAATTTGACATTTTTATGAAAGTTATCAGACTACATTAGTTCAGCACATAGATGAATCAGTACCGCCGGCGCATGAGGTAAAATTAACTACGGATATAAATCTACCGACAATGGATAGGATTGTTCTAACGACGTCTCTACGTCTAGAGGAGTGGCTGTTACTAGGCCGTGTGACCAGCAGTCTTCATCCGACAATCTTCTAACAGATATCTGTTAGTGACAACTGAACAGGATGGATCACGCAGAGGTGCGTCAACTAAAACGGTAAACCATTTACTTCTGTCCTTCGTCTGCTATGACGGCCCAGATAAACATGTATCTATATTTTAGCAATCGTCACATCACTCTCCTACTGTTAAATTCGGTGTAAAAATCACAATGCGTGTACGCTGCTCTGTTGATTGGTGACATTGTACCACTCTGCTCGTCATTTGGACGCTAGCCAAGGTATCACCGATCGATCAATTTACGATCGTCTTGAGTGACTGGACAGTCGGTCCCTTTCGTTTGGCCTTCACTTACGCATGTGGCGGCCCTTAAAAACATTCAAATTATGACACATAAAGCGCATTTAGCTGCGTTTAGCTTAATTGCGTCGCAGCCCACCACACGATGTATCTTTAGCTGATGTCTTTCGATACTGCCTAATAGAGATATAGATTAGTTTCAGTCAATTATACTATCGCACCCCAGCGTCTTCCATCGTCGAGTAAACTCGGGTGACGACGAGCTTAGTAAGCAACTTTAATCGGCCCGTCCGAAAGCCATACGTATGATAAGCTACCGATCCGCAATCTCGTCTGAGCGATGAATTCAATGAACCACTAATTTCTCTTACCCATCGTTTGCATACGCTGGCAGTGTCAGAAATTATTGTCCTCCAGCGCCTCACGAAGGCAGCAAATAGAACGAAGACTCCTTAAAAAACCTAAAGCCTGTTTCATCTTTTCGCTCTGCAGTGCTAAGAATTAGTTGTAAAAGGAAGCCAACCTATAGTGCAAGGATTCCCTTTGTCCTCCTGCTTTCCTGCGTTTGCCAGCCCGCATCGACATCATCAGGATTTTGCTCATGGCAATCCGACTGTGCTAATAACGTTCGACCATCACCGATCTGAGCCTAGCCGTAGAAACTCGTTTAAACCGAATGTTCAGCGATGTAAGCCAGCCAATTATAACCGCAGGACACATAGGATCGGACACCTATTTTCATTCATTCATCACAAGCAACAAGAGACCAGTGCAAAGTGACATACAACACAAAAGGGGCAGAAAGAAGAGGGCCGCGAAAGAACGACAAATAGGACGAGAAACAACTAAAACACGAATAACTCATATTTCATGTCCCTTCTCTGCAACGCGACTCGGTAGAGACACGAGCTGCGTCATATGCGTGTCTACTCAATCGCTAGTTGCCTTACACCACGTCATCGCTACCGTAGCCTACCCGGGTAAAAAGCCGAGGGCCTGTTCGGTCCTCGTCGTTTCCAGGACGCCGGCCTCGTTAACTCGTTTGATTTGATATCTCATTCGTGTACATAGTGGTCGGCGTGCATAGTATGTTTAATATTTTTGAACAATGCTATTTCTTATTTATTGCATAACAGCATAGAAACGCATCGATTCTACTCGTACCTCTGAATTAGGCTGCTATTATATTCATGTGATCATTGGCAAGCGAGAAGAGCGCTATTATAGTTTTGGTGAAGATATGATCCTCAGCAATGTAACTTCGCAGGGCGTTCGTTGAATTAAGTAGTCTTATTTTACGTGTGACGTGTGTAGTTTAATCCGTATAAGTGGCCGTATACGTGGAAAAAGACAGTACAAAAGGATGATGGTAATGATCATGATCAGGTAGGCTAAACTAAATAATCTATTATTATTATTTCCTAGCCCATTGTGTAACTGTTTAGAGATATGCAAGCTTGTAGTCAAACGTAAAATGGATTCGCGCTAAGTTTGCCCTACACAGAATCTACGCACAGGTCTCGATATCAGTGTCTTGAAAGAAGGTCATCATTTACAAGGTCCATCCGTCTCTGCACAACCATATGACCGGACCAAACCTAGTTCAATAGAATCTGCGAATGCCGTTATTTTGCACTCGTATGACTTGATTTCTGATTAAGCGGCACATATTTGGATGATCTGTCGGTGTTTGACTATTAGTTGCATGGAGAAGCCTCTGGAGGGCAGATCTTGGAGTCGATCCCCATCGGTCAGCAGGCCGGTCAATCAAAACAACTGTCAGATTCGCGAGTTGTCTTCGACTTTAGTGCAGTACAGACAGAGAACGCCGGACAACATTGTATCATACCGCGCACATTGACGATCGTCCCGTCTACACTCGCACGCATCGGATAGTATATGCGCAGACGTTAGCGATGCGCGTCCCTCGTTTCGTCCGGATAAAACATCCATCTCTGACGACCGCGGAGAGACGACAGGCTGAACATTCCATCATAAAACGACATCCAGCATAAACCAGCCAGAAGATGCCGAGAACTTCTCCTCTGCAGGTATCACATACGCTCACGGCAACCAAGCATTAGCTACCGCTCAACTCCCAAGACACCGATCGACTTTTACTGTTCAGACAGCCAACGGCGGCGGCGGCGGCGGCGGCAGCGGCGGTGGTGGTGGTGGTGACGACCACGAAATACGCTTGTGCCGCTGGCAACAGAATTTACATAGGAGCTCTGCTGCTATACAGGAAATACAAATAACAGTAGTACAGAGGTGAGGAAGCCTCTGCGCGCGAATCCCCCAAACCCTCCATTTAACAGCACCATCAGGGCTATTCGAAAACAATGGTGCGATATGGTATTTTTTAGAAGGACGCTTATTTACATCTTCTTTTTTCAAAGCTTCGATCCTTCAGAATGTGTTCCGTGAAAAAATAACTAAATCTTTAAGTGTTACATACCGATATGCGATTACCATTATTGGAAACATTACGTCAGTCCTAAATTATAAGCATTTAGGACAACTGATGATTAGGATATAAAAAAAAAAATAGGAGAGCTGGCGCCTTTCGGCCTTCGAAATGGTATGTTGGACTGAAGTTGCAATGTAGCTAATATTGTTATTGTTTTAGTATTTGTTCTCATGATAAAAAACCTTCGAGCAATCCGCTTCAAGGGTTATAGATACGCCCTATGAGGCAAATAATAGGCACCTACAAAATAAATAGCCTCTAACATTGTAGAAAATGAACGAATAGTTTTTTTCTTTGTTCGGGTTACTGTGAAGAACGGCATATCACAGTAGTAGTTCAATTATATTCTGACAATATTATAGTCAATGATCGAATTTAAACTAAGTTTTTACGCCTAGCACAGCTTTGCTTCAGACAGTTGGCTCTTGTCAGCACGAAACAAAGTACATCTACGTCTGGTTTCGAACCTAGATTAACTTGCGTGCGCTCAAACTTAGTAGGCGACCACGTTATCATCGCAGGGATTAATGATAAGACGCCAGGGCCTTGAAGTGGACAGTAAATTTGGCTCCTCTGTCTTCGACTGCTTCTGGATACTTTAATGAACTTATAATACACCAAGTGGTGAGACTTCTTTGCCTAAAGTTGCCGAATACTCAAATTTTATTTTCATAGTAGAAATACTTAACGCCACTTTATTTAGTTACCTCTTTTTGATAAGTGAATTAAAAGCTAGTGTAAAGATGGCGTTTCTTAACATCCCAGTAGCTTACGATGCGTCCTCGCACACGTCTATCGACAAGCGAAGTTGTTCTGTCTCATCTAAAAGCTTTGAAAACAAAACGCATAGGACGAGACGTACATTTTCAGTTAATCTGTGTACACAACGCTTCGAAAAAAAACCGCTGAAAAAGCCTAGAAAACGATCAGCAAGATGCATTCTTTTCGAACAGAAAGCACAGTGTCCGCGCTGTAGATATATCCAAGTAGCAACTATGTATCATAAAGTCGGACATCCCTCCGTGCCTAACCATGTTTCACTGCATTACACTGCTGGCCGCGACGGTACTGTCGTCCCCGAAACTTTGGGCTTTTAGACGCAACGTACACAGTTTTTTTATCGTTGGTCTTCAGAGATGGCAGATGTGTATATCCGTTCCCGTTCTGTATGGCGGTTACCGAAAGTCATAGATGATTGCCGTGCAACTCGGGGCCGCCCGCAGTTTCTGGGTGAAGTTACGTTCATAGCTGCTTTCTTTCAGGCAATAGGGCGACCGCTAGAAGCTGTGGCTGACGAAGTATAGCCACTCGATGCGTGACACCCACTTTTCTTCCGTTTGTCTCCGATGCTGCGTGCGCTGATGACGATGCTGCCGGAGATGGTGACGATACTGAGTGCTGTTGCTGTTTGTCTACTGGTTTCTAAATCAGCAGCGGCAGAGTCAAAAATACCGGTAGCGCCTGTGGCCAGTTCTTTGTTGCTTTCTGTTTGCTTCTCTCGACATCGCTTTTCTGGTTTACTCCTGCTTTGAATCTATTTTTCGCCTGCCTTCAGTTTACGCCATAGATATGTTACTGTTTGCTGCTGACTGCTACGGTAAGATGTCTGTGAGTGTATCTCACTTTGTGTGACTCGCTCTGTCCGTGTGTATCCGCTGTGAGTTATGACTTATGACGACGACGACGACGACGACCGACCGACCGACCGACCGACCGACCGACCGACCAGCGATAACTCGAACAGAGTAGCAGCATCGGCAGCGGCACCGGCTACCCTGATGCCAGCAGCAGCAGCAGCAGCAGTAGTAGTCTGATGGGGCAGACGAGCTCACCTGATTGAGGGCTATACAAAGCCAACCAAAGCAGTATAGTATGGCCCTAACTGTGCGCGGCCAAGCCTCCGGCGGCAACAGACCCTCGTGTGAGCTCTGTCAGATTTGTGTGTCTCTTTCTGAATATCTATCTTCGCTTTTTTCTTCGTCATCGTCGTCGTCAGCGTCTCACCGTGCCTATGATTAATGTTCGCAATTGTGGAATGCTTCTTGCTAAGCTTCAGCACACAGCTATCATTGCCGTCTCTGCTATCGCTGATATTTTCGCTGCCGTTGTTGGTGCCCGCTGTCCTCGACGACCTCAGGCAAATCGGACCATAATGCTACATATGAGAGATGTGAAAGATATAGGATGAGACGGGTTATGACGGGCGGGTCGACGAATGGACGAAGCACTGGGAGCATTGGACCTTCAGCCAACCATGGATCATACACACTTCGATTTAACTGACCGACTTCTGCTGCTGCTGCTGCTACCCAATGGCGATTGCCTTCATCGTCGTTTTGGGTGCGATTCGATACATCGGAGTGGCGGGAGTAGAGGTAGGGATTCGAGGAGGCGAACGGGTCGGCTGGTAGCCAGGTCCGACAGAAACCAGATCCATAGATCAACAGGTGAATATAGCCAAAATTAGTAAGATGGCGACATCAGAAAGTATATTTAAAGTCTGAAGAACTGCATGTGGAGGAAACTGCAAAAAAAAATTAGCCTCGGCGTGCCGATCTGATATCACCATACATCAACTGAGACTAACAAACAAAAGGCCAAAAAGCTCAGCTCCGTTCGTCTTTAAGAAGCAAGTATTTGCTAGTAACTAGAAGTAAAAAAAAACCTTCAATATTTCTGGAGCTATTTCTTACATAATGAAATGATAAACTTTTCCAGCTAGCGGTGAGTTTTGGAGATGCAACAGCTCCCATTATTTCCGAGTGATCGGCTTGCACGATTAGTCAGGCCTCATTTTCACCTCATCCCACATCCAATTCTCGGTAGCAGAAAATCCGTTATGTCTATCCATCCGTCAAACACCCGAAAAATTAGAAGCTCCGAAGCGAAGGTGCTTTCAAACTAATAAAACAAACACCGATCTGCATGGCTCTTAATTAGAGAAGGTCGATTTGTTCTTTTATAATTATTGGACATAATTCACCCATAATGCGTGGCAATTGGGAAGCCGGTCCTTCGTCCAGATTCTGAAGACTCTAACCGACCTGGAACCGCAGCCAACGTTGCTTGTAATAACCTGATCCATGTACTTTTCTACCATTTCAAAATGCGCGTTACTTTTTCGCAGAAAGCTGCAATTCAAGCTAAAAACTTGTCCTCTTTTGAGTAGCTTTCTTACTGATTGCGTAACGTTCAACTTTTACATTAGAAGTGCTCCAGAGGAGCCTTCCGGTCCATTGATATATCGTTCGGTTCGCGTGTTAGCGATAAAATACTGCGTCTACCGAAACGAGTCGTCATTTCTCCCTAAGGATTTTGTCATCTGCTTTCGTATAACTGCGTACTCTAACGTCCGCTTTAAGTGAATTCTTCGTTCAATATCTGATTCGTTGCATTTGCCCCTTGGTCTTCGCTTCATCCCTGTTTTTTCGTTGCACAACGCGTACTCGCAGTGAACTTCGACTATTTTCTCTAACGCTGTGGCCGATGGGCGAACAGCCGTTGCTGAGAAGCAGCGTTTGACGACTTATCGATAACGCGTTCCTTTACAACCGTACAACGCGCTTGCGAACTTTTTACAAAGTAGTCTTCGTTCGTTCTGATTTGAATGTTAATTGCCTTCTTATTTATACTTGTAAATTTTTATTTAATCGTAATGGACGCATCAAGCGTCGCATAGGAAAGTCAACGCCGAGTAGCTTCCCTGCAGCGACGTTACGCTACGCGGAGTTGAATCGAATCAATAGTCACCCCCTTCGCGGCCCCATTCTACTTTTATTTGGCTCCCGCATCTCTGTTACACGCGGACGAAGCAACACCAGAGATATCACTTTGTATTGCTGTCGTACGTCGAACATCAACATGATTCGCCAGTGTCACCACTTTAATCGTTACTTTTTTTTTGTCCCAATCAGCTTGCCAGCGGTTGGGTACGTTCCTGTCATGGCAAACGACCAACTTCGGACCAGCGTATGCTGTCTGTCGAAGCACAGAAGTCAAAGTCGCACGATGCACATTGACCTTCACGACGAATTAGTCTGTGATTGAATATTGCCCGTCTTATTGCTTCGCGATGTGTCTATGTTTTTGGCGATTTATGTGTGTCTATGTGAGTGCGCTCGCATTGGCTTGTATGGCACCGTGTCGCATGGGCGTATTTGGTGCATTACGGCACCTGCGTTATCGAACGAAGCGTCAGCTTGTCCCCGTGGCTGCAGCTGCTGCTGCTGCTGCTGCTGCTGCTGCTGCGGGACCAAAGAGACTATTCCAGCTTATCAGCACTCGTATCGATTTGGCTATCTATCGCTTGTCATCTTGACGAAGACCCCCCGCGCCCTTTGACCGTCGTAGCAATGCTTGTTGAGATGCTCTCGATTTGGGCGAACATGAAAGAAGGAAGAGAATCTACGTGTGTGTTTATGAGAGAAAAAGTCATAGCAACGATGGCAACCACAACAGCAAAACAAAAGAAGTAAACACAGATCCGAAACTAGTCTGTCAATTCTCTGCTGTGCTCTTACATCCGATCAATAGCCATTCGACCTATTCCCAATTGAAAGCTCGGTAAAGTGCGAAAGCCGGCGAGAGTAATCGAAAACTAGCTGGTTTTGGGTGTGGGTCTATATGCCAGGGCAGGGATGAGATACGGGACGAAAAAAGATAAGGGCCAGCACCTCCACACTGAAATAAAAGAGTTAGTACCCTCGTCAGCAGATATTCGCGTTCCCGT
The DNA here is from genome assembly GCF_002443255.2 of Varroa destructor. Classification (NCBI taxonomy): domain Eukaryota; kingdom Metazoa; phylum Arthropoda; class Arachnida; order Mesostigmata; family Varroidae; genus Varroa; species Varroa destructor. The sequence goes on along the minus strand of NW_019211454.1, from coordinate 67,540,840 downwards.
TCAATCTCTTTCTTCGACGGCCGGTCGGATTCTGCTGTTTCGACGGATGCTTAGTACGGCGGGCCTTTCGACTGGTAGCATGGCTATTGCTAGAGCTATTCGATTGGTTCGGCGAACGCCGTTGCTGTTGTCCATTTTCAGAGCGTTCCCCAGATTAAAGCCTCACAGTTGGCTAGTATAGTTGCTGAACCACCGCGACCACCGATGCTGCTGCTGCGTCATCTCGTCGGATCGCTGTCTTGAGTTCTCCTCCGTCTGCTTATCCCTATATCCTATCCGTATCCTGACACATTTTGTGAAGGGCAGCCGGGGAACTCGGCGTAGGGATGACATGTCACCATTTTTCATAAAGCCAATATATTATAAATAAACATCGGTGCGATCTACGAGAAGCAGAATAGGTCTAAAAAGTATCGGTAGGCGCGAGTAAAAGAAAAAGTCAAGCAAAGATGAAGAAGCTACGGCCTTCGTTGCCGACTGGGTCTTACTGCAGCCGCAGCTGCTGTTCCCACTACAGGAGCAGCCGTTGGTGGACGGGAAACTATCGCAGTGAGTCGACCCCGGCACTGACTGCTAGCTGCTTTGATGGTCTCTCGCTTGGCCAGTGGCTTTGCCATTCCACTGCGGACAACGGCGGTATGCTACTACAAGTGACTAAGCTCGGCGGCTCAACGTCGGCCTTCCGGCCGGCCTGTTCAGCGCTCCAGCCGGCCTAAGGAACTGATGCCAAGGACGGGAATGACGATGACGACAACAACGGGAGTCAGTCGTGTCATTCTTCAGCACTAGTTTTTAGTTGTCTTTATGCTTATCTAAATGTCGCTCAAGATTTGTTGTTGACGTCGTCATTGTCATCATCTTTTCTCCAAAAAGTGCGCAAATAATGGTGTGTTTCGAGAAACTAGACTATCGAGCGATTCTTCGGGAAGAACTGTTTTCGGTTGAATTGCGTAAAAGGTACTCAAATGTAACAGCTAGAATACATCGGAGACGGGAAGAGCGTCAAGATAAAGTTGAAAGAAAGGTGGCGCAACATCAAAAAAACTGACTGCTAGATTTAAATGATCGCATTGCGATGACGTCGGAAAGTGGACGTCACAGGACAGAGGTCTTTCTCTTGAAGCAGGATTTACTCATACTCTGGGCCAAAGGCGATAGGGGCTACTCGGAAGGGACGACATGGCACTCCAAATTAGTTCGTCCCCATCTTTCCACGAATATTGAATATTTTTGGATTATTTGTGTTTCTGAATAGCTTTCAATCGGCAATTTTTTAAACGTACGCTAAGCATGCAAAAATATACTTCAGTACACACGCCAGTCACAATCCGCGACGGACAGATCTGTGTACGGTGTTCATAACTGGAAACGTTATGTTCTATAAGTAAATTTGACCTATGTCTGTCTATGTAATCTCATGGGATGAGACAAATGATTCATTTATCTTCATTAATGATGGAATATAAAATTTAAAGTAATCGAAATTCGGAAAGCTATTGTAGCTTTAAAAATCGGATCGGCTCGAATTTGTGCAGAGTTGTACAGATCGTGATGTTAAAAAACCCTAGCAGTGCCGATACTCGATTTGTAAGCTGCACACGTGCTTACTTCATACAACAATGTAACAATTAAGAATTGATCTGATCAAAGGTTAAAGACATCGACTGCCTCATAGAGTATCTGAAGAAAATGCTGCCTGTACACGTCTCAAAGCAAATGCTAGTAATTTACCTCTAATGAACAGGGCGTAAATAACTATATATGCCTTATCACTTTGAAATGAGTCAATCAATCAATCAATCAAGCATTAGAAAAAATTGACATTAGCGTAATGTAACGTTTGCTGTAGATCAGGGACTTCGTCGTAATTTCTCGTGGCGGCATCAATGTTTTCGCTAGCAGGCTTTGCCCTCAGATGTCCAAGTGTATCATTAAACCGTACATAGAAGTGCACAGTGTACGACTCATCTATATGCTACCAGCTTATTCTGCATATATCATTTTTCCTTGCACCTTATTGCTACCTAGGGAAAAGGCAAGTGAATGGATCGATTTGCGTCCTTGCGTGGAATCCGCGTGGATTTCATCATTGCTAGAGTGCGGTGACTGCGGCAGTCGCAGTTTGGGTTGTTGGAGACATCGTGGGTACCTGTCTGAGAAATCGATGATTGCCAGCAAAGCGACGGCTGCGCCTGCGAAATCCGATGGACAAACGACATTCACCGCGAACTGTAAAAAAGCGTCCTGAGCATATGGAGATAGAGGGATGCGAAATCAGGCCGGGGCAAATCGGGGGATTCCGACTGGGATGAAGCAACTGCAAAATCCGTCACGAATCCATCTTTTTTGCACGTAGTATTTTTCTCGTCTTATTTTCAACCCCAGAGAACATGGCAGCGGCAGGTGTAGGAGATGTGGCTTGTCTTTTTCGAGCGGGGACAAAGGGCAAAGGAAGGATTCACACCTCGACCGCTTATCGCTTGGGTGCAAACTGCCTCTCCAGCACAGATACAAGCGACGCCAATGACAACGTACTCCAACAACAAAACCGAAAACAGGAGAGATGGATAAAATGCATCTATCTATCTATCTGTCTAAGCCATTAAAACGTGGAAAAAGTGCTCGATCGTGCCAGCAACGAGTGATGACACGAAAGACAAGAAAGTTGTCATCTTCATCGCCGCCGTCGTCGTCGTCTTTTCCGTTGTTATTCCTCTGTTATATTTAACGCTTTTCAAGGACACTGTCCTTTTTCGTTCCTGGTTCGCACGAATCGAAAGGCTCAACAAAACGAAAAATTCCCCGCTGTGCCACGTCAACCCGGTTAAAGGAGCACGTCGATACCAATGGACGTAGAATATAAACAATGTCGCAAACCATATAAACAGTCGTTAAAATTATCAATTTTATTCTCCTATGCTCTCACGCTTTACAGGTACATTTTTTCGTTTTGGACAAAATTTGTACAATATTCTTATTGTAATTCTACAGCTCGTAAATAATGACAGTTTCCGTAAATGTGTGACCGCTAATAAACACAAGCAATCTTTGGGTTTGAGGTTTCAATTGAAGGTCTTTGGCCTGTCAAGTTTGGAGAAGAACATGAAAATATAAGCTATTGCATGGACATTATTAGTTCGTTGGTATCCAAGTGAGTGGCTTTTTGGGAAAAAATCCGTACTGCATTGCACCTAACGACTAAAGTTGTATGTTAGTAAACGATATATGCTTTAACAGATTATATATGATAATTCATCAAGCAGTAATTACATATTATTACATAGCCTTGAGTTCGAGTCTTTAGTGGAACGTTTCTATCCAGCGACAGGCTTTGGACTACTACGAGTACAACACTATCAGTTTGACATAGCAACACAATAGACTTTATAATGGAGACGTCGCTACCAGCTGTTCACTGTAGATCCGCTGGAGCTCATGGCTGATAAACATTAACGACATAGGAATTGACGTTTACGGCAGAATCCGTCAGGTTCGCAGAGTTAATCAATATAAAGCCTTGTCTCAGGACATGCCGCTAACATGGTTTATCGGAGATCATAAAGTTTATCGAATATCAGATTGAGAATTATTTAAGAGTCATTTGTCTTGAACTTTTTTAGTTGTGCTATCCGGTCTAGTGGTGATTGACTAAAATGTAGTTATGTCCTGAAGTAGGGCTAGATGCGTTCTTGCCCAAAAATTTGTTTTCCACTACGCTTGCTGGCATGTTGGGTTTCGATGGAAAATGTCTAGAGACATTTTCATGTCTAGAGGACGTCCCAGATCCGGGAGAGCCGAACGCAAATCTTTAAATGTTGCGATGATTGACTGCGGTTTGTTTCCCGCCGATTAGAATCCAAAATAATCAGAAAAAGGTACGTGTCAGCAAAAAACTGAGGTTCGTTGACATCATCGGTCTAAGTTTCAGCTGTCTATTATTTTTCACACGTTGACGTCGCGTAGCCATGAGGTGACTTTTTCCAATAATACGTAGAAGAGTAGCGGTGTACGGCGTCGAACATAGAGTAGAGAGTCCCTGATTGCCCCCGGGCAGGATATGTTTTATCGCTGACTGTTGCAAATATGCCTTCCACCACGGTGAAGTCTACATCCATAGGCTCCGGATCATCATTCGCTTCTTTTTCCCTTACCATTGATGGTATAGATGTAACTATAGAGAACTCGTCTGCCGTACGCATCTTCAGTCCGTTTTTGTCGTCTAGTTTGTCGGAATCGATTCACTGACCTATCTGACTTGGGCTACCTCCTACCAAAAAAATACACATCCGTAGATAGAGCAAACGCCGTTGCAGCATCATAAAGCGCTAGAGATAAGAACACTGGAAGAAAAAGTTAGCTGTAAAGTTGCCATGTCAAATGGCTAGCAAATCCTATCGGCATCGATAGACCATGCTTAACAAGAGTCAATATGTCTTAGCATGCGTCAAAACGAGTTAGAATGCCTTCGTTATCTGAGACAGTCTCAGCTTGCAGCATCACCATCACTAAGCACTGAAGAAGATTAGTTACATTTCTTTAAAACATCCGTTATCTTCATCCGTCGAACACGATATTGACGAATGCTAGCTAAAATAGGTAATTGAATGAAAAAAACGTACCACAACACAACTAACTATTACGTTACGCAACATAATCTGTAGGTGTCCAATATTGTAAATCGCAGGAAGATTCTACAAATACTATTGTTATTTTTATTATCAGTATTGTAAAGGGAAGACTAAGGCAGGTTGGAAAAACACTTTGCTTTGATTATAACTAGGACTGCGCCCCAATGTAGACATCATCCAAATAGCCTCTATGATACCTTAATGCCATGCGAATTATATGAAAGCCTAATTGGCGTGCAACGTTTTGTCAGGAAGCCGAATCACTCTTCTGTACCTGTTCTAAATTATTTCTGATCAATTTATCCTATTTCTATTTTCCATGTTTTCTGATTTTGTCGCTCAGTTCGGATCATTTCGTTCACCTGCGCCCGGATGCCTAATAAGAAGTCTCACAGATCCATTCCCCTTGCATTATCCTCAGCGTCGAAGAATGACATCCCGGTTGCGCCGTACCTTTATTTAACTGCGGCGTCGTTAATATACTATGGTAGTTTGCTATTGCTGGTCAATCGAGTAGACGGTACCTAACGTTCAAAGGCTTAACGCCTCTAGTTCGTGTTGTTTTGGGCACGACGTCGATCTGTCGAGCTGGTAGATTGATAGATTTACAGTATTCAACAGTTGACAACACGTTAAAGGAACGGCAGATATGGGATACAGACATCAAATACGTCAGCAGCGATGATTCTAGAAGAGACAACAGCTTTCGGGCCTTACAGGTTGCTGTGATGCCTGTCATGATCGAAAATGGCGGAGCTCTAAATGACCCGTCGAACTAGCCGATTGTTAAGCTTTCAATATGAGACGGGTCGTTTACTATAAAGGCACGTCAACACAGTGGCTGACTCCGTCGAATATTTTCTTCTAAATCTACAAAGTATATAAGCCTCTATAGAGTAATGCGAACCAGCAGAAAGCTTTGTGAGACTCACTGAGAAAACTATAGAGCTTGAATAGGAAAACGTCCAAGAACGGTATCTAGTTAAGCGAGATAATGATTATCATTTTACCCTTTTATTATAAGGAATATAAGGAGGATTTTATTTTAAGTACGAAGTGTATTCTAGTGCTTTACGCAATTTTCATTTTCTTTTGCCCATACTGTTTAGAGTAAACATGATCATGATTTGAATTTAGGATTTGTCGATCATCCGTATCATCATGACATTGTGTCTTCATTGGCATATTTTCGCTCAAAATATAAAGGCCGTATAAATGTCCTCTTTGTCTTACGAAGTCTCAGTCGGTTGTTACTCGATGAGGGTGGGTGACTGAAAAGCATTTAGTGCCTACGAAGTAATCTAGACACGACAAGGAGTGGCAGGATTTTCGTCGTGGATACAAACATACGCTACGCTTTCACACACCCCTCACACACAAATTCGTAGCCGTTGTCGAGTTGGACTCGTAGTAGCAGCAGCGGCGGTAACGCGTCATTCACTCAACGGAGTCGCCGATCACTCGTCAACATCATCATGGTCGTCGTTTTCTTTCTTCGTCTTTTTCGCCTTCGTTCATTGTCGTTAGCTGGTCTCTCGTGGCGGCGGCGACAGTAGCAGCGACGTTTACCCTAGCCATAAACAACTCATCCTGAGTGATTTAGGAGAAGGAGGGAGGAGGGATCGGTAGAGGCTAGATGTTGCATGTTGAATGTCTAGGCAGTTGGGAGACTACATCGACTGGTGATAGCCAGCAGTGAGTTGTGCGCTAGCGAAACAACGGTGACTGTGAATGATTCCTCAGTCAAACAACGAACAGAACAGCTTTGCTTGGCTCCTACTGCGATAGTGTATACTGCTATTGCTACCGCTACTGCTACGGCTGTTCCGGTAACAACGGCTATGAACGACTAAAGCAAGCGATCAGAGGACAACACAAGGTATTGACAGCCAGGCAGGCAGACGTACAGACATCGCAAGAGACGGACAACCTCGAGAAAAGAAAGAAAAAACGTCCTGTTTGATACATACAGCATGATGTCTCGACGTGCCGCGCCAACAGCTCCGTTACAAAGATGCAGTAATTTTATAGCCGGAATAATCACCCCTGACGCCTTACTGTCATAGCCACTTTTTAACCCCTTTGCCCCCTTTCTCTCTCGGTGTGCCGTCATCGTACGAGACTGTTCCTTCAGACACAATAAACATAAGACACCACTACGAGCCCCTGCGATGACTCCCGGGACAAGATCATCAGCCCTAGCAACAGCGGACCTCATTGTTGTTAATAGTCATCCAGCAGAACGCCACGTTAAGCGGCTTGTTATGTCTGTTTGCGTAATGGAAATGGCTGGTTGATTACACACTCGCTAGGATACGCTTTGTCCGACAGTCCCTCGCAGCGCCGAGGCAGCGGTACAACGATAAATGGAGGGTTGTTATAGGAACCTCAGAAGAGGGTACGGAGTATAGTGGGGGAAAGACTGTGAGCGATGAAAGAAAAAGCAACCGAAAAATGGTTCGTCAAGCGCAGCGAGATCATGTACATGGGTTACAGGAGGGCAGGCCCATCGAATCTGTCTATACGCCAACGTAGATCTTAAACTTTGTATAATACCTGAGATAAGATAGAAATGCTATTTCTACTAGTTTCGCTGATAGACATCCTTCATTAAGCTATTGTCGACTAGCCTGTCGTATCGTCTGAGCAGATGGTCGACGGCCAAGATCGGTAACCATCGCAATGAACATTCCCATGGCAAAGTACTTGATTCTATGAAATTGGTATTGTTGTAGGCTATAAAATACAATATACTTAGCCAGTAAATAAGCTAGCTTTCTTCGAGGTTCGTATAGTTTTATAATATTGCCAATTCGGTCCCAATGATTAGTAGAAGAAATAGAAGTGGGAAAAATTTCAAATGATAAGCCTATGAGTTTTTGGCTTATGGGCTACCCGTTTGAACGTACTGCTTCAGCGAAGCCTGTGCGCACCACAAAGCATCAGCTCATGCTACAATTAAGGCAAGAACAATTCTATAATTTAATGGTACCTGTTGATATCCAGAATTTCATGCTTGCTTCCCCAAGAGGTAATGGGCTTGTAGTAAGCCTAAGATTTAATGGCAGCTTGCCGATAGCTATAATACAAAGCTGATCAACCACATCACCCATCAAGTTCCCTGTAAGTAGTCCTATTACGACTACCCGCTTCGAATTTTTGTTCTATCTATTTTCTGATACATACAAAGCTATATATTATTCTTCTTATTCCGAATCGAGTTGATTGATCAGAACAGTTGAACTGACCGGTGGCTCGCACGGATCGTCGACCGATCGTTTTCTCTGAATGACTCGAATGCTATCGCTAACGAACGCTGCTATACTAAAAGACAGCGGCTTGGTCGCAAATTAAACTAGCCACAAGCGGAGTGACTGCTTGTGTAGACTATGGCAGTGCAGTTTCGTCGAACTTCTCGATGCAGTGAGCTCCTCTGCGGGCTCACCGCTCATCAAAGGTGTTCATGTTGACGGGCTGAGCTGGTCTTCGTCCATCCATGCATTTCTTCTAAGGTGAGTTCGCCCCCTGAAGTTGTTACCGGGACTTGGCCTGTTTAGCGCTTATTTCTTTGGTGTCCTTCGACTGTGTCATCCTGCTCTGTTTCACTCTTCTGGGTCAACTTTGCACAAAATATCCCCGTACTTTGCCATTAACTGTGGGTTTCCTCATCGCTCGATCTTCGGGCGGCCCCTTCCACCCTCTCGAGATCCTCCGCATACTGCCGGCAACTGTTTAGAGTTAAGACAATGTCATCCAGCTTTTCGCTGATTGTTCCATACATTATAATGTGTATAATGTAATAAGCTACGACGGTCGTTGGGAGCATCATAACGACGACGACAGCGGTGCAATAGCATCTATCGGATAGCGACGAGAGTAGTTTAGCAGTGATTCGCTAGCAACTAGCAAAAGCTGAAGTGAACATGACGGGCGGACTTTTTGTGTGATTGATATATTGGTCGGATTCTTTTTCTTAATCCAGCTGGCTCTCTTGACTTAGCTGTTCATCGATAGAGTAGCCACTAGCGATATTCATTCCGTCGAATAGTATTATTTCATTTAGTTCTTATAATCATGCCTACTGATCGTTTCAGCATACGAGTACTAGCGCACTTATGGTTGTTCCGAGGGAGTCGTAACTCGTCCTGTTATCCTGATCCGCTGCAATCGCTTTTTCTTCTATCCTACCTTCCTCCCAAGCTCAGCCCGTCTTTCTAATTCTCTTCCCCGACTATAAAGTGCCGATAAAACTTGTCTTGTATCAATCACGTTGTTGCAGCCAATGTAACCGTAAACTCCTTCCATTAGCTCCTACGATGACTACCGTTGCTGCTGCTAAGATTACTAACTTCTAGTGGAAATACGGCGTACACGCCAGCGTTAGCATAAGCTTCCCCTGGCGCCACCATCGCCTTTATGAGAGGCCATATCTCTTAAATTCGACTAGAACCCTTTTGTTGTGTCTACTTTTCTATTGGGGGTATTTCACTGTGATCTGTAGGAGCTCAATCCAACAACATTCGGCATACAGCGGCTACAGCGCCCGAACTCTAAATCTCCAGGGACCAACGCCTCTCCTCTGGGAAGATGAAAAAGGAAACTGATCTGCTGTAGTCCCGGTGAAACACTGGTCACCGGACAGAAGCAAAAAGCCACCACTCCGCACAATGGCGGACTATTTGCTTTAGTCCGACTTTGACTGAACACTTGCTATTACGACGAAAAAAGTGGATCGAGGAACTGACAACAACAACAGCGAAGCGCTGCTGAGATTTACATAGACGTTAGGTCGTAGCTTCGCTGTTCACATAGCCCATCGTGAAAAGTTTCTGGGCCCAGATAGCTTGTGTACTCTGCTGCACTGATCCCAAAACGCCCAAAATGGGATCCCCTGAGATCATACCCATTGCAGGGAGGACGAACGCCCATCGTTATCATATTTACGGATAAAAATATGAACCAAACAGACGGTATAGTATACCTGAATAGGCGAACAAGGTTGCTAAGAAAAGTTTTGACGATAGCGCGTATCAATAACCGTAACTTCTACCAAGTTGTTAAGTTTTAATAAGTTAAACTTTAATCAAATGTGCTTAATATTCATATTAGTTTCCTTCTATTTTTTGCATCCGGTATCCCTTGTCTGTGAATATTAATTGCTGGTTGTGTCCTCTGTCCTAACAATATTAGATAAATAATTATTACTGCTTTCTAGAACGAACTTCAGTGACTGCCACATACGGTGTACAATTTGTTCGGCGTTAACGTATGCACAAACGTCTTGCTAACGACTAACTATATATATATATAGGGCTGTCAAAAAAAGTATTGACCGTTTTTCTAACTATATCGCTTATATGTTAGGTAATATAAGTTGCGTTAATGTCAAGCCTTTGGCTTGGCTAAAGAGTGCCTTTATTTAGGGATACTACCATAGAGCTCCTTGAAGATTAATGAAAAAACTAGCTATATATTTTAGTTATATTACGATAAAGATACAGATGCTGGTAAAATCCATAGAAAATTTGAGCCCAAGATGCGTCGTTGGAAGAAACGACCCAAACATGCTTCTATCGTTTTCGTTTTAGAAAAAATGTTTTTCTAGACCGATTATGGAACAAAAGTTGACAAAATAATTGCGAAAGACCGACATTTCAATAGCCATGGACTCGCCGATCAACTAAACTAAAATAGTATCAAATGAAAAAAGCCGGCCAGAAAGACCTCGATGCCTGAGTTTACAAGCACTGACGCTAGATTATCTAGCCGACCGTATTTCTATCTGCGAAACTTCACAGAAACGCAGCTAAATTAGGCGATTTCATTACAGATAATGAAAAGTCGACAATATGACGTAAGGAATATACGTAAAGTCCACACTAACGCTAAAAAAGATCATACTACGTAGTAAGTGGGATTACAAGAGAATCGTGCATTAAGAATTGGTGCCGTCCGCCCAAACGATTGACTTAATAATAACTTAAGAATAGACGATCGGAAAAAAAACAGCCAGAACTAGTGGACAGGAGAGGCGTATTTTTCCACCATGACAGCGCTAAATGACATATGTCCTTAATCAAGCGGCGAAAATAAAAAAGGACGTGAATGAAAAATTTCAATGTAGGTCATAGAGCCCGGGTTTTGCATTATTAAACTATCATCTGTTTCTGTCTTTGCGGAACTTCCTTAACGGTGTTAATTTAGTTTGAGTGGACGAATGCAAAGATCATTTGTCCCTCCAGAAGTAACTCTTCAGTTCTTCGATGATGGGATTATGTTGTTACCACACAAATGTCAGAAGGTCATCGGTCAAAAGATGCATATTTAGTTCAGTAATATTCAAATTTCAAAATACAAAAAATGTTTTCGTTGATCTCGACTTGAAGCGGTTAGGGTGTTTCCGATAACCAAATAAGTGTACAATGTAACGGCATATTTCCGGGCTCGTTCGGATTTGTTCTTTGTCGATGCCGGTTTGTGCCCCATTGTATTTGGTGGGCACTGTCATTTTTATCATCGTCGTCGTCGTCGAGTGTTTACTGTCGTCTGCATTACCCCTCTCCCTCTCTTTCTCTTTCTGTTGCGCTATTTCAACTGCTCCCATTCAAATTTGTCGATTTGATGGTGGCTATGTAAAAGCCTTAAAATGAAGCTCTCACACACACACACACACACACACACAGATTCAGAATGGTCGGTGTTCTACGGCGATGTTAATGGCTGCAGCTTGTAGCAGTGCTTCGTTGCCATTGGATCATCATCGACGCGATCATGTTCACGCTGCTAGACGTGGATCGGCCGGTAGACGTAGGCGTTATTGACCACGACAGAGGAACAACCGGCGGACAGGAATTCAGTTGAGAGTGATGTGTGGCATCAATAACGCCATTAACAATCGGAGCCACTGAAGCCGTGACGAGCGGGCGAGCTGGCGCTCCGACTGTTGTCCTAATCGTATACGTTGACCGATCCATCTATAGGTGGTTTTCCGAACACGCACGCCCGCAGTTATGCTGTTGTCAGAACCCTTGTGTGGCAGAGCTGTTGATCTATGTCCTGCTGGCAGGCACAATTATTTGCCGACATGACTTTTGTGAAGTCAGCCGTTGCGCGCCGCAGCGAGTGATATTTTTTTGCGATGATACTATGGACGGATGAGCTAGATGCTAATTTTCGGGTACGGGCAGATTCTTAAACTAGGTGTACTCAGGGCGTGCTAAATTATAACAGCATTAGAGCATGCGACCGGAGCCGTCAGACAACCTTACGGTGAATAAATTGGCGCTGTAAGGTCTGTTACAGGCTTGTCCTGGCGTAATCTAGCCACCTAACTAATCAGCCGTAGTGGGAAATCACTATTGTCACTTGACAGTTATATACACGACAGGGATATTACAACATCGCAGTATCTACTGGCACTGTAGGAGTATCGACCCAACAAGGCCAATTACAGCAAAGATACCAGAACGGTTTGATGCTTGGGAAGAAGATAACGATAAAAGCGGAGCAGAAAGTATGGAGGATGGACGGGAGTAAAGTTTACAGGAAGGAGTACACTGCTAGACTGATCATTGTTCTGCGTTGACTAATGGCATTTGTCGACAATAGGGCCGACAGAGCTGCACCTAAAATGAACCAGATTGCCCTGGTCCATGACCATTCAGAGGGGAAAATGATGACAACGCGCATCGCTATCGATAACATTACATGACTGAAATGGACGTTATTGTTACCTGTTTAATAATTATTAAAGTTTAAGAAGCACGTACACTACTATGATATATTATTCACTAATCTGGTGTAGCTCATGGGCCCTAGTTCGCTTTAGTCAATTTAATAAAGTACTTACACATAGATGATAACACTAAATATGAGCATTCGTGCTTCCCCCTGTGATGTCTCAGCCTATTGGCGAGGCTGATATTCTGCTAGAGGCCCGCCAGATTGAAGAATACATCTAGCCGAATCAGTGAGACCGCCCCCGTTTTATTAGCCTAGTTCTGTATATGCAGCGGTCTACTGCTCGCTGGTCATCAGCTGTCAAATAATTTGACGACCCTTTGACAGCTGCTGCTGGGTTGGATGGCTCGATGTGTCTGTGTGTGTGAGTATTCAGATGGGCTTATTCGTGTGCTATGTGTGGTCCGCGCTTTAAGAAGACCCGCGCAAGGTCTTTGTGGATGTACTGTGTTGTTTAAAATATGCCGTAGAGAACTATTGGTTCGTATCTTCGTGTGTGTGTGCATGCGTACGGTGGTGTATAGGGCATTCGGTGATGATGAGTGACAGGTTGACAGCAAATGGAAGCGAAGTGCATCTCGCCAACGGCAACATCTACTAGAAACATACTCTGAAGGGCTACGCTAAGCAAAATATGCCGCGCTAAGATGGTCGTTATGGGGATGATGATGATAGGGCGCAACCCATCACCCAGCTACCTTATGGGAAACATAATAAGGACTTTCGACTACTATTGTTAGAACTATCGTATAAATTAATGTTGGTTACAAACGCGTCGGTAGAAGATATGCAAAAACGGAGGAATTATATTAACATGTACACTGGGTAAACGAATGAGCTTCAAGACGACTTAATCAAGCAACTACAAATGATTCAAAAAACAACATTTAGACTCATCATCCTGTCGACTTCTCATAGTGCTTCCATTTTCCTGTAGGATCTTCACCATTCATTGATGCACACGCCACCTTCTTTTTCCATCCTTTTTCTCTCTGAGTTGTCACGATTTGCATCGGTTGCCACTCATTTACTCTCGTCGTCAATGGCAGCGTCGCCGATAAAATCATGGGTGGTTATGAAAAACTGGATAATCGCAGGAGGTAGATCTCTTCTTCTTCTAGCATCAAGCATCGTCGGTATCTGAAGATTATGAAGGCTAACAACCGTTCGTGTACATACGTGGTGTAGTAGTGACTAATGCTGGCCCAATCCCGGTTGATTCCCTCTGCACTTCGTCTTTACATATAGTGATGCCGACGGACATATTTAGTACTAAGTATATTTTCCGTGCATGCCATCCCACTCGGCCGCATTAGCTTCATATATTTCCCAAGCTTGTCTCGAGCTGTTCGCGTTCTTTGCTAGTTTCTTTCTTGAAGGTGCCAGCAACGCAGGCGTTGAGGGTTTGTTGTAATAGCGTTGTCCAATCATTTCTCAACATCCTCGCGCCATCTCTGAAGCACTGCAGCGTCTGTGCTGTCTAGCTGGATTCCTGTGGATCGGAGCGGACGCCAGAATACATGCCTCTTGGCTCTTAAACTTGAGAAGTCAGCAATATCCGCACCTAGCTTTTTCTGTGTACGCCGGAACCAATATAGAGGCGCTTTAATATCGGCTACAGGCTTTTGAGCGTCTGCAGGTCCTTTTCTCTTTACAGAGTGACAGGATATGATTACCGCTTTGGCTTATAATAATGCGATCTGCAGCGCCGCTGCGATTGGAGACAAGGATTCATTGACAAAGGCATATTCCGGAAGATTTGTTTTTGCGTCAGCGATTATCCAGTTCAGATGAAAATTCGCCCGTTGAATTTTTCCAACATCACCTTTTCAAGGCCTTCTAACTCGTTTGCGAGCTTCTTCCGTAGCACGCAAACGCGTCGAATCTAACTGTTTTTCGCGCTTTGCTCTGCATGCACGATACTGCATGTAGACGATCGACAGTAGTGTTCTACCTACGCAGACGGTTTGGGTCCAATTATACATCGATGCATCAGGTAGCCCCGTGTAATCATCACAGAAGCGGCGAGATCAGACGGCGACACTGCAATAAGACGCTGGTTGATGGAGCCGTTCAATTAACACGATTACTTAGCGTTTTCTAAGAACGTCTCGGACTCAAACGGCAATCGGATACGCTCCAACGGAAACTGTTTCTCCTCGATAAACGCGTATAGCTTTTCATCACCTCTTCAAACCCGCCCATAATATTCTCCGACGCAAGCTGGTCCTTCCCATTGAAACTTTCTGGATAGACAATCCTTGCACTCATCCCGTGTCGCTTCGCTGTTCATAACAGAACCAAACGAGTACTGAGCTGGAACCGGAAAAAATTCGCAAACAGGCCCACCATCACCGGGAACGCACTTGAACCGGCAAATTTGTTTATTCTTCCTATACTTCGCTCTTATATAGTTATAACGACGGATAACGTTATAGCCTTATACTAAATATATAGGCATGCCCTGTAACAATATATGCCGAGACTACGCGACGCCAGGAGGAATGAATCTAAACATCAGAGTGATCTCGCGATTAAATAAACGCTTGACGGACAGACACCAGGTACTCATCTCACCTCAATACAGTCGTACAAATACATACAGACAGACAAACGTGCACCTAGACAAATAAAACACCCCACAGAAAACTGGCTAGAACAGCCGTTAACTCTTTTTTCATCTGTAAAAGACATCGACATCTCGCCGCATGCGGCGCTGACACGACGCCCCCTGGTAAAGCCTCTTTCTAGACGACGGTATAGAGATGAACGAAATCTATTTCACCTTTGGCGCCGAAGAGTTTGTGTAGATAAGATTTATTTGAGATCGTAAAGAAGCGCTGGTAGTAATAGTAATGATCGTGGTACCACTAGCGTGCAAGCTATATGCTCTGTGGTCCGCCCCTGTCTCGACAGTTTTCCCGCCAGCGATGAGCGTTATACAGTGTATCACAGTTGGGTCGGCTTTTGGTTTTGGTCCTTATTGGTTGTTCAATGTATTTGCCATTTTAATTAATCTCTTTGCTGTCTGTGGCTCTACGGCTCTGCTCGACAGGAAGTCGTCAGCTTCGATATTCTTTTCCAACGTTTACGTATCATTGACGTTGCATTATATGACTAAACACGAGCATTAAGCGTCGAGTAAAGCGGTTTGGAGCGCGAAATCGTTGAATTTTTTGATGTTGCCCTGTTTTAACTTGATTCGGCCTGGCAATAGTCCCACGATACCAGCAATAATAGCGATGACGATGAGACATGCTTATTACGTTGTTGGTCCCCTTTTTCACTATCGTCGACTCAGTCAATCGAAAATGGTCGTGGCCATCGGCGTCTTTTCCGCGCACGAATCTGATCAGGTACAGCCCGATTCAGTCAATAGGGCGGCTGGTGGGTTAGCGCTTGGTGCGATTCGCTACCGCCGGCGGTGTGGCCGTCGCCAACTGGTCGGCGTCGGGCTGACATCCGTTGAGAGTCGTTTTAGCTCTGCTTCGCCAGTCGTTCTGCGAGGATGCTGCTACTGACGATGCTGCTGGACGAAAAACCGTGCGCAATGTCAGCCAGTGAACCAGGCAAACAGCCAGCCCTACGGCTGTCCTTCCTATTATCATCTCCTGACGGTGGTCGACGTCCGCGTATACGAAAACGCTACGCACGTAATCGGCAGATAGCGATAACAATCGAAAAATATGATTTAATTTATCAGCTGTCACTGTAGTAGGTTTTCGTGGATTGATGTTACTCAGATAGATATTGTATGAGTTTTTGTAAGTCTTGAAAAAATCGCGTCGTCGTCGTCGTCGTTGTTGTTGTTGCTAATGACGATGATGATGACGATAATAGCGATGCGCGTACGCGACCATGTTATGGCGGTCTGCTATAAGAACTTTGAGAGTCGCGGATATGGGTTAGAGGCGACCCACCTAAAGAGACCTGTTGCTCGTTCTCTGTCGAAACCTCCTAAGCCGATTTATTCCTACGATGTAACATCTTCTGTAAGGAGCGGCGACCCTGACGGCATTTGGTGTGACTATCGGGTCGCAAGTTTATGCTGTTATTTGATTTATGTGTCCAAGAAAACTCTGAAAAACAAATAAATATGCCATTGATTTGTTCGTTCCACGATCCGAACTTAGATACTGTTTTTCGACTATCGTATACAGGTGGCCAGTGGTTAGGAGACGGGGCAAAATCGAAAGTGACCACTGGCTATAATTGGTATTTATAATAGTCATTGCGATTCCTATAGCAGGACAACGACAGCAGCGTTAATAAGAAGATGTCGCTTTAAGCTAGAATTATATTATGGCATATAATTTAACAATCCAGCGACCTCGTTGCGACTCGCTCGCGCACTGAGCATAGATACCAGTAAACGAAGAACTAAGTTCGCCGATAAGTCCAATAGATATTTATCTTCTTTTCAACATAATTACTCCCTAGACATTTTTTTAACAGTCGCACACATTTGGCTGGAAGAAATAACAAATTGTCAATTACAAAATACAGCCCAATGATTAGCTGCTGCACAGTAGACGAATGTCTACCAAAACAAAAACCCGTCGCACGAATAGAAGACCAAGACAGAGCTCGACATATTCATGGTCTCGCATAGGCGAAACATGAATACTTTATGAAAATTGTTGGAAACATTCGATATAGAATCTGCACGCACGCACGCACGCACGCACACACGCACGTGTGTATGTGCGTGCGGATTTCCACTCAGAAAACGTATCTTGGAACAGGTTTCGTATTCGGTTCAGCCCAGTCTAATATAGCAACTATTTCGCCGTCAGCCAGTCAGTCAATGGTCAAGGAATGACATGTTATTCCACAGTCGCCGCGACTGCCAATAGCAGGGCCGCTAACGAATAATCAAACAGAATAAGCTTTATACTTGCTCGCTCGCTTCGTTATTGGCGCACGTTGCTGCTGGTGCTGCTGATGCCCCCACCTCCTCTTCCCCTTGAGCTCTTACACGGTGCATACATAATAATAATAGTAACGATAATAGCCAGCAAATGAAAACGACTACAAATTAAAGTACACTTCGCACTGACTCCGCGTTGACGACGGTAGTCGCCCTTCGAATCTATAGGATCATCAAAGCTGCCGCCATGCTGGTAATGTGCCCGCCGACGACGGTATCGTCGCCGCCGTCTTTATCGTTACCTTCTGTCTGGTCATTTTCGATTTATTGGCTTGTCCTGTCCTCGCCCTCTGACAGTCGTTACGTCGCAAGGATTGACGGATGCGCGCGGGTCTGATCGGTCAGTTGTGACGGCTCAGCGTTAATATGTGTTTTGAGACAAAATTGGATTTCCGTATTTGCGTGCAACCTGTGGCCAATAGCCCGTTTGGATGAATGCACGTTAGCCTGGATAGTTGTCCTTTCAATGAATAAACAGAACCAGCGAACTACGGAGGCATGTAGATATGAAGACAGAGCGGCGCTCTAGATAATGTTATCAATGCAGTCGACATATCTGAAGATCGATTAGCAGTGGCTCAAACGGCACAATGTTAACGAAGTCCGCTTAATTTTGTTTAGAAAATAAAGTTTTGTTGCGTAACACCAGTAACGAGTGTTGGTCTACATACCGTACGTGCATTACATACTGGATATATACATTTGGTAGTAAGCTCTGCATGTGCTCTGGGTGATTTCCACTCGCATCCGCCTTTAAGGAAGCGTTGTCTACGCGGATATCCACAAATATCTATAGGGATGATACTAGTACTCGAGCTATTTATTACCCATTCATACTTTGAGAGGAGCTGTCCAGTATCAAGGCTTGTACTTTACTTGAGTTCGGAGCCTGGGTCCTATTTTCTAATGACTGCACGTTAGCAACAACTATTAACCGAACGGGAGAGAACTTTATAGAGAAATTCGATAATTATAATAATTTTATTATCTATATGTACGTCACAGACTGGGCGTAGGTAAAAATGCTACATTAGCTTATACGTTTCGATGGCCACTCGTAAATGCTACAAGTTCATCTTGCCACGTGTCTTAATTATAACCTCATCTTGCAACACACTAGGTGCATAACAATTTTACACGGACCTGTTTTTTACGAGGCCAAACTGAATGGACATCCACCCGGTTCCGTCAGTGTCTAACCTATTTGACGATACGTCTTCTGTAGGTCGCCAACGGAGTTATAATATAAATAAAAGGAACACATAGAATCTAAGTAACTAAGCAATATTGGTATGTTGTATGACAGTATCGCTATGGTGCGTCTCTGCTCTTTTCTAGTTTCATCCGAGCATAAACGAAAAATTAGAGCAAATCAGGTGTTTTTGCTGACAGAAGAGTATTTTCTTTATCGGCGCTTCGTGCTGCTATAACTACATAACAGTAGATCTAGGGAAATGACATGGTCACGCAGAGATGTATCTCCAGCTTGTCTGCGACAAACGCGTCCCTTTCATTTAGCTTTGTGCTTCGAGTTTGCATGGAAAATAAATACACAGTGTCCTAGAACTAGATTGACTACCCGCCAGTCGTCAGTGATCAGCCACAAGCGTTGTTGCTGCGGCTCCTGCTGCCACCGCCGCCGCCGCCGCCGCCGCCATCCTTCTCGACCTTTAGCACCATATAACTTTGAAGACTACATCGCCTTCTAGAAATCCCACAGCATTTTCGATCCACATAACCACAAGCATAATCTAGCGCTACACAATGTCCCGTGGCAGCACAGATCGAATTGCGCCCATAGACTAACTACAATCAATGACGACCAAAAGAAAACGACATCAGTCAGATCAGCAGTATCAAGAGCCTCGGCGAGCTACAGTGCGCTTTCAACACAAAGTAAGGGCCTTTACGCATCCGTACACACATGCACGCACGCACGCACGCACGCACGCATCGATCGAGTACATGTAGCAAGCAATGAGGGAGAGAGACGCTAGAGTGCATCAGTAGCATTGGCGGTGTACCACATAGGAGCGAAGGCTCGGACCGTATCTGCCACGGCCACCTAGTGGGGTCGCCTTCTTTCTGTTAGAAGGGGTGGCGTTGCTGGCGCTGACGATGCTGTTGGAATACGAGGGTTTCGCAGCCGCGTTTGGGTCGGAGCAGTAAGTCTACGGCTGTTGCAGTGTCAATCTGTACATACGTTCTGTTTCTATGAAGAGCTCGCTACGAGCAAAGCGAATGTATTTTGAGTGAGTACGTCTGTCGATTTGTGTCTCTGTGTCTAAACGCAGCGCGCGCACAACTCGCTGGCTGGGCAGAGGTGGGGACAGGAAAATAGGCGAAAACGAATTCGTCAAAGACCAGCGGCAATGAATCACTTTGCACGGCATCAGCCGACAGATGGACAGACAGACAGACAGACAGACAGACAGACAGACAGACGGACGGACGGACGGACGGACGGACGGATGGATGGATGGATGGATGGATAGATAGATAGATAGATAGATAGATAGATAGATAGATAGATAGATAGAAAACGAATCGAAATAAGTCACTGAAAAAATCCGACGTTCGTCTCCAACCCAGTCACATCAGCGAAGCTGCCTGCGAATCGCCATGATACACATAACAGCAGCGGATGCCATATCCGTTGACTGGCTCAGCTTTGGTGGAGAGTAGAACGAGGCATACTGTGCAGCATTGCTGGGACGGCGGCCGGCGCACTTCGTCACACCAGCCGCCTTTTGTCGTTCCACGATGCCAATGATACAAAGAGACAGGCTTGACTTAACAGCTGCATAAGCCATTGGCGCGGCATGTGGGCCGCCGATGACGACGACAACGACAACGACGAGGATGACAACAGCAACAACAGGACGATGATGTTGACATCGTGATTGTGACCAATATGAACAAATCTACCCCGGAACTAATGATGCCGGCTGAGACGCTCTTACCTGAAGGATTAATAGCGACCATTTGCTATAGATCTAATCAGTTTCTATCTATTATCAATCGTTTCTAACCTATTGTTTTACTGCCTATTTATTACTTTTCTTTTAGCATTGAACTTAATGTCAGGACAAAAAGAACTAATGCAATCTGACGTCATTACCGTCAAAAGTTCAGATATGGTCGAAGAGCAGTGCGTGCCTATGTTAGTGGGTCTATCGAAAACGAGCGTTTCTAATTGTACACCAAGTACGACCGTTAAAGATTGCTCCAGATTATTGGTTCTCAGCTCGAAGCGAAGTGTGTCTACGGCCGGCCTGCTACCATTGGCCTAATTTTGTCTAGGATAATGTGAAGAGGCTAGGGATAAGCACGGAGAACGGCAAGGTTGTTTAGCGCCGCCGTTCCTAGCTAACTCGTACTCTTTTTCTTGCGGCAAGCAGACCTATTAGTCGCGCACCGAGCGTAGATACGCATAGCCGCTGCTAAATCTATGCTATTCAGCACGAATAGCTGCGGCGGCGGCGGCGGCAATAGCCGTAGCAACAACTTTGGCCTTGCACTTTATCAAAGCCCTCCCCGGACAATTTTCTCTCTTCTTCCTTCCCCGCCCTTCCTCATCAACTACTGTCCGTTGTGCCCGAAACAACACGATGTTGAATACAAAACGCTGTCTCAATATAAGGGCCGCTTATCAACGACTCAGTTAAGCAGGTCATACGACGACGGGCAGGCTGGCGATAGGACAATAAGGCAGATGCGGCGTTGATTGATGCATAGCCCAAAAACGACGCCTGACGCCATAATAGTAGGAAGACACTGAGCATCATCCAAAGCCGGAGATGAAAAGGAAGCTAGTCGGTGTGACGAGAGAAACCGATTCAGCAAAAAACAGAAAGATCACGAGTGCGTCAAACACACGTTTAGAAGGTAAATGCTAAAAGGATCACACATAAACTACTACTTATTGTATAAACATAACTGCCGCCAGCCGCGTGGCTGTCGACACGTCTACCTGGGGTTCCGCGATCGCATTACAGGACTACCCAGGATCATTATTGGTAACTCTTGGTAGAGGTTCATAAATATTTATCGCTTTGAAAGTATTTTCACACGATGCCATTCGTTAGCCGGTACGTTGGCAGGTGCGCTATCTAACACAACGACCGTAGCCGAATCGAGACGTGACAAAAGTGACGATAGATTCAATTTATACGACCAGCAAGCGAAAAAGAAACAAATATACAAACGGGATGTAAATTTAGATCATTTAAAGCGCATTGAAAATCGTTCATTAAATTGAAAACGGCTGGTTTTTCTAGGCGAGCTGATACGTCGAGCTATCACCTTACGTCGTTATACTGTCTTAATAACAGATCAGTTTCTAGTCAAAAATTCAATGTCTTTCACGTAACTAGCCAGCCCGATTCAGGTCAACAACGCTACCACTATTTAGACAACAGGAAATTTACTTTTCCGCACTCAGACGCTGCAGGCCGGATGCAGGTTTTTGAGCACGGTCGCTGTAGACGCGCGTTAGCGTGTCCTGCTCAACTCTCGGCAATTTCTTCTCTTTCATTATCGAACAGCTAGAAAGGCTAAGTAACCGCTTACAGACAAAGGCCAACGGACACAACACATTTATTATGCACAGTACTTTCCTATTATCCGAGGTGTTTTTCTATGCAACTGTGGCACATGGGTTTTTGCCCGTTTTACTTGAAAATTTCCCAGCTTATTTTCTCTCTCTCTCTCTCCTTCTTTACATGCGTTTAGTCAACTCTCGCTTGTGGATTTCGAAGTTTTAGAATTGGATATCTCTCTCGTTTTACCCGGAATACATTTATGCACGTCTATCTCGTCGTTCATTCATCGATCCATAGGATCTGGCCATTAAGAGCGCTCGCACGATTTTTTTCTGTTGCTGTCTGTGTGTTGGCAGCAACGGTAGGACTAATAACAACAACAACGATGACTCTCTGCGTCCGATATTGTTATCCGTAACTGTTAGCGCGACGACATCTGCCCTTCTGCGAATCTTCTCAAACCGCGTCGCGCGGAAGTGGGACCCCGCATCCTACTCTCTAACAGCTAACCGCAGGAGCATCGAGCTCCTCTTTTTGCAGCCGCCACAAGAACTTGCTCAACAACTTCAAGTTACTTACTACTATTATTGTCAGGGTACATAAGAAACTTGTCGATGTGAATACATGCATAGGGTGAACACCACCACAAATATCGCGGCCGCCATCATCGCTACCTTATAGGATGTTGCACATTGCGATTGGCTGACTACTTATCGACCTTCTTTCCCTAATTGTCTCGTTCCCCTCTGTATTTGTGCATCGATTCTCGTAGAAACGAAGCGTCGGGAGCCTTCACTCGACTCATTCATCAAGTTGATCCCCATCAACTCTAGGAGAAAATGCTTCTTGTTGCGCTACCAAACGAATAACGCTAGAAGTGGCAGTCGGACTGGTTGTTAGTATACCTATCTATTAATAGGGCTGAACAGGCTTAATGGCAAGGCACATACTTCCCAGGGAGCTTCCCCTGTCGAGCTGCGTTACCCTAGTTTTAAGGCTGCATATCTGCGACGCGCGACCTTAGAACTGATTTCAGCCGCCATATTCAGCTGATACTGCTGAGCTACAATTAGTGATGTTATTACAGACGTATCTAGTAAAGTGTTTGTTGCGCATGTATTCATTAACAGTCTAACAGTGCCTGGAGACTACCCGTCAGGAGTCTGAGCCGATCCTAACGTAGACGTCAAATGAGAAAACCGTTAATCGTTTGTCAGGATGCTTCTGATAACCACTGCATAGCATTCACAGATTGTCAGCTGGCTAATTTTTTAAACTTTGTTTCGTGCGCCATTTACAGACGTAATGAAGACTAAATAGATAAACACTTTGTTGATAAATATTGTGCATATTTATCACAATTTGGCATATAAAGTACGCACGGAAAGTAGAGGACAGATGATTTCAGTATATACCCCGTAGAAGGTAGAGTCTGCCTCGTGATGTTCAACAATGGAAGTCGTTGCTGTTCGAATGGGTGGCGGTCGCGGTTGGAATGATGATGACAGTGTGACATCGAATCAAATTCGCGGAAATTTTGAAGTATTGGCTTGAGGTTCTAAACCTAATAATGAGGCACAGGATGAGTAGGCGAGGTGGAGGAAGATTTATCGCTGGCCATCAATTGTGTTTAGTATCAGTATCTCAGAATTGGCATAGCCACTCTTCACTATGGTTGGTGTTGTTTGCTGGAGGTCGGTTTGCTAGCGTAGCAAAAGGCCTTCATTCCCATTTTTGTTGGTAGACTTCACCGTTCATGAGCTCGGGATTGCCAATACGAGGCTGACGCGATGACGTTCATCCGTCTCGCAAGCTCACTCGCTCGCCCGGTGCAAGGTACGCTCGGTTAAAGCTGCAAGAGCACGATTTATATAGTAATACTAAACTCATTAGAATACAAAATATAAGTAGACAGATTCCAAACCCTGAGAACGATCAAAACGACAAAGTTCGCTTCTGCCTAGCTTCACGCTGGACTTTATTGGCAGTTAGTCCAGCACATTAAGATAGCATATATGTTTTGAAAGTAGCTACCTGGGGGTAAAATGGGGCCAGGCCGGACTGTTGAGTTTCCTAACTAGAATATGATTTCGACAACTATCAAATATGCTTGATAGTCAAAATGAAAAAAAATCGAATAATTACTACGTTTTTTTCCTTAGTTATTTAATGAAGCCCTTCTTTGGGTACACTGTTTGCTATGTTCCGATTAATTAAACAAACGACTCATGTATATGATAAAGTCGAATGAACAGGGAGTAATTGATTGAAATGAAGTTAAGTACATTTAAGGTATCTGGCAAGACCGAATACAGAAGCACAGAGCGTATAGCAATTGAATTTGTCAAGCGGCGCCTACAAGGTCCATACGTCAAACAGGATTTCGGACGCTCTTCAAAATGTTTATCTTGTCTCCGGTCTCACTACGTCGCCCCCGACGATGTTGATCTTCGTTCTCTTTCTTTGGGCATTCGTTGATCCGGTCGGACTCCGCTTTAATAAGTGGTGATTTTGCCCGCTCCGAGGCTTCGCCGGCTGATCATCTGTTGCCATCACTGATCAGGTATCATCCGCACTGCTCTATTCCGAGGCAGAAGCTATTGCTGCAGCGACTGGATCGTTTAGCGACAAACGTCCTTTGAAAGCGATTGTCAAGCACCTATGTGAACTTGCGCTTTCAAAGGTATGGTAGCTTACATTTTTTTTATCGAAACATCCCTACTATTCTGTGCTTGAGTCTTGCTGGGTGCATCACGGAGCTTGTCGCCGTACAACTGTGGACGCTGAATACAGACATGGAAGCTTCGGCTAAAAAATTGATCTCGAAAGCGAACACAACAGACATATATCGATGTGGGGGCAGGGCCCGCCGATGTTACCCACTCAGTGTATCTCGTCGATTTTGTCCAGCCGCCAAGAGACTTTGATGGATGGATGGATGGATGGATGATACCATCATCAGCCCAAAGATCGATGGCAAAACGCGAAACCAGGCTGGTCCAAATAACTTTTCTCGCCTTATAATCGTCTCAGATTCGCGTAATGATCACGGAAATGAAAGTAAAGAGGGCGTAAGAGTAAACGAGAAACAGCTTACTATCGACCCCTTTGCTATGATTATGTACCTTCATGCACACGCAAATCATTGCCGTATTTGTAATTACGTTATTGCACAATGAATATGGAAAATAATTTGTTCCACTTTCTAGACTAAGGTCAATGAGGCTAAATGCCCATTGGTAACAACAAAGATACGCTACCTTGCAGTACTACAGACTTGTCCATTAGTTTGTTACTGGTGCTCGTAGCAGACAAAACAATTTATCAGATGTATCCAACGAGCCATTGATTCAAAGCACCTCTGTTGGTTTTTAACTCTCGGCCTTGTTTAAATCATTGACTTAAAGTCTTGAATTGATCAAACAACATTGTTTTAATACTGATTTAAAGCAAAGCTCCGCTTGACATCAAGGAGCTTTTTCTTTAGGTAATGGCAATACTAGTTACAATAATGCTTGCCCATGTTTGAGGACGAACGTTTTTCCTTCTGATTTTACTTCCTTACATCTCGATAATTTACGTGTATCATCGAGGCAATGATGTCATAGCGTACGCCGTCTCGATCGTTGTGGCAATTTGCAATATCTTCCAAATCGGTCGTCGCTCGTGCCCATTTTGACTCTGCTAATGATGGGAATCCGTTGACAAGGCCAGGCCGCTTTCGTTAAGCGCGTCTTTTTCCAGTCGATCATCACAGTTCAGCATGGTCCAACAACAGACAAATGACGAAGTTCGCCTGTCGGCAACCCAATATTACAGGCGCATCTATAATATTGAAGGTACTCTTTTGCTCTCTCTCCCCACGAAAAATCGCTATTGATACCATCCCAATATATACGCAGCTACTGCCGTCGTCATTCCTTCTCTTCTTCTTGGTCCAACCAATATGGTCAAAGTTGATCCAAAGCTGCTTTGTATCGAACCGGAATCGTCACCGCAAAATGATTCAGAGCGTCTTACTGATACCCGCCTCGCCATCGATGTCAATCTAAACGGCGACGAACAGTACGGCCAACCAGGGACCGGTTGTTACGTTGGATACGTTTTTTATATACGGCGATTTTCCTTCTTAGCGTGGAAGTCGACTAGAGGCGACGCGATGCCTTTATGAAATATCCCACAAGTCAATAAGAAGACACATCATAACATTTACCAGAAGAAGATTTTAATTTACAGATAGTAGTCGAGACGTAGAAGATACAAGGCTTGCTGTTTAGGATGAAGGTTCAATTTTTCGATAAATATAATATTATTTGTTTGTCGTCAGCGCGTAGCTTGGAATTATAATTTAGAATCGATCGTGTACAATTTGTATTTGGATAAAGTATTAGAGAAATAGAAAAATTATGGGTCATGGATCGTTGTTTTTTTGTGATGATGAATGGTACGATTTTCACGTAGCCGCAGCGGTTGTCAGCCGTACGGGTGTACACATTTCGTCATAGAGGTGCGCTAATTAATTACAGCATAGATTTACAAGTTTGTGTGTATATTAACGACGAACATTTTGTAGATTTAAGAAAACCCTATAAAATAGGGGAAAGCGGAACGGCGCCGTTCGGAGCTGCAGCCGTCGTCACCGAAGACTAAAAATTCAAAATAGTCTAGTTGTAGATCGATCGTAACAGCTTAGACTATTTCAACAGAGAATGAGTAGGAGAAACACTTCAGACATATGTCAGAACTACGGAACTGAAGTTCTTTCTTTTATATAAGCTTACGTTGTCAGAACCTTGCAAAATTAATGCAAATTAGCTAAATTATATATTTAAAAGGCTATACGAATTTGCCTTGAGGCAAACACGGTCACGTTCCCTTTTTTCGGATTGGAAGAACGCTTCACGCACTGCCAGAAACAAGGACAGATGGCACGGGAGCAGAACAAACGGTTTGATAGAAAGCTAAAATTAATCCTTAATTTTAATTGCAACACGAATAAATTAATGGGGATTTTGATCAATCGATGTATTTGGACGATGCTTATTAAGCATCTCTTTTGGTAGACGTCAAAGCCACGGAGTAAGATGGCATACCAGCGTCAACTGAAACCTACCTTCAAATATCGCCCACATTACCAAGCAAGGAAACGTACCATCGGGAAGATTAACTACAATCATATGTTTCCTGGATAGTCCAGAAACACTAAAAACTTCCGGAAGCCTTTTCAAACACATGAAAGGATCATAGCGATGATGCTATATAATGCAACTGGTTGGGGATAGGATGTGAATGGTTTTCATTGCAACTGCCCCTATAATACAAATATAAGTGTGGACAAATGTCAGGCTTAATGGCAAAAACAGGGCGTTGATGCCCGACTACGAAGCAGGATCATCGAGGAAAACGCATCTTAGATCATTGGCGCCTTTTATTTGAACACCCGCTGTCAAAAGCCTAT
This sequence comes from Varroa destructor, assembly GCF_002443255.2. Classification (NCBI taxonomy): domain Eukaryota; kingdom Metazoa; phylum Arthropoda; class Arachnida; order Mesostigmata; family Varroidae; genus Varroa; species Varroa destructor. The sequence continues at coordinate 67,513,540 of NW_019211454.1, read as the reverse complement.
ATCTGACACATATAACGAATATTAAGAAACAGACTGGGCAATGAGCTTTCGCAGCAGTTAGGAACAACTATAGTAATTTTGAGTTTATAAAAATCCTTGCAAGAAAAACACAGTGAAAATGTCTGGTGCCACAGGAGAAGAAAACGCTGAAAGCTGGCAGAAAGTTTTATTTAACGATTGCGGCCATAATTTTTAAAGCGCATTGGAATTTGTCAAATTATTGGTAAGCTTTGCAACCGCATTAGATCGTTTCTTTCTCATTCAGTCCATCTTGCCGAAAACAACTGCTGCCGGCTGTATACAATTCGTATACAGAACCTGTTTCTCTTAAGGATCCTATATAGATGTTTCACATATGCTCCGCCGAAGCCCACTTTTTGAAAATAACCAATGCCAAAACGACCTCTTATATATATATCTCTTGGGTCATAGTCACTGTGGAAATTGCATAGGTTTACCGATCATACAATGTGGCTGCTATACGATGGCTCCTATAATGACTGATTTGGAAACTTCAGCATACCTCTAAAGTTAATACATCGAGTCACCTAACCCCAAATCGTCCAGGTACAGCAAGAGATATACACATAAAATACGAAAGCTAATACCGTACTAGTAATGACTACCTCATAGTGTCTACCACAGACATTTACGTAATTTACGTCATTTAAAATCTCATTAGTGCTGGCAGTTATATGACATTACGCAAGCGATGAAACTCCTCAACAAGTTAAATAGAATTCGACTTCTTCGGCCAGCTTTGAATCAACTATTGATAACTTTTTTAGCAAGCGATTCGTTCTGTGTGCCCTTAGGCGATATTGCGGAAAATACTGATACAATGTTTTTGAAGGCGGGCGACGACTTGAATATTTTTGTACGGAAATTGGGAAGCAGGTACGATCTAAGCGGTCCCCTTACCCCTAAATAATAGAAACAAACGCATCTAGACAAGGAGCCTTCTTAAATAGTCGACCTCAACATTATAGATACGTGGCGTCAATATATATGTGTGCATATGGACGCCACGCATAATATGTGTGTGTGATGAAGTACGGCACAACAGGCCTTTGCCGAGCGTCCAGTGTGACAGATATGCGCTTAACGAAGATAAATTGTTTGATAAATGATTGTGTTTCCAGTTGTACAGTTTACGGTTCATTAAATCTAAATAGAAGTGATAGATCGGATTTCTGGAATCTAGCTTGTATTGATGGGTAGTTGTTTTTGTAAGAGCAATACTCACTTTGCCAAACGTTCTATGCACGCCATAGCACAGAACGTCATAGGCAGGCAGGCAGGCAGGCAGACAGACACTTACGGACTCCTTCCTGATGAATATCCTGCCCCTCGGTCCTCGACTGTTGCTAGCTATGTAGTCACCTCGAACACGATCAGATCGCGTTTATCATTGTGATTGACGAGCACAGGGCGCAACTTAAATATGAATCACCAGAAGTGTGCTTTGTATTATATATGTACCTATACATATTGAGAAAGGCGGATCACAAAAAATTGCTGTTTTTTTAGAAACATTGGTGAATCATAATATATTGAATTTTTAGTTTAGATTGTAATTGAGAGCTACTTGGCCGGCCTGCGCCGACGCTAATACGGAACGCTGAAGTAAATTCAAGCGATTGGATGAAGAGGCAAGTAAGGAAAGAACTAAGAAAGAAGAGCGCTTCTCTGTTAGAGAACGATGCGTAGTTACACTATCAGTAATTGATCATTTACATAAAAGTAGCCAACTTAACTGCCAACTACTACCGACACATAATTACGATGTTATTATTCATACAGTTGCGATAGAAATCTGATGTTCAGCGTCTAGTGAGTAATCGGAAATTATGTTTTGCTCTGAGTTTCATTAAAAAAAAATCTACAGCGCCTGACCAAATAGTTTCTGAAAAACCAAACCCTCGACGAAATTACAAGGGCAAGCCAAATGTACTTAACGTGTTGTGTCTACAAAAGTAAACAGAGGAATGGTTCGTTGCAACAAACATAAGCCCTTACATACAAACACAAGCACACACACACACACACACACACACACATCTATAGTAGTTGAGGTGTTACTATTAATGATCATAATAGATAAAATACGGTCTCTAACAGACGTTGCTCGAACAATTTTACCAGCGTGTTTACAGATTCTGAAGGCAAAGCAACTACTAAACCCCTCCATCATTCACGTTCGCTATGTAACATCCACCATATAAAATTTTATTTAATCTCTTTTGTTTTATTTCACTTATATTTATGTTGCATCTAGACAATTTCGTTTAAGCTCACCGCGAGCTTCTCTTCTCATCTTTCGGACACACTGGTGTATCGCAGCGTAACTTGCTTTCAAATGATCATTGGTAAAAAATGTTCGCAAAACGCTAGGCGTCCATTGGACTAGTCGACTTCGTTGTTTTCATGGACTCACATTTAACAGTCGTGGCTTCCAACTTTAGTACTACAGCTTTTACTCAATCCCCTTTATGTAACGGCGCTAACTGTTGCGTTAACACAAACATATCTGCCACGCTGTGTGTTGCCCATAAGTAAAATGAAGGAGATCCTACATGACAAGAACAAATGTCCGAAAAAGGGCTTCGTTGAGGGCATTGCTATCATGCCAAAAACTACGACCAAAAATGCGGCTAGTACCAAAGCTAGCCACAGGTCCGAAACTGAAAGAAAGCCTGAGGAGTCAAAAAAGCCCTATGAAAACTTACGCATGATAATAACGACGACGACGCCGGTGATGGTGGTAATAATAGAAACAAACAACGAAGAGGAAATAGTTACAGAAGAGAGTTGTACACTTTTCAGTATTCCAGTTGACGTCTTCAATGATAAATTAATTCCACGTGGACGATGGAATTAATACATATCTCTCTCTATCCCTGTCTGACCGTCTCCAATTCTCTTTCTCGCTACTGCTCTATCCGATTGTCCGAAAGTTTCTCTATTTAATGCTGACCGTCGAAGCCAACGTGCTGGTTAGCGGGTTCTAGCCATCACCAGCCATCATTCTCTCCCATACGTCATGCAAACGTATCCGCGTTTGTGCATGCATCTGTGCTTGCATACAATTGATTTTTGTCTTGGATATAATATAGATGGCTCACTTAGTTCCTGTTTCTCGATTTCGATTCTGGATGTGTCCGTATGGTTATAATCATCACTGGATAGTTCCATGAGCATAGCAACGTGCAGATGTAACTATGTACGCAAAAACTACTGACGGGAGGTTAAGTTGTAGCGCAACAAAAAACAAATCTGGAAATAGAAAGGACACGTAATTTCTGCACGTATTTTCCACTAAGTATGAATTAGAGAAATTTTTCGAGCTTCACGTATGTTCTTCAGTTAAACCTCCCACTGATCGAAAGTTAGCACCACTGTGTGTCACCACTCATAAGCAAATGAAGTTAAGATTGCAAGAAAAACACATTACGCAATTTCAGATCTGTTTTTGTGAAGTGATTGCTTTTTGTCCCATAAGCAGTATTGACAGAAAAGCACCTGGTACCACACGTCCATATAGAGCTCGATTTCGCTGATGACTTCGCACGAAATTGGGTCTATTTTTTTTTTATGAAACATAAGAACATAATCCTTAAAGAACCGTTTGACAATCGTTTTTCCGTGCAGGAGGCGGCTCTTGCCTTACCTTTAAGTCGAAAAGGTCATATATATATATATACGCGACCTTTTTTATATATATGTATATAAAACAGGGGGGCGACCGTTCAGTGTCGGCCCTCAGCATCACCACCATCCTTTATCCTAGATCGGTTACTGTCTGTCCATCTACCATGTCCCATCTTAGTAGACGGAGAAAGTAAACGATCATAGACGAAACGCTCTCAAATCTACAGATCTATAACTCCTCTATATTCAGTTAGACACAGAAAAAGAAAAGGCGAGCAAGAGAAACAGATGTCGATAAACGATAGTTCATTGTGTTTGGCTCAAACCTGCATTTTTAACCATCTAAAACCGATGTCTCGCTTGGAAGGTCTCCCATAATTGCGTCTGGATGAACAGATGCAACGATAGAAAGAAGGTTATATATACACATGCATGAAAAGGAATATATTATAAATGAAAAATTGAGGGATTAATTAAAAACGAAATACTGTTCCCTCTTTAATGAAGTGCACATATGCTGCCAATAGCCGAGGATGAGAAGTAATATCCCACCAATAAAATTATATAACATTTTACCGCATCGCATATAGACACACAGACATATGTATAAGCTCGGGCCGATTTGTCACTCTCGTTGTATAAAGAAATAGACGATATTAAGCACTTTATGTTTGCTTCCTCTTCTTGGATGATCCGTTGTTTATTTTTTGTGTTCGCGACTCCCGTCCTTCTTTATATTTTTCCCAACTTTGTGACCCCGCGCGCGCTTCTTATTCTCGTTCATTTTCCAGCTACTGCTCTTCGCTCAAAGTCATATTCGTTTAGTCTTTTTATCTCTGCTGACGTAAATTTATCATTCGACTCTGCATCGGATACGGTAACTCGTCTGAACAATAACTATTGGCCATCGTCTGATCTCTGGTTAGCCTATTCTTATGAAACCGCACATACTTTTACTCGTCATCTTCATCCTCTTGTGCCTCTCCCTCCATAGCAAATCGCGTACTTTTAGCAGTCGCTTGGGCTGCATTACGTCCAATCTCGCTTACCATCTCTCATCGCCGAAGGGTGTCAAGCAGCAGCAAACCTTTAGGCGGCTGCGGCAACAACCAAACCCAGTTGCTATTACGGGTAGTCGAATTAGTGACTCTGGTAGTACTTGTTCTTAGACCCTTGATTCGCTGGAACTGTTCCTCAACTACTGTGCTGAGAGCGGATGAGTGTCTTCTTGGCGCCGCCAAAGTATGTCTTTACTGTTCGTTATCCAGACCCCTCACGCTCCCTGCTGCTCACGACGGTGCCGGCTGCCTATTCGGAAATACGGAGATATGGTCGTTCATAATTTTTCATCGCCGCTGCTATGGTCCCGACAATCAGATGAAAGCTACTGGAACGGCGAGACAAACAGAAAGATCTTTTCTCGTCCTCTCCTTTATGCGCTTCCCTCAGTGCAACTATCTGTTTGGATAAACAATCACTTCTTTTTCTTGGCGATGGCGGCAGTAGATTCGTCTGTCTGTTTCCAAGTAATTCCGCTCTCATCTTCCTTTTCGATTTCAAATCTCGATGGTCCGTCTATACGCTAGCGTGTCGAATGTTATGAATTAGTATAACGTTTCCGTTGGCAGCGTTGCGAGCAAGCACCACGCTGCCGCCTCGAGCGGCAGCAGACTCTATGAGAACTCACTACTGGCGTAGGTTAAGTCGTCGACTCCGGCGACGAATATATCTAATTTTCGTCCACTGCCATTTATGCCCGAGAGGAAGATAAATGCGAAAGAGAGAGCGACAGGGATCGATCTAACGGGGCAAACATATCCTCTACCGGGGATGATGGTAGACGGCAGTGCATTGTTAACGATCGATTTAGTCGATGCTGCCACTTAAATTGACGTAACGCTAAACAATTACAAAAAATAACAATCAAAGTTGATCTAGCAGAGTAAACCATGACGACGAAAAGGGCTTTAAGAGTAGTAGTAGTAGTAGTACCGCTAGTGCTAAAAACCTTCCTGGCCCGATTTATTTTAAGAACAACTAATCGATTTATCTAGTATAATCAGTGGAAACGAAAATAATACTAAACGTCCTTCAGGAGTCATTGTACACTAATATGACATAAAACACAATAACACACAAATTACGTTATTTTTTATGTTATTGCTTAGATATTGTAACTAACTTTTGTCTGTAAAAGGCACGCTGACCTTGGTTTGCCAGGGGTCCAATAACAGACACTTATTGATGACGCGCACCCACTCACTCATGCACACGCATCATATGTGGGCTTAATTAACCACGTGCACACCGTCATCACAGGTCTTTTATAATAGAATTTTGCACACGTAAACGATTAATGGTGTTTAACCCCCCCCCCCCCCATTAAACAAGTATTTCGAGTGATACATTCCGTACTGCCGTTAAGCACTGCTTTATGTAGACGGCTGACATTCAGCATAAAATAAATTTATATATTTACGCCCGATATCAAACCTAATTACTTTTGATTTTGGCCATCCCTCGGCTTAGGGTGACCCATAGCATCTGGCTTTAAAGTATCTTACACTTTAGCACTGAAAATGTGAGGTGCAAGTTCATGCTATCCGAATGTTAGCGAATTTCTGACCTGTGAAGATGTTTTTTTTCTGAAAAAGAATTTCTTCAAAAAAATTGCACGCGGATCTTTAGATTCAAAAATAGCACTTATGCACAACTGACCTCTGATCGGGCCTCGCAGGCGCCTACTCCTTTGCCAAAGCGCGGTCTCGAACCTAGGCTATTCTACGGGTCCCTAAGTTAAGCAAACAAACGCAGTCATCGCCGCACCATTGTCGATAAAGAATATCAATATTTTAGTATTGGGCTGCTGTCGGAAGATTGTCCTTAACGATAGGCGTATAACACTTAGTTTTTATTCTATTACTGTCTTTGTCAGGTAAACGTTTAAGCCTGAGGAAGCAAATAAACAGTAATTGTGCTATTTCAACCTGTTGGGATGAGCAGCGAAGTTCTAGCCGCTGAATTGTTGTCAGGGTAATTGATACGATGATCCCCCAAGATCTTGAGCAGGTATTTCTCTGGGCTAGGTACTCAACATATAACATATAAATAATTGAATATGCAAGTTCAAGTACATAATCGCAATCTCTTTGAGTAGTCTGATTGTTTGGCACAGAGCGACCCACTTTATATGCACGGACGCTTCTATCAGTTTGTTCTATAGGAGATGCGATTCTGGCGACGAGCTTTACCGCAAGACGTTTAAAAGGGCAAACGGTCGTACATTCTCTTGCCTGACACCGATGTACTAAGAACCTCGACTGATCGCACTAGACAGCAGAATTAACCGTTGAGAAAGAACATTTCCTATAGTTCTCTTCTGTTAAGAGGTTCTGCTCTCTGTTCCTAGCTGCAGTTTAACTGCCCCCCACTCACCCCCTATCTCTCTCTGTCGCTGTCTTCTGACGTAACGGGCATTCCACGGATCATCTCCGTGAAGACCGCAGTCCCCTAAGATGAAGGGCAATTATCCACAAAAGGTTTCCTTCTCATTATATAATATATCGTTTTGCGGCCGCGCGGCGATTCCGCTTGTCACCTGAGGCGCTGCTGTCGCTGTTATTGCCATCAACCTCTCTTGAGTAAGTTTACGTAATAGTGCTTTGCTCACCACTTACGCGAGCTGCTATGACATGTTAGTCAAAAAGGTACGAAACATTTCTCTCTACGTGTCTGCTGGTGCACACCGATCGACAGACAGCCGAGCACAGACACTATTGTAGGAGCGTATCATCGCCAGTGTCCATATATGTACACAAAAACGTCGGACAAAACGTTTGCGACAACGGTGACGATGTCGACGATGACAACGATGATGATGATGATTCTGGTTACTCTCTAGCGGACCTGGACGATTTAGTTTTTACCGTTTAACTGCTTAAGCTGTTGCCGCTACTAAAAGCAAGGCTCATAAGGAATTCTTAAGCTGCTGCCCTCCCGATACTTCTTAAGGCGGAGAAAAGGACGGTAATCTGCCGGCTCATTGGCCGCCGACTTGCTCTCGCAGCTTTAACTGACTAAGCAGGAACTTGAAACATCGAGAAGACGAAACAAACATGCCCGTTACTAGACCTATTCTGGGAGAGATTTTGACTATTTCTGTGTACTGAGTCTGTTTGTTGCTGGGCCGGTTGCTGCTACCACTAGCACCGCCGCCGCCGCCGCGAATATCTTCTCTGGGTGGCTACTGCTAGAGCGACTACTCCAGTTGCTGGTCTGGTTGCCGATTTTTTTCTACTGAAAAAAAAAAAACAGAAAAGCATCACAAATCGTCACCTCGCTGGCCAGTCGGTGAAGATTCAGGTGAGAAGAAGGAGGATGAAGGTCGATTGAGTGGCAACAAGGTTAATCAAAGTAGAACGTTAGAGGAGTTAAAATCATCGATATATGATTGAGATGTGAGTTGAAATGATCCCAGGTTTGGAATCTTCGTAGTAACGATATACGGGTTTCTATATAGCCAAATTTAAAATCCTTGCCCGCCTTAACTTGAGATTGCTACGTATTTCGTATGGAATATTTCAAGGGGGGCACAACGAGAAAAATGGGGAATAAAGTAAGCTACGCTCGTTTCAGTTAACAGGCTTAATAAGGATATCGAAAGATCTTTTGCGGTCCTGTCTGCCTTTGGCATCAGCAGGGGTCGCCGCAAAATGAATCAATTCTACTGACTGTTCCGGCCATTCACCGTCAAGGTACTCAGTTCTCCTTGTTTTTCCGATAACGAATTAAAGCATCTGTGTCTCAATCTATCATTCGTCGGTGGCATTACCTATAAATCCATAGAACAGTTGACATGACGGCATATAACTCTAAATATCTTATTATCGACGCTGGCACTAATTGGCACGAGAATAATGTTGCACTGTATCATAATGGATCAATATGCTAGTCTTTGATCCTGATGCATATAGTAAAAGCGATGAGCCGAGCCCAATTTCAAAGGCCAGCACCGAGTGTTTTCATTATAATCATGCTGCTGATGATTGTTATTATTATTATTATTTACCTGATGGAAACCAAAGCCAGCTCGTAGCATTTCGTTCCAAATCGATGTTGGTCACTTAACCGAACTACCCCACTTTACCTAAAGTGAAGTATTCTTTCCGACTCCCACGTTGGACGTGTTTCATTGATGTTATTATATCTAATAAAAAAAAACACATTAAATGCTCTACATATATGCAATCCGGCCAGTCGAGAAATATACTTATAAAACGGGACCTAATACGGACGAAACACCCGGAGTGAGTTAGTTGCTACGAGGAACGTTGGGAGTATTGCGAAGCGAAAGGACACATACCGCATAAAAACGGAAGCAAACTTAAACTGAGTCAGTTGTTTCGCTTCGTTTCTGGCCTCGCGCGCTGGTGGCCGTTGGGTGGCTCCAAACCGTATTGCTATCGAGGGTCGGGCAAAGAGGTGGGAATGACGGACGGGGGGAGGGGGGCTGAAACGCAGAGCCAACCAATGTTGTACTCTTTGAGGGGTAAGGTTGTCCCCTGTCAGACTTACAAGTGAGCATAACTTGTGCTTCAAGGTGGAAACTGGTTCCACGGGCGCCACCAACAGCTAGACTAGTATGGTACGCTAAAAGAAAGGTTTCAGGACTTGCCAAAGGCGGAGAAAGGCATTGGTAAGGGCAAATCGGGCTGCAATTGGGGTGCGACGGCAACACTAGAGGGAGTGTAGTGGCGGCGTCTGCTGCGACTGGTCATAACTCGCGATCACACAACAGTTTATTGCGGGGCTGGCGCATTTTCTCTCCCATTCACTAGCCCGTTTGCCTGCTTCCCCTCAATTCCCTTTTTGCCTACTGCTCGGCTACTTGGCTCTTAGATAACCGAACGCCAAAGAAAGACGGTGAGAGAGAGTGAGGGTCCGTGCGTGTAAGAGAGCACATCATCCTGATATCTTGGTACAAGCACTCCACCGTCCGCAAAAGCCAGGATCCGACTTGTATTGCGATCTCTTCCATCTTCGATCCTGCATCCTCCACAGTAGAGCAGTAGCAACACCACTGGGAACAGAAACTCTTCTCCAATTCTTTGCGAGCATCACATCTTTTTCTTTCTTTTTTTCCCCAGCTTCACCTTCCCTTTTCGGCCCGTCTCTTCCTTTCTTGATGCTGCTTACTCCCATAGTTATTCTCCTTTTTTTTTTGCTCCATATTACTATTGTCGGCTTTCCGTGTTACAGAAATCGTTCCCTTTTTTACTCTTTTTGAGCATTAGCCGATGCCGAGTGACAGGGAAAGGACAATTGTGAGCGAGTCATAGCATCACAGAGCAAAACATCAGCAGTGGCCGTGATCATCTCAGTGTTCTGTCCCCCGGTTAGCCCCATTCGATCGCGTCGTCCTAGATGAGAAGGTTTGACCGACCTGTCCTGCAAGCCTTTGGTGCTCGTCATTCCTTTACTATCTATTTACTTATGTTTTCCGTCCACCCAGATAATTAGCTGACTAGCTTCCCTTGATTGGCGACGCAGCAACGCGACATAATGCATGCGATATCTTGCCGTCGTGCTTTGCCACTGTTACTGCTGTTTCTGGTTACTGCCATTCTAGCTATCCTCGATCGGCTCTTACAAGCATACATTGCCCAAACAGCATTTGTCCGTAAAACGTTGGCTTCGAAATGAAGCATTACTGCTCTTATTTGTGCTAACTCGCCGATGGTTGACGACAAACGACGCATCAACAGGCGGCACTATACAGAATTTAGCTGAAAAAACAACAGATGATCCGCTAATTCATTGCCGATGACTCGAACTAGTTAAGGTACGTATATATATATATATATATATATATATATCTGGACATGATACAGTAATACTGTATACGTTATGCTAATGACATATGTCAACTCGTTGCCGTACGATTTTTTACGTAGCAATTTACATACTCATGCACGTTATTACGTATTTTGTGAAGAGCTCAAAAGAAATATAACTGTATTAACTAGGTGGCATCACATCAGAGTTGCGGTGTATCCGATGTAATACTTCAGTCCAAAACATTTTTAGAAAATGAGATCTTAAAACGATTGTAAAGGAGTTGTTGCTCAAAGATGAGACGCTCTAGATGAAGGGTACCCAACGCTTGGTACAAATTTTATTGTCCAGATATAAGGGGCGACGTCTCCTTAGTATGTTGCATTCTTCGTATGTTGATAGTATTACTTCAAATGATCTGTTCAGAAGTGAGCCCAGATTTCTAGATCTGCTCAGTACTCTGCTCGTGTCATAAATCCCTTCAGATGGTTACTTGGAGGCTGAACTCGCGGCTTAGACATTTGCTATCATCTACAGATGATACTCTGGAACGTTACACGCATTGCTAATAGGCGTCTATACGGATTTTCAAACTCACTAACACATGTGATAGGTGACAGGACACAGAGTGCCCTAGCGACTGATAGACGCGCACTGCCACACTGCAGCCTAACCGTTGTCGTGGATCTTTTCTCTCAAAACTGATTATTTGTCCTTCTATTATACAAACTTCAAGAAGCGTAGACACGTGCAATAAACCTACGTGCATACTCTGCGCATCGGTCTCTCATAGCTGAAGTAAGACGAACGCGATTCCAGTGGCTTAATAGTCTATATAGCAGAGGGTAGAGTTCTTTGACATTCAACGATAGCTTACAAGTAGCTAAAATAGCTGAGGCTTAGCAGTTACAACAAGGGACAATGAGCGTTCTATTTCATGATGGCAATGTTGCTTATTTTTGTATAAAGGACGCTTGTGAATTATTCGCCGAGCGTTCTCGAGCAAATATTGTACGTAGTGAACGTATCTCATCAGTAACCTGAATGATACGTTTAGGGAACTGATTAACAAAGGGAACCACGTTCACAAATACTTATTTTGAGAAAACAGGACTTTAGCCATCCGAGACCATCCTATTTTCGACAGATTTTTTGTTGCAAAATCCAATATAGTTCGGTAGGTCATTGCATAAGGTGCGTAAAAAGGGGCAAATATGCATGTTTACCTTCGGAGGGGGAGGTACTGCTTCACAAGAATGGTAACGATACGCCATGCGTAAGTTGTATTCATGAACATAGAGGTCTTCATACAAAAAACGCCACCGGTAAAAGGCAGTCCTTACGTGGCTCTATCGTAATCTCTTGTATTCTCAAGCAATATTCTCATTGGTAAGTAATACAAAGTTTGTACATCTGCAAAATCCAATACGCACCGAACCTAAATACGCCCTAGCGCCAAAGATGAACAAGCTGGGTATGATGCGGCATTGATTCTAAAAATAAGTTCGAAAAAGCTAATGGCTTCCTTGATAGCCTCAGATTTTTAGTTTCACTGTGGTAAGGTAACAACAAAGAGCATCGGGATTAAGATAGTGACGACCGATCTTGTTTATCTATTTATTGTAGATAAGTACCTATTTACCGTGATTACTTCTTGTTTAGTGTTTGTTGTTTCCTAATGCTGTTCTCCTTTTTGCTAGCCCTGATCCAACGGGTCTTGCTCTTGGACCGTCGCCCTCTCTTTTTGTCGTTTCATGTATGGTGTAGTTCCATGGAACGTCTTATTAATGCACCTGCTATTGCTGCCTTGGTTAGTACTGCGGCCCCGTTACTTGGTGCCGTTCGTGCCAGTACCGCCTCAGCGATCTGCAGCGATCCTGTAGTTGGTGCAGTACTCACCGATGTCTTAATGCTGCTGATTCTCCTCTGAGCGACTCGAACCCAAAACACAACGAAACAGAAAAACCAACTTGTACTGGGAAAGAGACAAAGAAGAGCCCTAAGAGAAATAAAGGAAAGGGCCGCAAGGGAAGGCCAAGTGGGACGGGGGGCAATTGTAAGACAATAAAGAGGCCATCGATGCCGCGTCTCACGTCTGACACGTACCGCCATAACCGTTGACTTGGAGCCTTCTTTTTCGTCGGTAACAAAGAGCCGAAAAAGCCGCCGCCGCTACCGTCAACAATGTAAAGGACAATGGAAGGAGAACCTCTCCAGCGGCGTTTTTCCTGTCCTCTAACCCACACAGCGCGGACAGATCTACACGCACGCCCACGAACACACATATACACACATCAGCCACAGTAGCATTAAGGACCTACTTGAGTAAAGGGAGAAAAGTAAGTGGACGGGAGAGGGAGCTGGGAGTCTTGCGCGGGCTGCAAAAAGATCTGAGTGTGATCTATAGTTCGGAAAAGTTTCGAGTTGAGCAGCAGAAATCGTGAGTACAGATGGAGGATCGACGACGAAACAAGCGGTACAGCTTCGAGGTGCAAGAAGAACCAAATATACGAAGGAGCCAAATCGAGAGATAAAAGATGGAGAAAAGTGGGAAGATGAGTGCGCTAGTCTGAGAGGGGGAAAGAATAGAAGAATACAATGAAAAGGTGGAATAGGGACAACGAATGCCCTATTGTAACGAAGAGGTAGCGGAAATATGGCCGAGGAGCATTCAGACGAAGACGTCCTCTAGATCTCCATATCAAAACCTTTAAAGAGATATAGGGGAAATGAGGGAGAGAGAGAGAGTACGGCATGAAGCAGCAGCCGACGGAAGCGGCTACCCATCGAAGCAATGATGCCGGATATTTATCCTATGATGTTTCCATGGCCATCGAGAATGCCCCGCCGACAATCGAGGAATCCGATCACAACATCCCTCGCATTTGTCTGTGTACAGCCCTAAAGAGAACTAACTCAGATTTATAGCTAGTTTCTGTGTTTGCCAGCCACTTGCAAAAGCTCGTTTGTGTCGAATTGTCATTCTTTTTCTCCTTGGCTTCTTTGCCAAATAAAGGGCTAACTGGATTCAATGATAGCTGTTGGACGAACCACCATGAACCATGGGTGGTTTAGGCTTCCAAGGGCTTCAGTCTGCTCGAACCACTGCAAGCGAAAGAGAATAATGGAGAGAAGCCAGAAGAACGAGGATGGTAAGCATTAAAAAGAAAAAGATCCAACGCACTCCTGATTTCTTTTCTGATTAAGTCGGATCAGATCCGTCTCCGCGTTCAGACCTTTATGTGGCGTGACCAGATCCTTTCTCTGCAGACACACGCAGACACATGCTAACAGTAAAAATAACAACACGATATCTCCCTCCGAGCAGAATCGGAAAGGACCACACGCCTACCTAGCCACTGAAAAGCAGGACGGAATGGAAGGTGGGCGGGGGTGACGACACAGAAGAAAAAGTCGAAGAGAAATACGGGGCGAAGAGGCCAAACTGGAAGTCGTGGCTGCTTTTTTTTCGACGCGGCGGTTAGGGCTGCTGCTGTCTCATGACTCTACCTCGTTGGCGTGAACAAAGAGGAGTGGCGCGGACGTGCGAATGGTTTTTAGATTTAGGACGAACCAACAGGAGCGCGCCATCGGTTCCAGCGGCAGTCGCAACGTTGCCTGTTCTGCCTTACTACAATCACTGCCGGCCTAGAGAAGCGTGAAGTATACCCAGTCGTCTTTCTCGTTTTCTCCTTGCCTATCGTTCTTAGTCTTCGTATCATTCCTACTGTTTCTGCTTTCCCTAAAGCCCAACGCCTTGGCATCCCCTTCATCACCCCTCGAGTCTCACTATAGCCGATGCGTCTGCTGGTCGGTGCTGATGCTCCCGCAGCTCAGTCATCCACTAATTGAGCGCGTCGAGAAGAGTCTGTGAGAGGACGCGCGGCAACATAAATCCTCATTGTTGCCCTCGGCAAGGACAGCGCAGACTGCTGCCGCCGCAACTCAGGAAGACTACACTGTATACACGCACACACACGCACGAACAGAGATCGGCTCGAGTGTCCAGCAGTAGTTCTACATTGTAGGGCAGGCTGCTGAGACTCAGCAGTCTACAGCTAGCACTCTCAGTGATGGTGGAAAGTGCGTACACAAACACGCACAGATACTCTTACATGTACACATCCACAAACGGACACTACTCTAGAGGAGGAAAAAATAAGAGGAACTTCGGTTTTTCTTGGGATGGCCGACATTGCTTTGCTCCGATGGTTCTCTAACCGGGGACAGCGGATATACCTTTCGTTGCAGCCGCAGAGCCTTCGACAGGGGGGAGGGGGGTAACGGGGATGACGGCGGCGGCAGCAGAACTGCTATCCCGAAACAGCACGAAGAGCGCAATTGTTGAAGTGCGCCTACGTGATCGCGAAAGATGAAACGACTACACTAGATAGTACTATGGCTTCTACTATTACTTCAGTACGCTTAGGTTACCTCTTGTTACTACCGTTGGCGCTGCTGATGCTGTTGTGGTGCAACGGCGACGACAAGTCACAGAGCTGCTGAAGGTGCTCTTTCTATAGTCAATACTGGTACTGGCAGCCCGATAGCTTACAGGCTTGCGCTTCGACTCCTAGATGCTTTGCGCATTCAGCAGTTGAGTTCCTTTACCGCCCCCAACCTATAGGTCAGCCCTTCTGTCGGTGTCGACCTGGCCGCTTCCCTCACCTTGATGACGGGTACGATAAACGCTGTTAATCTAATTTTAATATATATATGTCAAGATTGCTTGCAACGTCGAGTTTCTTTTTAAATTTATCACAGGCGACCTGTTTTAGGAGTGATCGATATATTCCTGTAGTGATCACTTCTTAAGTAGATAATAAGCAATTCATAAAAGTTCTATTGACCATAGTAATAAACGTAAAATTGATACACGCCACATGGCAAGCTTTTTCCAAGATATCAGCGTTGCCAATTGAGCCAGAGTGTTCAAGTACGAAGCCAACTAGCTGGCGGCTACGTAGATCGAAGACATAGAAGAAATGAAAAGAGACACGTTTTGTAAAGCCGAAAAATGAGTAAATTTGTACACTTAACTCGTTGTAAAGCCGTTATGTTCAGGTGAACGTTACAGATCTACACAGACACAAAGTGAACGCCAGAACAGCTTCAAGTTTCCAGTAGGAGAAGGATTCATTTAAAGCAAAGGAAATTTGCCTTTTTTCAAATTGATCGTTGCCTTTTCAATGGTACTTTTTATTTTTTAGAAGCTTCTACTTCCTCCCAGATGGTAGTTGTAAGGTCTTCAAGTTGAAAGGAATTCAATATTTAGAAGCTAACAAAAAGCTTTTTTCGCGGAAAATCAATATGTGAGTAGATACATCGTACATTGGATAGATACCGTAGTTCAGAAGTTCACTTGCTAACTTTGTTATTTCAGTAGAATTTTCCTGAATAACATTACAGAAGTTCATCGAATAAGCAATTATTATATGTTAAAAGTTTACAAAAATTAAATCGACAAGGGTATGGGTTTAAGATAAACAGTGTACTTGAAAATATAATTTTTTTTTAAAAATTTCAACGTATCCGTTCATTGATCAAGATGTCGATTCTAATATTCCTTATGCATGATATAATGATGCTGCCATAAGAATCAACCGTGGTTCATAAGTGGGGTTTTCGCAAAATCACATAGATTAGCTAGTTCTCACTTTTGGGTTTCGCTCTGTTATACAGTGGCGTATCAATCCGTAGAGCAAACACTTTTAATTTCTGATAACTTTATAGATCACGTGGCGTGGCCTATTTTACCGCTAGTTTATAAATAATCTGTGGATGACTAACCGCACTGTCGAAAATATTTAGTTTACAATTGTCATCATCATCATACAGCAACAAGATTAACTTCCCGAGTTAAGTTTCCGTCAATTTTTTTCGTTTTTTCCCCAGGTGCGGCACTAACAGCTGGTATGTATATGCTTGTGTGAATCCCATCTATATATCGCAGAAAACGTAAGTATTCTATTTGTCGTGTATTTTTAAAAAATACTGATGCTATATTAGTGTTACAGAATAGCAGTATATGATAAATGTCGGCTCGAAAAATGTACCTGTTGCTTGAGTTCATTATCTTTCTGGTCGCTTTTTCAGTTGAATTGATCGGATATCTTTCAGAGGCACTGTAATTTTAGACATTAAGGCCTTCTTTACTTGTAAATTTCCCGAACCCTCTTTCTGCAGAGGTGTCTTTGTGCCAGCTCGAAAACCTTAGAGAGCTAATATCTCTGAAAAGGACTTATTCCTAAGCGGCGCTAAGGACGACCGACCTTAATACTTGCTATTGATGTAACATTTGAATGCATATCTAAAGTATTTGCGCCGGTTGAACAAAAGTTGATACAGGTTTATCTCTTGTACAGAGTTCACTTATTTGTGTCCAGAACGCTCCGCCACTAAGTTCACTTTATGTCAGACGGTTTCAAGCTAGTTTACACAATACGCCTAGGTAAATAGGTTTCCACATACGGAAGGTGAAGACACTCTTAGCAATATGTAGGAATCAGGCTAGATAATGTTATGAGTGGAGAAGACCTCGAATGTTTGCATACGTTGTCCTGATCCCGTTTCGTTGTGATCCTCTTGACGATGGTTAGCTCCCTGTGGAGTTTTTGGCATCAGATTGGAGTCACAGTAGGGAACTGCAGGCACTGCTTTCTCGGGCAAGGTGGCCAGATGAGATCAGTTCCCGCTTGAATACAAGGATCCGAGCTTCTTTCTCTTACTCCAATCTCAGTGCAGACTATCGCCCTACTCACTGGCCAGCCAGCTGGGCTCTTTTTTCTTGCTGGTAACGGTAATGGTACCGACCTACTGAGCCACCGTTAGTGCCCCTGTTTCTCGCCGCCTTTTTCTTCCTACATCGGGCAAATGCATGCACCAGCTCACAGCCCCACCATCGGCACCGTCGTCGTCGCCGCCGTCTCGGATGCCACTGTTGGGTCTAAGCGCAATTGCCAATGGGCTTAGCAGCGTTCGTCCGGTCCACATCTTCAGCTACTATCAAAACCACTACGACGACTACAGCCGGCAGTACGACTGCTATCGCCAGCACAGCTTTGCGACCACTGCTTTGAGAGCACAGTTTCTCTTTCACGGACACACACACACACACACACACACACGCGCACAGACACACACACAGCGGCACATACATAAAGACAAAGTCCCATCCCGAAAAGATGTCCCTCTAGTGAAATATTCCATTCTCTGCATCTCCTGCCTTTGCGATCTTACAATGTTATTACGAAGAACATTCAGACGACGACCTGCTTCATCAGTCGCTACTGGTGCTTGTTGGCTTTACGGATGGCTTGCTGCTATCGCAGGCACAGCGAGGCAAAGCAGCAGGTGCAGAACAGGTCGTCGTCGGCGATGACGACGCCGAAAACCCTAACCCCTCAACTCTCGCACGACAGCCATCCCCCGTTTTGCTTCCGCCCTTTCCACCGCTTTGCTTTGCCCACAGCTCTTCCTCGAGCTACTGTCACATCTCACATTCAATGCAATGGAGCAATTTTAGTAAATTATAACGCAGAAGCATGGGGGAGAAGAAGAACGGCAGGAGGAAGAGGTCGAGAATGGCGGCTGCCGTTGCGACGGCAGCGGCAGGTCCGGCCGCAATAGCTACGTGCCTGTCGCATCGTTCGTCATCAAAGATACGCGTACCATGAAAGCGGCAGCTATACTTGAACGGAGCGCTCACCCACATCGCGCGACATGACCGTTCCGCAGAAACTGAGGGCTTAGATGCGTCGCCATGTTAAGGCATAACGGTATGCGCAGAGAACCAATTCCAATAGCTGTCTTTTTTTGGCTAACTGGCTAGTCGAATTCTTCGGGCGAATCGGCCGGCGTAAGTATGAAATCCGGCTGTTGCCATATGAGACAACGCGAAGAAAAGCCCGCAAGCGACCATACGGCATCGCCTGCTAAATGTAAGCTGCCACAGCGCTGATGCTGCTCCCGATGCAGAAGTTAGTAGAAGCGCGAGTGAATCAGAGGGATAGAGAACAGGACACTAGTGCTACTAAAGTGGCTGCTTGCTACAAGGGTTGCTCAAACAGCAACAGCATGTGGGAGAATTATGCACCAAATGGGCAAATATGTCTCTCTTTTTTGTTCTTATTCATACTCATGGCACGTACGCGTAGCAGAAGCTACTGTCGCTGCCGCAGCCGTCGCTACTACAATGCATTTGCGACATCTCTTTTTCGTAGAGCAGCCAACAAACCAATAACGACCACATCAGCATTAACAACAACAACACAACTCAGCCACAAAGCGGACGACATCGCACAGCCCTACCAACAACAACAGTAGCAATTGCAGAAAGAAGAGCGACGACAACAGCAACAAACCCAACTGCCATTGCGACCAACAGCAGCGGTCGTAGGATCAAGAACGACGACGACGTCGGCGACGACAACGCGAAAACGAGAGAATTACAAAGTCGTGCGACAACGGCAGAGTGGCCTCGTGATTTCTGTGGCCGTAGAACAGCAGCGAAATATCCTGCCAACAAACCAGAGTAACAACCGAAATAAAGAACAGCACCAAGAACGAACTCCCCCGTCGGAGCCTCTGCCGAGTCCCTTCCCACCCAGGGCAGCACAGTAGCCAGCAGATCCCCCTTCTACAATGGCA
This sequence comes from Varroa destructor, assembly GCF_002443255.2. NCBI lineage: Eukaryota > Metazoa > Arthropoda > Arachnida > Mesostigmata > Varroidae > Varroa > Varroa destructor. The sequence goes on along the minus strand of NW_019211454.1, from coordinate 67,494,406 downwards.
AAGGAGGCTGCATGGGGAGGAAGAAAGAGAGGCAGAGACCGAAGCCATTTCTCTTATCAAAAAGAAGAGAACGGTAAGGTCTTCTCGCCTACTTTGCCCTTCTCTAACCTAAATAGTGGTAGGCCAGCCGCCAGTCCAAGCGAATAGGCAGTTGCCGCCAACTCGAATGTAAATCTTCATTTTTAACGTCGTCATTGCTTCCGAAACCGCTGTATGAATGCGTGTTCTTCTGGGTTCTCCGGACAACGACGCCGCGGCTGCCGCCGCCGCACGAGCGATCACGGCCCGCCGAAACGTTGAATACCTTAAGATGGCAAAGTCAAAGACGACAGCGAAAAGATGCCGAGTGACGCCGGTAAATCTTCGCAAGGCCCACCTCGACTCGACCATCTACGGTTGCCTGCCATTGTCGGTTGTTTGCTCTACTTACTTTCATTGCTTCCTATTGGAAAATGTATTAACTGATAGATATACATTTTGCCTACTTCATGAGTTGTAAAATACTCCACGCGGATATGTACCTTATCTGAGGCATAACATTAACGAACATCTTTATGCTTAACATCGACTATATACACCCAAATATATTCTGTGAACGCATTCAAAGGAGCGTTAGCGTTTAAACGTTATCGTAACTCGTAATGATAAAAGTTGATGATTTAGGGAAATCGAAAAGATATGTACGTATTTATGATGAAGCAAACCATATAAGTCGGTGACATGGAGCAGCCTAAGGTTTTGTATATGGAAGAAATGCCTGCGCGAAGAAGGTAAAACTAACACACATTTATTTAATATTGTACTAGTTATTATATTAGCAAAGAAACTTAAATATAAGCCGGACACATATTTATTGAAGAACCTCATACATATATATAAAAGAAGAAAGGTAATCGAGCAAATGATGGTTGTGCTAGCGTCTGATTCATGCCTAACTCAGACCACAACCCCAATGCTGAAGTCGCAGTTGGCTTGATTCCTCTTGGTTTGCTATTACTTTACGACCTCGCAGCAGCATCGTTTTATCGGCATATACATTAATGATGACATCCTAACCCTTATGTCACGTATTCGTAATATATATATTACACGTCACCTCTCTCTCCTTTCTTCATCTCAGTATATGCTTGTTCTTAAAAATGGCTTTCAGCCGGTACTAGACCATACGGCTCCTATTAATGACATTGAAACATACAGAGGATTGGAGGAAACTAGGAGGCAAGAGTCTAGTGAGCGACCCAATCGGTGTCTATGAGTGACCCAGTCAGCTAGTAACAGCGACGGCGGATCGTCGGCAGCTTATGGAGTTCGATCTCGAATGCTGGTATATCGGAGTCTGGGGAGAAGGCTTCGATGACTACTTCATCACGTCCACTCTGATGAAGTGCGCTCCCGCTTTGCTTCAGCAGAAAGGGACCGTATCCCGATCGACATAGGCTGAGCTGAGTCCTGCTGCGGCCTGAGCCACACATCTAGCGTCCCGTTTAGGCAGGCTGTGTGTGCGCGTATACATACGAGGCTTTGCATTACCGCCTGCGTGTTATGGCTCTCCTGGGCGCTCCTTAGCTAGTTTCTCGGTACTCCCTTGTGCCAGGCATGCTTGCCACTGTGTTGCCCGATCCTATATATATCCTTAAGGCAATTATATTAAATCAGCTTATTTACGGTGGACTCTCAACCGACAAACCCTAACAGGCCAGCGTATCCACCGTCATCGTCTGGCAGGGATAAGCTTTAGAGGACCATGCGTGGTGACATGGTCCGTCTCGAGAAGATATAATGCGTGATGCATGAGATTGCTGCCGCACATGAGACTACTACATAAAGCCATGGTCTGCCTGTACGAGTATGTGAGGAATTGGATGAAGCGGCAATGGAGCAGGTGCAGGAATCCGCCTTGCCACGGGGGCAGGCAGCCGGCGAACCGACCTGGTTCATTGTTGTCAGAAGACAGCAGAGAAATCCTTGAGGGATCGCTGTTTTTTGTCGAAATGAAGTGAGACCATGATAATATACCGCTATATAAAATACAATTTACACCACCCGCTTGTAGCAGGTAGCCTCTCTGTTCACGTGAAGGGAGCGGGGGTGGCGGCGGTTTGTACCGTCAGCCAGAAAAATCACTCTAGTCATGTATTCACCGTGGAGTAAGGCCTTGCTTCCCGCAACCAGGTCAGACTGTGCGACTGAAGCGGCAGCAGCAAGACCGGCTGTGATCCAGCGTGCGATCAAGGAAACCGCGTAAAGAACATGAGGACAGGTAGGCCGGGAGGCAAGTTGGCGACGAAGCGATGCAGCTGTCTGTGCGTTAGTTCACTGCAGTAGTAACACTGACGTTCATCCGACGACACCGCGGATACGCCAATGGCAGCAGCTTGCCCTACGAACTGCTGCTAGTAGCTTGCTTGCGAGCGTCCGACCAGCTCGTGGTGGCCCTTCTCTGCCCCTTCGGTGCCCCAGCATGCGCGCTGCTACGGGGAAAAGAGACGGAACGCAGCGTTGGCTAGATGCGTGCGGGGCGAACTACCAACACATAGTTCCACTACTTCATCAAGACCGAAAGAACAACTACGACGTATGTCATCTCTTTGTTTCCAGCTCTCCGGGCCATCTGACCCTAACAAAGACGGAACGTAACGGCATACAGCATCCGCAAATGTAGGAAACACCCGGTAGCGGCTACCTGGATACTCGCGACAGCAGCCTACAGCTACCGACTATCGCCGACCTTCTCATCTGGCGCGAGCAATGTTGCAGGTATACATTTTCATTTAGGTGAGAGCTATCACCAGTGACTACAAGGATTCGCCTCGCCATGTGCTCTCGCTTCCGACGTCGCGTCTTCTTCGCCAGTCCCAAAGAGGTTTTCATCTTGGCGGGGTCTCATGTGGGGGTAGGGGTGCGGGACACTGTGGTAGGGGCTAGTTCGCCCTTGCGATGCCAGCACAAGTGCCTCTTCCAGTCGCCCCCACTCTATCTCTGTCTCTGTTTTGGTCTCTATCTTCCACTCTCCTGTCTTTCGTTCGCTCTGTTTCCAGTGGTTCGTTGCCACCCCGAACAGCGAGCGCCCACATATGGGGAGCAGCCCATATGCACGAAAGCGATGCGACAAGAAGAGATTTAAGCGCGTTTTTCATTTTTCAGCACAAGTATCGCCATCGCTGCCACTGCACCACGGCTACTACTGCTATTTCTATAGCTACAAGCAACATCGCGCGAGAACGTAGGAATCGGTGGCTGCTGTAAAAACACCACGAGTATCTTACGCCCATTGTCCCCTCACCTCACCGCTCCATTCCGGGTCGTTCTCCTTGCGCCAGCTCTACTGATGCTACTCATACTCGTGAAAAGCCTCGCATTTACAGCCGTTGCAATACGCCAGACTGACTGCCGCCCGAGAGGATGCTAGCGGAAGACCTAGTTACATAATACGTAGGACACCTGAAGGGGAAACGGGGACAACAAGATCAAGATGGCTCCAAACCTGCTCCTTTTCTGCTGCTAGGATATCTTGCTCGGCCCTGTACTCTCACTAAAGCTAAAGCAGATACAGAGCCCGGACGGAAGAAAAGTAACGAACAAAGAAAAAAAAAAATTAGACAATCAGAGAAATGGTAGCATGCTGAAAAGAGATAGTCAAGCCGTTCGCTGGTCGAAACGGTACTGTAGTAAACGAACATGCATATACATTCATATTGCTATAGTGTAAGGCAGTTTATATTGCCTGCCAAAATTTGCATAGCTCATAACCCCAACCGTTAGATTTACTGCGCCACCGTTGACGTTGATCAGATACGCCATTTATCCTCGTCTCTTCCATGTGGCATCTTTTTGCATTAAATGGCAATTCGTTGGGCACCACAGGCCCAAGAGCTCGTAGACTCGGTAACGACGGTCTGAAGCTTTTATTGTCATCCGAGGGAGGCTCATTAATTTTTCATTTTTATTTTCGTTTGTGAAATATACACGCATTTCTTCTAAAAGGAGGATGAGGTGGGAGAGGGGTTATTTTAGAGAAAAATGCACACCATGCAAAAACACGTCAGCAAAGCTAGTTGGCTCATCCTGGAATCCTTTCAACCCAGCTCGTTTCGAAGAGTAAATTTACGCCCAGTCCGGGACAATGTGTGACGGATGACCAGTAAACAATAGATGCGACCGTGTACGATTCTGCGGTAAGCTCTGCCAAGGCGTGTTGCCCTGATAACTCACCGAAATACCTTGTTTATGAACTAAAGTAATATAAAAGATGACAATTACTTCTATGGTAAAAACTCTTCTAGCAAATTCATAGGTGAAGCAGCGCATCGTCTGCGTATTGTTAGTTTGATTGGTGTGTTACTCTATTGAACTGTCTCATATTTTGCAATGTAGCCGTATCGACTGCCGATAGCTTCAAGCGATGACAGGTCTACCGTTCAGTATCGTCATGCAAATCTCAGAGTCTGAAATTGCTTGATCTTATGATGATAGTCCGTCGCCCCCTATTAATTACTCTCGCAACGAGAAGAGCCTACTTAACGAATTAATTAAGGACAATTAGGTAGAGCAATTGACGACGGTCATGTATATTTAAATAACTCAATTGTAAAGGTCCCTGCCTGATAAGGGCTTAGCACCAGTAAGGTCAGGCGAATCTTGCACTCATAACAGCATCGCCATGATCAACTAAATCAGCAAATTTCTAAAAATAATGATTATAATGTACACAATGGCTGGAAAGAGCTCTGAAAGATAAACTATGTTTTACGTTGAGTACTATATGTCCTCCAATCGCTTTTTCCAAAGATAAGCTCTCATTTAATATAACAAATAAAATTTCGCAAAATGTTGCTCTGTTCTAAGTGACTAACACTAAACGGTCAACGGGGTGCCCTAACAGCATAACAGGAGAACGAACCCTCATAGATTATAACCTAACTACATTTGTGTCCGAAAGAAAAGAAAACAAATTTATTTTTGATTTTAGAAATCTTCTTTTCTTTTATTTTTCATTTTCACTTTTCCTTCATAGGTCTCTTCACTTTTTAGCTCTCTTCCCATTATTTTCCATTATCATTTCTTTTGTCATCTAGCTTTCCCTCAATGATCGTTTCCCCGTTTTTCTTCTTTTATCTTTTTGCCATTCTATTTCCATGGTCGGTAAGGCCTGGTTTTGTCACTTGCTCAATCCTTATTATCATCGCCATATTGTCTTCGCTCTAGTTCATTATTTCCATCAGGGTTCATCTTCGACCATCAGATCACTACTCGTCCTCACGTAACGACACTCTATCGCGTCGTCATCTTCCTTACCTTCGCCATTAATAAATAATATCCATCATCAGTATTTACAGAAACTTGCATTGCATATATATATATATATATATATACGTATAATGAGTACAGGAGCGTGACGCTTTCGCCTTTTCCTCTTTCTTTCTTAACTTTGCCTACCTTCACGGACAGTACGAGGCAGCAACCAACCAGAGTGCCTTTTTGTTTATGTGTCGAGTGTGGTACAATTTTCTTTGTCGTCAGTGTCGACCGATGTGTCGATGACGCTACGTATTTTTGTGTCTTGCCAACACCTTTACTTTTTTTTTGTAGGGTGGTGATGATGATGATGACCATCATCGCCATCTGTGCTGTCAGTTGCGCGTTATAATCATCATCGCATATATATATATATATATATATATATATATATATATATATATCTGTATATATATTCATCTTTTAATCTCGCCGTATTTTATTAGCTTTATTATCTTTGTTGTTATTATTTGCATGTTTCAGCGCCGTCTGCGTCTCCCTGCCTGCTGCGCCGTCGCATCCTGCGTCCGCCATTTTCTCTATTTATATATACTCGCTTAAGTTCATCACCTACGACGACGTTCGTCAACATCTGCATGTTCATATATATCTATAAGGAGAGATTTATATATAGCGTCCCTATTGATTAATGTCGTCTTATGGAGAGTTGCTGCAACTAGTACATACGAAATCACAAAACCGGTTAAGTACACACCACAAGTCAGCTCCCAAACATGATTCGCACAAATGTTGCCGACACGGCGCCCGCGCACTCGCGCCTGAAAAGTGAGTCTTCTTCTTGTTGCTCGTCGTCATCATCATCATCATCATTATCTTCATATTTAACTACTATGTATTTGCTATGCCCCATTCCGGACCTGCTGGCACCATCTCAGGGTTACTCGTCCACAACATCTTGCCCGTCCATCCCAGGAGACGCTGCCCTGGCTGGCGAAATGGAGCAGTCGCCACGCGCCGGAGATCAAATAGCCTCATTATCATCATCACTATCGGCTTGCCCAGTCATCCACTTCGTGTTGCTTTGTCATATTAGTGTTATTGTTATTAATTAACATTTTCTTGTAATAGTGCTGCGCAGTCGGGGCGGCGCGCGGCGATGACTTAGCTTGGAATGCAGTTTAAGAGCGTGGCAGTTCGAGAAAACGCTGATGCGAAGTCCTCGTCATCGATATCTAATCTGATGCCGCCAATCGACTCTCTTGTCGTTGTCCTTATCATTATTATGTAGGATAATAATCACGTCAGAGAAGTGGGGAAAGTAAAGGATCGTCGGTGTCCAGACTCAAGGGTCTCTTGAACTGGTATAGATTAACTCCTAAAGACGAGCACAACAGATACACTTACAGAGAGACAGATATGTATATGCATATATATATATATATATATCGAGCTTATTGCCGGGCTGGTCCGGGATTCTCGAGAGCGCACGTTGAGCATCTTTCGGCACCCGGCACTCGCCGATCATCGCAGGGACCTTGATAAGGAATCAAAGAGCTTCAAGAGTGGACGTGTAGAAAAATGGGGCAGTACGGAGTAGATTGGGGTTACATTTGGCTCGGCGGGGAAAAGAAGGGAGTAAAAAGCGGATGGGAAACAAATTCAAAGCATATCGAGTAGTAGTGAGCTGCTTGTATTTGCTTTGTGTGTCATTTACCATTTTTATGTGTGAATATGAGTGGCGTGTACGTTTGTATATCTATGTTCAGTATGTTTGGTTAATTTCCCTTCTTAAATTGTCTGTCCTTCCTTTTTGATAAACTGAGATTCGTCCAGTCGATATCTGTACAACGGTGTTTACGGCCGACGATCAAGTTCCAGATGACCTCTGCGTCTCGGTCGCTGTCGTCATCGACGACATATCTAGTTACTCCGTAGTGACGTTCGTTAACCCCTGACTGGAAACAAAAGTCATAGCAGTACTTGATATGATGCCGCCATCAGTCCCTTACCACGAACAGAAAGGAGTACGTGTGAGTTGGTCATCATCACCTCTACCACCACCATCTCTAGCATCACTGTTATCATCGTCATCATCGCCGTTATCATTACCACCGTTCACGAAATTGGGCGGGCTTGTGGTTATGTCAAACATACGTCACATGATATGTCTAGCCATCAATCATCTGTCCATGCCTCGTAAAGGTTGCGTGGCGACCATTTCCCATAGCGCGTCGTATGTCGAATCTGGTGAAGTCGAACACGTTCACTTTTTGATAGCTCGCCCGAAACAGGAAAAACAAAAGAAACCTATACGTACTTCGATGAGAGCTGCTTGGCTAGTTCTGCATACTTGAGGAACTTAGAATGAGGGGACTCGTTGGTTGAAGACGCACCGCCATCGGACGCCACGGACGGTGGCTGCGACGGAGCAGGTGACACCGATCCCCGCTCCGAATTTTTGTCGGTGTCGGAGTTATTATCTGACTTAATGAAGTGCATTTTTGACAAATGGTGTCGGTAAGCGCCCTTCGAAACAAAGTGTGTATCGCAAAAGGCGCACTTGATCGATGTGCCTTCAGGTGAAGCGGTAGCACCCTCGCCACAGGCCCATGAGAACGCTAATATCGATCCGGCAGCTCCAGGCAGGCCTGGGATACCGGGTTGAGCTGATGCAGCATTCGATACGCGTTGCGTCTCTGTTTTGTCTAGAAGCTTCTCGAGCTCTCGGAGTGGATTGTCTTTTTTCTTGCCTTTCTGCGGGGTGGTTACGGGACCGGTCTTGGCGAGCGGCAGGCGATCTTCTTGCAGCGACGCAGCACTTTCACCACCTGGCGAACGCGTCAATAGCTGTCTTGCGGCACTTTTGTCGTCAGCAATGACGAGGTTGTCGGGAACGCCCGGGCTAGACGCCCTGGTCGACGATTCGGACGGTGCCGGGGAGGCCCGCACGTGCGCCCCTGCACCAGCCGGGGATGGTGCGGAACGGCTGGACTGCCTGTCAGGCGAGCTGCCGCCGTACTGCGCCCTCCCAAAACCACTGGGCGTCGAGCCCCTGCTGGGGTGGTCGGGCCCCTCCGATGAGCCCGGACTTTTGAGCATCTGAGCTGCCGCTATTGCACTATTGAAATTTCTTGGCGATCCAGCCGGATGCCAAGGGGGATAGACTTCCTCGTCAATACCTAGCCGCTGCAAGATTCCAGAACTCGCCTGCCGCTTGCCCTTGCCATCGAATGACTTTTCAACAAGTTTCTCGAGCGACGCAAGGACCGAGCTCCCAGGAGCGGAGGAGGACGCAGAAGGGCCAAATGACTCATTGTGTTCTTTGACAGAGTCTACTGACTTCGGAGTAGCCGACCGGTGGCTTTCCGAGTCGTCGTCATCCTCACGTCCCCCCATACCTCCGCTACCACCAAACAGCCGCGAACATTGTTTCACGTGTGCCACGAAATCTTTGGCCTCAACCTTTTCGCCGCATTCTTCACAATTGATACGGCCCATGGCTAGCGCCTGCTGCTGCTGTTGCTGCTGCTGCTCGGGACTACAAGCTTGCCTTTCGAGCTCCAGAAGCTTCCTAACGGGCAGAGACTTCTTTCCGCGGTCACCTCTAACTGGTGTACGCTTGGGCTGCGGTTGCTGTTGTGTGGGAGGGACTGCCGTTGTTGCTGCGGCAGTGACAGCTGCAGCGGCTGCCATCGCCGGAATGTCGCCGATCGATCGTAAAAGGTTATCCTTGTAGTGGTTGTTCTTCACCATGTGATAGCTGAGCTCCTTAAGCGAGCTGAACGCCTGGTCGCAAACCTTGCACGTGAGTACGGCATTTACCTGACTTTGGTTTTGCGCTTTCTCTTCTGGCGATTTCCACGACACGATCTGTTCTTGGCTAATGATATTCGTGTAGTGCTGAGTAACCTTCATGTGTTGAGTCATGTCAGCAAGACTCTTGAACGACTGACCGCACCACATGCATTTGAGAATTTGACGCGTCTGTTCGGCACCCTTGCCCAGCCATACGTCCTGTCCGCGCACAAGCTTTCGCGGCAGAGGCACGCCGTCTTTCGTTGTCGGCTGCTGAGGTGGCTGCTGCTGCTGCGCGTGGGGGGTGTGCGGAGCGTTCGCCTGATGCTGAGTGGCCTGCACCTGCTGCGGGGTATGCTGAGCCTTGGCTGCCGGAACGGCAGACGCAGGCGCGGCAGTCGACGCGGGCGTGGCCGATGTCGAGGCAGCCGCATGCATGCCAGCCATTCCGCAGCGAGGCGAGTTCTTCATATGCACAGTCATGTGTTCTAACGACTGGAACTGTTCCTTGCACCAGACGCATGTAAACACATCCTTTGTCTGCTCACCCGACCTGCTGATCCATTGTGATTGCCACGGGTTCTGTCGGTTCGATGGCCGAAACGAGTCGCGCGTCTTGAGGCCGTGTGCATCAAGCTTCGGCTGTTTGGCTGGAGGCGCTGGCTTCCAGTCCATCCGGGTGGGTGCCGTTGATACGAGCGAAGTTTTCAATGATGGTGTCCACTGCGCAGCCTCTATTTTTGACGCGAGGCTGGCCAGAGGCGATATAGCGGCTGCGGCTGACAGAGTGAGTGCCGGCAAATTCGATTGCTGTTGCTGCTGTGGTTGCTGTTGCTGATGCCGTGAATTAGGAGCTAACGGTGCTACTCTTGTGGAAGATGTCATCCTATTATTGCCCCCGGAAGGCTTTTTCGAGAGATCAAGAGGGGCGTCAGGAGCGGACATATCTACTGCGTCCGTCGTGCTACCCTGTGGGCTGGGTGTAGCTCGTGCTAACGCAGCAGCACTGTCACTGTCCTCTTCATCGTCCGAACGCCGCACGCTGAAATCCAAAGGGTTTGCAGCGACGACAATTGGCTCCGGACTTGGGGGGGACGGTTGTTTAACGACATTGTTGTCGTTGAGATCCGGCTTAAGCTCGCCATGTTGTTGCTGCGACTCGTCATTATTGTCACCGTCGTCGTCGTCACCTAAGAGACCAAAAAGAAAAACAAACAGTCATACGACACACGACGTTAATAACGTAGAAAGTGAATCCTTGTGTGTACTTAACTCAGAGATAAATAGGACGCATCAATAAAATAACAGCTACGTAAACTACTGTTCCTCAGGAGCTTGTGCCCTATCATTCTGCAGAACATTAGCACGAGCAATAGCAGCTGGAGCAAATCGAGTGCGGTCGTCAAAGGAGAAATAACGCAACATCTCTCTCTCTTCCTTTCTCTGTTTGTCTAAACTTAACGACAACGGTCAGTTGGATTACTATAGTAATGTCCGACCTTAAACGTTGAAAGAGTGCACAACAGCGTTTCTACTGCTCCCCTGCTCCAGTTCCCAGCCATCTCACCGTTGTCTTTCATAGGACCAAATTGATAATATGCGTGACTGTTTACGAAAGTGGCATTTACATGCACTTGCAAATTATCTGAAGAATCGAAAAGCGCATTGTCGTTGATGGCGATGAAGACGGAAAATAATCACCGCTGATCGCAGGTAAGCTAGCAGGTGAGGCTGGCTGGCTGGCTGGCTGGCTGGTAAGAGAATGAACAAGCAGCACGCTGCCAGCCCGCCACGGATCGGCCCACCAAAAGGCCGAGCGAACGATTAACCGCCAAACCAATCCACTAGACCAGGCCATACAACGACAGCAGAGAAAAAGAACGCGGACAATCGTGGCTGAGCTGAACGAAGCATGAGGCGAGTCAATGGAACGACGATGTCTATTCGACTGACTGGTTGTTCGTCCTATTGCCTCCCCGTTTCTCAGCTATCCTGCGACTCGTGTAGCAGCATCTACTAGCAGCGGCGGTCGCTGTTCCCCCCTCGGTGTTCATTTCGCGCCGCGTGCATCTCTGTTCGAATGTCTTCGCGCAAACGATTAATCACCAAAGCACGGTGGACATATTTCATCGTGGAAGCTATTCTCGCCACACTGCTTACTGTTAGCTTCTGTATATGGTCCTCTGCTGGCAGCGCCAATCGTAGTCTGTTCCAATGCCAGTGCTAGTTCTATGCCGAGCAATGAAACCCAAGCCTGTCCGGCCATGCGGCCAGGTAAGAACGTTCCCTCCCCATAGCCGAAGCTGTAGCAAGCCATTGGAAGGGGGAAGGCGAGGTAGGGAGAGAAAACCCCGTGAGCGAGCCCTTCATTTAACAGTAATAGGTATTACTATGGTTTTTGTTGTTGTTAATAGTATCATTATTATCGGCTGGCACAGACAGCCGGCAATCCGTTGTGTAAGGATCATCGTCGTCGTCGTCGTCGTCGTCATCGACTGCTGCTTCATATTTGCTGCAGTTTGTCACTGGGAGAGAGCCGTAAAGATCATCAGAACACACAGCGACCCTCCGAACATGTTGCATCCGATGACAGAATGAACGGTGAAGTTGTGATGCAATTGTGACGGTCCGTGCTGGCGTCTCAGCGTGTTTATAAGATAGTTTGTTCCGAGTTTCTGTTATATATGCGCATATATATTGACAATACCACCTGGCACGGGTGCGAAGGAAACCAATGCAAAGACGAGCAATAATCTCGGCCATTTGTTGTTTTCGTGAATTTATCAAACCGCTGAAATTACCTCTTGTATTGTTAAGCAGTTGTGTCAATCATCACTATGGCTCATATGCGAACATGTCTGTAAATATATATATATATATTTCATACCATTATTTCCATAAGGACATCTTCATCGAGGACCGCGCTGGACACCGAACGTGAGTAACGTATTCTATGGTGTTAGCTCTTTCAGAGGCGATGCTGCTTCGGCTGAAGGTTGCTGCTGTCTTGCTACGAATGTTGCGACTGTTCTCATTTTTTACCTCATTTAAATATGCTCAGATTACGTTTGTCCTACCGGCCTTTGGTCATTCCCTCTCGATACGTGTAATACGTACAAGTTTGACGGTACCATTTGGCAAATCGAATCGACGATCCAGCGGCGACAACTGAAAGTGACGGTTCACGCGTCTAACGCGATTAGGCGAATCATAGAGACAGTGATGACTGTGGTTGCGTTACGCTAACAACAACAAGTGCCGCAAATAGAATCATTACTCCAGTTCCACCAGTACTACGGCCAGGACTATCGCTCCAAGGTTTCGTTGGTCGAACGAGCAAAAGGACGAACGAACGAGCGAACGAAGGTGGCCTGCTCAGCTGCCCGCCTGTTTCCCTGCTAGGATGATAATAAATGATGCGTTTGAAGGGACGACGCGTCGCTAAGTTCAGTCACTGCCTACGCGCTGCTCCTTATCCTTCTCTTTATTTTTTCCGTTCTCTTGACTTTTCTGTTGGGTAGAATAGCAGGTCCATCAATCGCGCAGCCGGAATGCGCATCAAACACTTGGGGGTGTCTAGTTGTTCTTTACTTACTCGATAATGGTGATACGGCTTGGCGCTTGCGGATGGCGACGACGACGACATAGGCGCTTAATTCCGGCGACTGCTGCGGAAACAGCAGCAGGGCCACTCCAACTATGCTGTAGATGGAAGATGACGAAAGAAAATCAGGAAGACTAAAAATTAATTACGAAAAAAACGCAGGAGGACGAACTGACCATCACTGCGTGATAATTATCATCGTCGTCGTCACCATCATCATCGTCATCGTCATCGTCATCGTGCCCATAACATCGTGGACATCGCTTTCAGAACTGGTCACAACAGCGGTAGAGGCTATGGCATAGGAGGCATCGTTCGTTCTCCCTATTCCTTACCAGTGACCGTGTAGAAGCAATAATCTTCACGGTGGTGGTGGTGGTGGTGGTGATGATGATGATTATTGAAATGATGAAGACGACGGCAACGACCGATAATGGCGGTGAGGATGATGGCCACGACGATGTCGCCGCTGCTGCTGCTGCTGCTGCTGATGGTAATACAAGAAAAAATATGATGAAAACGAAATGAAAGATGAAAATAACGCGAGGGGGGCGGCATTAGTTGAAGAAAAAGAGACAAACACACAGAGGACAATGATCGTGTTGAGGATGATGCTGACGAGGAAGCGATTGATGATTCAGCGGTAGCGGCAGCGCAGCAGCATCATCATCAGTAGCAGCAAGCTACGCCTCATCGGGACGGTAGCTGCAGGGGAATCCATAAATCAAATGTGAAAAGAACAAGATGAGGAAAAGTAACAGCGGCAACAACAGCAACAATAGCGATGATGGCGGTGATGACGAGGAATACACTGCTGTCGTTGTCGCAATGCTGCTCTCTATTCTTATTCGACTCTGATACCGCTAGTGTCGCTGCTCTGATTATAGCCGCCGCCAACAACAACAACAATGGCGAGATCTTTCTCTCGGGTTCGCGCGTCCCCACGCAGCTTCCTCGACCCGGTCTTTTCGTCACTACTCTTCTTATAGGAGAACCCATCTACTTCACAAGAAAACCGTCAAGCGACATCGCCCATTGGCACCGCCATTTAACACCATCATCCTCTTTTCTCGGTCGTAAGTGCTGACAGCAATCGTGATCACGTCATACCAATTCCCAGAAACAGAAGAAAAAAGCGGGGTCAAAAGCGCAATGAGGTGGAGAATAGAATAGAACAGATATACATTGAATATCCGACCGGTCAACGGCTGCCATAACTAAATATATATGTATTTTAAATTTAACCTTAAATGGCATAACGAGTCTGGCTGGAAAAACTGATATGGAGCGGTTGGCGCGATCTTCAAAGTAAACCTCGTTGTATCTGGTCCTCTCCCCCCCCCCCCCAAAAAAAAAAAGAGTTATTATGAGAAGACTAAACGTGTTGTAGACATTCAGACGAAAATAAATAGAATCCTCGGCTGAAATCGGAAAAAAAACGTCCAGCGCATTGCCAAGCTGTCAACGCTACGACCGTGTCCGATTGGCCGCTTCATGCCGAGCAATTATAGAGAACTTGATGAACAAATAAAGACGTCCTTTTGTCAGGGGTGACCATGGGGAGCGCTGGCAGTTGCAACTGCCTTAGCAGCAGCAGAAATAGTTCGATGACGGTGGTTATGCTCTGAGACATTAGCAATGATGTAACGGGACTAGCTCGTCTATAGCTGACCAGCACAATTAAACAGCTGAAATGTACATTTTCGCCCGTTTTGCATTCGAGGCTGATGGCTTTCGTCTGCTACGAAAATTAACGACGAAATTGAACAGAATTGTAAAGAAGCATCGAGGTGCGCCAGCGGTTCTTGGTCAATTTTATGCTCGTTTGTTTGCTGCCTACAATAGCTTATAGTAAAGTGACTTTTTCGCACTTTCCTTAATTCCATCAAAGGCAAATGAACGAACACACAAGCGGACGACAACGTAAAAAGCTAACTACACGAGCGAACAGGGTGTAGCATGCTCATAATAAGGAAAATATTAAGATAGCTGATCTTGATGCTTGCTATAATAGCTTGACTCTTTTCCCCAGAGTAAACTTTAGCTCTTATTATGTCCGATAATGTCAACAAACAGTTTTTATCAAGAACACTGTGACTGTATCTCTCCCGACCTCAATTTTGAAATGTAGGGAGAGCAACGAAAGCAATTATGTCGACGACGATTTAACAACTGCAGAACCCAAAAAAATGCTTTCCCGTATGCGCACCGCATTATATGGCTAAACAGCCATTCTTAACTAAGCATGAACTGACAACGCTCATAGACGGAATGAATTATCTACATATATTTTTTGCTGAGGGTAGATACATTTCCCGGCTCACCGACGCCGATAGCAATAGAAGTATTGTTTATTTATGAGCTTTCATTTGTTTTATACATCAACAACGTTTTATCGATCGTTACAACAAGCACTAACAGCACCCCACCGAGATCGTCATCGGTATCTGTGGCGGCGGCGGCGGCAACAACAACAACTTCGACTATTACCGGTTTTCAGTAGCCAAATCAGAACTGGGACCAGGACGATGCATACCAAACGCCAAAAACAAACACAAACAACAACAATAAACATTTACGCTGGCAAACGGTGTCTACGTAGTCCCATATTCACCCGCCCTCCCCTTTCTCTCTCGTATCTCACCGATCTGCGCCGGTGGCTGCTGGCCTTTTCTACTGTGCGCAACCTCTACCTGTATCGTACCGTCATCACATAGGCTATAAACCGTAGTAATGTGCGACACACGCACGCTCGCTCGCTCGCGCTATCGGACAGCGTCATCCAATTTTGGTTCTTCTACCAGCAGAACCGCTCCGCGGGCCTTTGCTTCGGCGTATTCTGTCATCATTAGAATGACGATTATGAAAAGTAATCGTCCTCTCCTTCTTCAATTCAGCTCTTTTCCGTTCACTCCGCGCCCCATCCCGTCCTCTCTCGCTCATGAACTTTTCTTTCGATTCTATTCATTCAGGCTTGAGACCTGTGACCCTTGCTTGTGCCTTCGCAACATCTAATGTGTTTTTCTGTCCCATGTTTAATTGCTCAGTGTTCCTCATCGTTCTTCATTAACGATGGTGATCCTTTGCTTTATCTGTCGCGTCGACAGTTCGCTTGTTCGCAACTGCCACAGCGTCACAGTAGCTGCCAACGTTTATTAGTAGAGTGGTCGTTGTCGGCGGCGGCGGCGTCGGTGTCTTCTCCAGGCCGGACCGCTCGGCCAAAGCAGCCGAAGGGCGGCGTTATCGTAATCCTCGGATATAATTCTGCTACTACAGCGACTGTCGTTTCTCTCCTATAGTGGTGATGCAGCCGTAATAATGGTCGTGCTGACAAAACAACAACTCCGCCATACAACAACGGCGGCAATGTTAACAGCTCTAGTTCACGCAAAAGGGGGAGGCGTAGCAGCGGGTCGGCATTGGTGGTGCTGGACGGCGGGAGTAACAACCGACGAAGAGAAAGAAGAAGACGAAATAAGTGACTACCAGCACCGATATCATCACCAACAATACATTATCAACACCATTACAGCTAGTAGCAGTAGATCGTGTTGCGTCGTTCGTGAAGAGCACGAGTATGAAAGAAACAATTGAAATGAGCTTCTAGCTAGTTCGCTCGACCTATGCTGGGATTCTAGAGTCGTATATGGAGCGTTCATCTCGAACTCTTGTACTGTTTGAGTCGAGTGGCGTATAGCTAAACGCCGACCGGATAAGTGCTCTGGCTTCAGCATGAGTCTGTCACACCCATTCAAAATTAATGTCACTTCAATTTGATCAGAGCACTATCATGTCTATGGAAATATTTATCTAAACGCACAACATGGCTATTCAAAACTATACGATCATACCAGCGGTGCGTCGAAGGATGTCAAATTATCTGTCCAACCTTGATTCATTTGGACCCAACGGATTGACGACGATGCGAGAATTTTCGCCCATTATTTTTCGCATGTGAGGTGGTTTCGGCCTTAGCTTGCCGGTCGTGATGAAAGGCTACGCAACAGTAGGACCGTTCAACCTGATGCCATGCTTCGGATCGTGTCGATCCGTCGTTCGAAGGGGTAAATCGCTCGCAAAGGTTTCCTTGTCTCTACATACAGGGAGGTATAATTGAGTAGCAGGCATATCTGTTTGCCCATATAAATAAGCCATATTTTATAATTTTGTGTCGCTTTGTTAACTCAGCACATGTAGCCATCTGTTCTCGTCTGCATCCCCACCCACCCACTCATCCAATCGACGCCTACCATTTACGGATCAGTCGATCGACCATTTATTCTACTTTCATTACGTCGACAATTCTGTATATATGTACCATGGGGCGGTTAAGTTGTTGCCGTGTTATGGCTTCAAGTAAAAAACCTCTTCTATTCTTCTTACAAAATGATATCGCCCATTACGCTATCAGAACTATCGTGCCGTAATACCTCGAATTTAAGTTTCCCTTCTATTCTTCACATTCGAAGACAGCGGTTCGTATGTTAGGCTTATTGGGTACGACGCATTTCACAGACGTCAGCTACTCCGTTCTTCACAGTTAACATTATTTTAGATATTATACGAATTTTATTGCATATCGTTTGCCGTTGTCAACGTATTGTTGTTACGGCTGCCGCCGCCGCCGCCGCCATTGCTGCCGTCAGAGGCGTGCTCGGTAGTCATGAGTTAGGACCGCGTTGCTGGCATCATCGAGTCGCCATAACCAGCAGAAACCCAGTAAATGTCATTTGGCTATTGAATTGTACATAAGATAATTGTTGGTTATCACTGTTATTGCTCATTCCGTTTCATTCGCGTATCGCTTGAAGATCATCCCCGCAGCAGCGCCAGTACGTCATCCTCGTAGTGCTGCTGCCGCTGCGATCACGACTGCACCAACAACAACAACAACTGTGTCGTCAACAACCATTGCTTCTAGCTAATACTGCTTCTACACCAATGGAAATGGCAGGGAGCGAGCTGGGTATGGATAGACGGCAACTGCAGAGGCGACAGCAACAACAGCAGCGGCAGCAACTAAACGTAAGCAAACGACCCAGCTAGCAAGCAAAGAGGCAGGCAGGCGGCACAGACTATAGGAAGCAGCAGCGGTATCTATCTCATCCCGCGGCCGTGGCTTGGTTCACATTCGCTCGCTCGCTCACGGCCTCCGCACATTCGTCCGATGATCATAAATCAGAGTCAGTCAGAGCCATTCGTCAGAGCACAGACATAAGTCCAACCGACTGGCAGCAGAATGAACGGGCCAGCAGGCCGGCGGCCGGCCTGCTGGCCAGCAGCAGCGGCGAAGAGCGGCCAGTGAGCCTGCTGGCCAAGAGTTGCCTGCGATCAGCGAGTGCTTTTGTTGTTGCTGCTGCTGCTGCCGGCGGCCAAAAACAGGCGACGACCGATCGCCGCCGCAAGCCAACGCCGGTACCACTATCATCACAAGCGCGCGTTCGGATAGCGCCAGGCAACGAGTAACGGCAGTGGAATCATCAACAACCAGAGCGCGTTGCTTCATTCAGTCAGTCAGTCAGTCAGTCAGTCAGCTAGCCAGCCAGCCAGCCAGCCAGCCAGCCAGCCAGCTACGTCAGGCCGGTGGGGGCCCCATCTTTCGTTGCCAGTGCCTATTTGACTGGTGCTCGAGGCTCCTCCGAGTCTTTTACCGCTTGAAATCGCGCGGCGGCAACGGCGACAGGCGGTACCACTGCTACTAACAACAACAACAACAACAGCGGCAGTAGCAGCGACAATTGAATGACTGCCACTACTATAACAGTTTGCTTGCTTGCTACCAGGAAGACCCTCCCTGGCCGATTCTTGCTTCATCGTTCGGCCGCTTGCTAATCTGCCAGAATGATTTCCCTGACCCTGCGGTCTTGATAAAACTGACCGCTCGTCAAGTGACTGTCGACGGTGTTGCATGACAAACCGCAAGACTCTGTCTCTTGCCAACGGTCAGGACGGCGATGGTAGGATTTATCTAGTGCCGTTGGTGTCCGCACTGAGCGTAACGGCACTGGCAGAGGCTGTTGCAGCATTCGAATTAGCGCGACAATACCGTCAACAGTAACCTTTTAAGACATTAGTTTTCCTTGCCGGCTGTTGCTCCGAATTGTTCTTGTGGGTGCGTTAATAGTTCATGTCTAATTGAGATGTTCCTCAAACGGTGGCAACGACGAACAAATGGAGCTCTTGGTGGCGCTCATTGAGATCTGAAACTTCGCAGAAAGACAGACAGACAGACAGACAAACAACGAGAGCGCGAATCCGAGACGACCTTCGCGTATGCTGCCACTGACACTTCCAGTACAAATATTGCTACTTCAACTATAACTATTCGTTGTGTTCCGAGAGCTACTTCAGTCAAGGCAAACACCCAAAACACTTAGTATTATGCGGCAATATACAGATGACCGTCATACGAACGTATGAGACCACGCACAAGCTGGACGACAAAATGTCATATATATCGACGCTCAGGCTCATTTACTGCCACCTTGATTATTACAAATCAGGATATAGTCTGCAGATTCTACACAACGGGAGACACTGTAGCTCTTTATTCAATTTTGAGTCGATCTGTCGATTGTTCGTGAGGGGAGAAGCCAAAGCAAGTAAAACAAAGACAACAAGAAGCAACGCGGCGCTTCATTTCGATGATGACGCGGTGGGATTGGTGAGGCCGCCACTTCCAACAACAACTAACGCTCTAGGCAGCAGCCACCCTTCCGAACAACGCCGTTCGAACGACAACAACGACAACAACAACGATTACCACCTACTCTGTTCACTGATATAACGACACGGCATGGAGGGAAGTTGTAAAGGATGGACTGATATGCATATTCAGCACACACGTTTGTACATATACACATAGATATGCGTCGTAGTAGTATTAGTATATAAGCACAGATGTAGATGCCGATAGTATGGACGAAAACGTCCAGAATCTGGGCGCAGCACGAAAAAGGAAGCTGAGAACGCTCTCCACGACCGTAAGCACACAACAACGTCAGTACAAATGTAGTCTTTACGCCAAATAGTTGGAAGGAGAGCAAGCAGAGCAATAGAGAGACAACTGCCGCTTCCCGATAGAGCAGGTTCTAGGGTATAAAAGCAGAAGCTCGAAGATTCAGGTCAAATCTGGAGCCCTAAAGGAACCAACATGAACAAAAAGGACCGAGCTAAAATTTCCCCTATTGTCTGCCTCGCTGTTCATCCGTTCAATATTTGTCCCTATCCCTCGCCTTTCTTCTTTGAGCTTATTTTATGACTTTCATTGAGCCTTAGTCATAGCAATAATAATTACCAACAGCCCGTGAACATATGGAAAGCCAAGTCAACATTTACAACATTCGCTTGAACGTTATTTTAGCCTTTGCATAAGTTTTTTTTTTGTTGCGGGATTCGTTTTTTTTGCCAACCAAGAGTGTCAACGAAAAGGACCTGTGCGGCATTTAACCTACGGCGTGTATTTTTGCCACATGGATCCCGGGTCAGGAGTGGAGCTGACGTGCGCCCCTTTCGGACGTCGACAAGCGTGTGAGGAGGGACCTCGTGCCGAGCAGAGGAGGGTCGGCTTACTAAGGCCCGGTCGGTGGGAGGTCCTCTTCGAGATCGCGACCCTCCCCCCGCCAACACGTGGTTTCCTGCACGCCGTTCCAGTCGGTGGCGCCCCCAGACGGATGCCCCCCGCACTACCCGGAACGGAGGCAAAATTCGAACCGTGGTTCAGAAAGCTGCTTTCTCCATACAAGTCTACTAGTAATAGCTTTAACCCGGACGCGAAAACTGTCCGAATTATCCAGTTGCTCTCTGAATGAAATTCAGGTAGCAGAAAACTGTTAGCTTGCAATATCTTTCGGTGAACCTCACGTCAGAATGCATATGTATATAGGTACAGTTTATATGTCTTGGTTTCGCGGTAGCCGCTGTTCTTTAAGCAAGCTGCTCTCATAGTTCGCTGTGCGTTACACATATTATAGATTAATTCGATATATATATATATATATATATATATATCTATCGAGCATCTGGCGTGAATCTCGCCGCGTTTTTCTCTTCCGTTGGATAACGTGCAGTCGACCCCTACGGCCGTCGGTGCCATTTCTAGCCTCTATATTTATTTGTTTGCCTTGACAGGATCTGATGTACGTTCGATGGGTTGACACTTAGTTGGTGCGACGGATGCTGTGCTGCGACAAGCAACTGTGCCTGTATCTATGAGGTGGACCAACATGACAACAGCGAGACGGTGATCTCCTACGACTGCTGTAGCTATACCATCAATAATCTAGCATATATATATATATATATATATATATATATATATATAAGACAACATGAATCTCGACAGTAAGCAAACGAAATACGCGCAGCGAAGAGCGAGATGATGCCCACCGACAGATCAAGCGATCAACGTCAGCCCACAGCTAGCGCCATAGTAACGTGGCGTTAGACGTGCGGGCTTCCGTCGATAATTCGAGATCTCCTTTTGTGTTTCTCTTCCGCTATTACTTCTCTCTCGTTCCCAGTCATCCGGTCGCTTCAGATCCATCTGTCGCCCTCTTCTGTGTCCGAGGGATCTCAAAGCATTGATCAGTGGAAGAGTCGAACGTCCATGCTAAAGCATAGAGTCGTGCAACGCTCCATAAGAACATATCGCCCGTTCATAACCGACCTGCATAGGCTGTTCGCCCGTGTGTATCAATGGCTATCCTCCCATTCGCCCCATGCTTCTAAATCGTCACCGCGACTCGATTGCTTCACCACGGCCAGAGAAGCAGTTAGTCTCCACCAGTTATAAAGTCATCCGCCTCCGCGGCAGCCGTAGTCCAGATGAAACACGCCATAAATATTCGTCTGTTCTATTCTCCTCCACCCCTTCCACCCTACGCCGCTGCCAGTGGTGCTTCTGTCGCCAATCCGCCTAGATCACCGAACAGCTAGAAGGTCTCCTGATGGGCAGCGATACATCAATGACGCCCATCACACTCGTAGCCACTGAGAGTCACTGCCGCTGGCATCTCTCAGAGCGTCATAACGCTCAGAGCAGTGATAGCTTTAGCGATCATCCAAACACATACAGATACTCACACAAACACGCATGGAGGACACACAATCAGCTCATAAGTTAGTAGCTTTTAGTAGGCGCGACTAGGCCATAGACTACTGCGGCCAGCGTCAGGACAAGGCTCAGCTCAAATGAAACGGAGCAGCGATGCGGGTGAACAAAGTAAGCGAATAAGCGCGTAACAGCCGCGTCAACCCAACGGCAGATATTATGTCAAACACAACAAATACTATCATTCTAGCGTCAACACGGGTCAGTTTTGCGTTAGGTCGAGCTCGATCTCTCGTGCACTGTATTCATAACATAATCACAAATGGTTCTAAGCGCCAACAAAATATATCTTTTTAGGCTGCATCCTTCTCCCCTTCTTTCGAATTAATTCCTGTTTATTTATACATGGATGCGTATAAAGCTGAATAGATATTTCAATTCAAATCAAACTGAGCGATAGACTATAACGAAAACGCCCTTCCTTCTTTTCTTTGTAGCCGCTATCCGTCTGTGTTCGAGCGCGATGTTAGTGTTTCATGATGTTAATAATGATGTTCATTTTAGCTTGTCTCTTTTTTTCTTGTGTGACTTTGTCGTGTGTCTAACCGCTCGGTTCGCGGCGCATACGTACGCGAGTCGTCGTCGTCGTCGTCGCCGCCGCCGCCGCCGCCGTCGTCACCGTCGATGCACGTCGGTTTTTACGCACAGCCCTTTCCCAATTTGGTTTTGACTGGCAAGACTGACTTCTCGTACGGTACTATTTCTGCTAGTGCAGCTGCAGTAACAGCGTTCGGACGATCGACTGGGCTATGTGGCTGGCGGTGCATCCTTGACAGATAGTAAATCCTGAACCGCGGGCGGTATTTGGCACCCAGCAACGACTAGGAGCTTTTTATGAAGTGGTGGACGACCGCTTGCCTCTGTCATTGACTATTGACAGCAAACGAAAAGAGAGAGCCAGCAAAATCCACCGGCAGCAACATCATACCGAACGCGGTCAAGAATCGAATAATGAAGTCGTTATTTGTCGCTGGCGTTCGTCGTCGCGGCCTTTTTGCGCTGACAATCATAGCAATACACACAACAACGTACTTCTGACATATTTGTTGCGACTCCGGTAACAATGGTGCATGCGCGTATTATATAAACAAAACACATCGTAAGCACAGGATTTCCACCTATCGATCTGCCTGTTTCTATGCAAGGATCGCGTAGGTTGTACATAGTCAAGCTCGTAATTGTTACGAGGGCACTGTTACCCCTATATTTACAAGACTGATCGAATAAACTTTGCCAATGAACGTATGGAAGTTCGGTGGAACTGTTCGTTCGTTCCTTCATATAATGAGTGAAGCGGCCATTTGTCTGCTGCCTGCTGCTATCGATGATGCTGTTATAAAGTCAACATTTTTCCACCCTCATCATCACCACCATCGACATTCGGCCTTCGTCACCGCTAACAGCCAAAGAAGCAACAGCGCTAGTAGGAGCAGGACGCTGACAAAATAGCTTCTATCAGAACCACCGGACGCATATTCATTTAATAGACCGGTGCGTTCGGTCATTATTCGCTAGAAGGTGGAGCTGGTTTTCAAAGAAAAAAACCCAAACGAAGAAAGCGAGGGAACCGATGAACAACAAATAGGTCGGAGCACTTATTCTCAACAGGGAGTTACTACCGTGAGCAGGCAGGCGAGAAGACAGTGGCGACCGTTCAAAGGTAGTGACAGTCAATGAACAACACTCTCCACCTTCCTTTTGAACGCTCTCGGCCTACAGACGCAGCGATTGGCGCAACACCAGCGCAAAGCCGAGCGACAACTCACAAAAGAACGCAGCCATCTATGGGCGGCATCGCCTCGCCATCGTGCCCAGCATCAGCATCATTAGGGACGACAACAGAATCGGCCGAACCGCCGACGGACAAAATCGACAAGCTAAAAGCAGCAGCAGCAGCGGTGGCCTTAAGAGTGGCAGGTCTCAAAGGAAAAGAAACGAACGGGAAGGAAAAGGGAAGGAGACGGGGGGGAGTCGATAGAGATGGCCAAATGAACAAGGCAGTCACTTCTTGTAACAGCAGTGGAAATAGCGTGGAAGGCGAAAGATGCCATCTTTCGCCTCTGCGCATCTTCCTCTTGGTATAGGGATATAGTAGGGTCAGGATGCACGAGTCAACCTATGCGGTAGAGATGCACAAACGGCTCCTCCCGTTTGTTTTCGCCCGCCTACAGAAGTCAGCATTTGCTGCTGATCTGCAGTTGATGGTTCAACCGATCTTCCTCTCGCCTACCCTATCTTTATGTTCACAGTTCATAGATAGAGGGAGAGAGAGAGAGTGAGAGAGAGAGAGAGAGAAAGAGAGAGAGAGGGAAACCATTGAACAGGCTCAGAGACGTGTAATGTAGTTCGTACTTCAAACCCAACTCGGACCCTGACAACTGTAGGACACTGTGCGCGACTGGTGGACTATTGCGAAACACCACCCCATTTCCAGTCGTCGATCGTGTTCGTGTCACAGCCTGCTCCAGCGTGTAGGTGCATTCAGTATAGCCGGTCAGTATAGCTTAAGATCTAATCGAAATCTGTATTCAACAGCATATTCAGGAAACGCGTTGATTCTCTACCAGTTAACTAGCTAGCTACTACCCAAATAGGTCGGCAGGTAGGAAGGTAGATGCATAGTCTACTCGGATTCGGGTGGAAACAGAAATAAGCAAACAATAGTAAAGCGAAACCATTATCGCTATTAATTGCCCGTCCGTTGTGTTCGCTACGGCTACCGCCATTGTCGCCGCTAAGCGAACGATGAGTATGATTTCTTTTTTTTCTTGCTATTGCTGCGTAAATGACACGCGGAGCCGCGCCTCGCGTTGTTCTATGGAGAAGAGGCGAATTCGAAAGGTAGAAGGCATCATAATAACAGCTTGTAGTTAAATATAGCAGGACTACTTTGTAGTATAGCTAACGCTGTCTGTGTCCTTCTGACATCGATTCCGACGATGACGACGTTCCACTTTGCTAGAAGCATAGTCAATAGAGCATTACAAGAGATATACTTAGTAGTTAGTATAGAACTTTTGTTTGGCTACCGCATTCTATAGCTAGGAAACGTCCGATCCTTTGAAATCTTAGCTTTGTCCTCTACTACGAATTACTACAGGTTCCCGCTATAGCCTCATAGAATTTTGTGAAATTTCGTAAATCAATCAATCTTCCCTTTGTAACGTACTAGATTGGCCTATAGCTTTTCCCATTTGGCGCCGTACTCCTGTATAGGCATTAATTTGTTACAACAAAACACATGCACGCGTACATATAATGTCCCAGGGAAGGCTTTAGCTTCGCGGTGTAGTCGATATCGCTGCTCAATCAGATCTACATAATTATATTGCAAGAAAACAATCATAGGTTAAATATAGGGAGTGTACAGGGAAGCAATGGAGTCGATCCACATTTACATTGATCTCATGACTGGTCAACTTCTTTCCTAAAAAATCTACCTCTTTGTGCGTTTCAATTTTGTTTGATTTTGGTTTGATCGTTTGGTTCTAATATATGGCTCAAGAAGACAACTTTAAAAGACGATCAACGCAGTGAACGTCGTTGCTGTTGCTGCTGCTGCTGAAACTTGCAAGTATGGCGTGGTGACAGTGAAGCAGCCAGCGAGTGTGTGAGGAAAATGTCGACGCAGTAGAAAACTTAGTGATGAATGATCGACGTGTGACTGCTCAAGAAATCTCTTAGGTTGTGGGCATCACCGAAGCAATGGAGAGGTAGCTAGAGAAGGGCACAACACACATTGGAGAAAGGTTGACAGAACTTTGCGTCCCTATTAGGCACCTGAGTAGCTAAAGTGACCGTTGTGCTCATCCGCTTCATTTCTCCACCGCCAAGGCCCGAGTAACTATTAGGACCGCTATCAGATGTCTTGCATCAGTACGCTATACGTAACTCAGCGCCGATGATAATGCTTAAATAAGCTAGATAATAATAATTTTTACGTATCCTGTTCATGTGTATAGGACTATTACTCTTTGGTGAAAGGAGATGAATAAGGTTCCTAAAGGCGTTCATAATTATTTGCTTATTAATACAGTGAAGCTGAATCGAAGGAATCAGAAAGACAGGGACCGATGTTAACCGCATTCATTGACGGTCCAACAGACCAGCGGATTAACGAAGCATGATAAGCTAAATGTAGTTAGGTGAAAACGGTGGCGATATACAGGAGCAGCAATAGCGATATTAGTCTTACGTCACGGACGTCGACGCAAAAACATAAACATAGACAGATACATATTCACGCACTTGAGAAAGTGTAGTGATCGTCTCGTTTACATCACAAGCATTACTGTGCCCACTCGCTCAATTTTGTTACCGCTGCTACTGTTGCCCTTGGCCTGGCTGCCCCATCATCCAACGGAAAAGTTAGATGTATACCAAACATTGCCATTATGAGCAGCGGCTTCACAGCCACAACTACGTCAAACGGCGATACAGCGAACCGCCACCATGGACTGCTACAAGACTATGGTTCTACTGCTGCTACGTGGCAAACACATCAGAGCAGCATCGACGGCGGCGTCCTATTGGTAACAGCACTTCTAACGGCCGGCCGACTCAATCGGAAAGTCAGCCAAGCCTTGCCTTCGGCTGACTATACGATGTCGACTCAATGGTCACACAAATCAATCAGCTCAGATCCTAACAATTTGAGCATGGCGGCCTTCATACTAAATCATACAGGCATCATCTCCATTCGAGTATGTGACACTGGAAGTATTTCTGCAATCGCAACGGAAATAAGAAAGCCAGCCATACAAGTAGCGTAGAGAATAGACTGGGCGCTGAACTGATGCAAACGACAATTCGCTCGACGAAAAAAAGCAACCTCTGGAAAAGACGCTCCTCCGAAGCGATTGAGTGACTCTTCATTTTGACGACGAAGTTTCTGGTTGAATTGGCAACATCTAGAAGAATGGATTGCAGTATGGCTCGTTTGATAAAGATGCGGATTGAATGTCGTTGCCATTGCTGTTAAATACCAATGCTATTCTATGGAGCACTGAACATCATTGCGTCTTCAGCCTGAAGGAAGCGGCATGGATAACAGTGCGACAGCGCCACTATCACGATAGATGGTGATAGGGTAGACCACAGAAGACGCCAAACAGATAGGGTTTGTTATATTAAACACACACACATACGTTCGCAGAAGGAGCATAAACACTATGGATGGTTAAGCGAGGCAGCCGTGAGAACCCTTAAGTTTTTCCTAACGACAAGATAGATCGTCAAGCAAAAGGAACAATTCGTTTCATAGGACTCTACAAATGAAATCACACAAGCCACGGCCGCCGGTTACGGGGCCGTTATACAAATTGCGTAGATTATAGCCTCTGCGAATACGCAAAGTTACGGGTCACCGCGAGTCAGTGCATTTTGTAGGAACTTATATGGATGTTCGGTAAGTTCGAGCTGTAGCAGAGTGCAAATCAAGTTATTTTCATCTGATCATTAGCTAAAAAAGCCGTCCATCTGGTACTCACATAAATAGCTTTCTGGATACTAAAAATAGTATTGCATGGAGCTAGTAATTACACCAGTCAAGCATCTCCTGCAGCTTACAAGACTAACTTACTACGAAGAGTGTTTTCATACGATTTTCAAGTTTGTCACTAGTCGGAAACAGATCGTGCTATTCCCTAATTATATATATATATATATATATATATATATATATATATATATATATATATATATATGAAAACACTTGCCAGAAGGCACCTGTCAAGGTTTTTCCTATCATAAATTTTACACAATCCACTAAATCCGTCTAAGTCAGAAAGTATAAATTGTTTCCTTTATGTTGATATGTTTACGCGAGCATGGACACTCCTGCAGCAATGACGCTATCCACATATGTTAGCGTCTGACTGTGCTTGGCTGCGTGTATCTTCCATACAACGAGGCCGATGCTAAGCAGGGTCACAACCCTTATGTGGCGTTCGACGGATTTTGACCCATTAAAGCTCGCTTCCGCTTATTTGCATTATCTTGTTCGAAATTCGTTTTTCGTTACTACTAGTTCGTTGTAAATTTCGCTTTTTCCTAATCGCCTTATCGCGAAACAGAGGAAGGACATGAGGCTCACTCACCCTGCTTTCTCATTCTCTGCCTGCCATCGTTGTGGTTGTATGCAACTCTCAACGAAACCTCTGAAGTACGACCACAATTAGCGCAAGTTGACGAGTAGTGAGCTAACTAAAGATATAAGTGAGCCCGTTTTTTAAAAATCTGCTACAATGCTGTATCTATCTGCCAATGAGCTAATAATTGGCCGAGCTCAGTATTAATTAGAAGTACATTAACAAGTACATTTAATAATAGTTCTTCTTGTATGAATGAAATAGCGAAATGCTACATAGCCGTAAGTTCAGTATATATATCTTCTAGTATGTGATTCGTCCAGACAGAGCGCTCTGTTTCTCAATTAGACAATCAGTCACAGTGAGAGCACATCAAATCGAAATGGATAGCCAAAGAGTTCTATCCTATCGGGTTAATATCGCTGAGCAACGACGACTGGTTTTTCAACAGTCTATTTCGAGATAAATCGGACGGTATAAGTTCCCGTTAGAAGCCAAGAGGTTCATTTCTGTCACACGGCCAGCGGGAGTCAAGATGGAGTACCTCTCATAAACTGCATGTCTTTCCTATAATGTTAACATATCGGCACGAAGAACCTAACGTGGTCCGTTTTTCCGACAGCCCGATGAGGTTTGTAGGCTTGGTCTGGAGAACCGGTGCCTTCCACAACTTTTGCACCTAACCAAACGTCTCTCTCGCCCTCGTAAACGCTGGCGTCTCGCAATAACCAGGACGGTCACAATGAAACTACGGCTGTTCTGGAGCATGCGGTGTTTCTTCTGGCCACCAAAGAAAGCGTAGTCTCATTTAGCTAGCGTAGGGTAATTCAAGTGAACTCATTAGGGACGGACACTACGAGGGCGAAGCTAGCATGCAAACTTCAACCGTGCCAGAAGTATGGATGCGAAGTGCTAGGCACGAAAGAGTTAGAAACTTCGGCGAGCATTTTGACTTTCTTCGCCAGGAAGAGAGAAAATAAACAGGACAAAGAGGACGAGAGTGAGAGAGTTTAAGTGATAGAATCGTGTTGACCAAAGTGCGTTTTTTTTTTGCGCAGGAGTGAGCAGAAATGCCAGTTAGCGCAATAATAGCCACACACAAAAGCACGCAGGCCTCGTTAGTTTGATGGGAACAAACCTACATAACAGCGTCAGCCCTCAACCCTTCCGAAAGTACAGCACCCGATGAGTTGATTAAGTGGCATCGCGATGCTTGCCCATTAACCTTCTTCGACAGAAACAGACAGGTAGAACTATTTGCCGTCTTTAATCTCTGCATTTCTCTAGATACTCTATCATGTACATTTGCTGCTATTTGTGCAATCATTTGCGAACACGTCTTTTTTGCTTCCTGTTTGAGGGTCTATTCTTCAGAAAATATAAATCTGTGCGACATTGCATATGTATCTATATATCCACATGCACGAACGTACGCACGAACTATACCGTTGTAAGGCGCGCGGCCTCACAAAGGTTAGAGACCGTAGCGGTGGAAGTAGTGGAAACCGCTGCACCAGTAACATTACAAGCAGTGGATAGATAGGTAGGTAAGTAGCGAAAAGTAACAGCAGCGGCAATCGAGAGCCATTCGTCAAAAGTCTCCCCCCTTCTCCCTGCCCGGCAGTAGTTAGCATTCTCACAAAGCCGTGAGACCACGGCAGGCTCCGTTCATATGAGCAGCCATATGGGCTTGTTCGTTTCTCTGACTCTAACTGGCTTTCACTAGCGCTTACAACTGATGAATCGTGTCCCCTGCCGGCTGCCCGGTCATCGCTTAGACAGGGACATATTGTTAGCTTTGATAAAGCATTCTGCCAAAAATTGGCCAAAATGTGGCCGCCATCGAAGTCGAATGCCATAGCAGCATATGATTACCACAGCTACTGCGTACGCTGGAACGTAGATACTGAACTACTGTAACATAGACAAAAACAACAAAACACGATACGCTAGCGCCAGCCGGACGGTAAAGACGACGACATTACTGTGATTTTGGTTCAATAGTCGGTGCACTGATTGGCCAGCGACTCTGATCACGGCCAGAGCCTAAGTGGGACAAGCGTTCACCCGTAAGTAAGCGTCGCTGGAATTCCGCTAGGGCCATATATTACCATTTACAATAGAATGATGGGAATGTATTTTGAAACGCATTTATACATGATACAAAGGCGAAAGCCGTTAAGAATAATAATCTATTAATTCTTCGTATATGAAGGTTGAACAAATGCACACGAAGCAGCAAAATATCAATGATGAAGATCAATTAAGCTCTGCATGAAACGTCTACTGCCCCACGCGCGTTTGCATAAATGTGACATTGTCAAACCACTTCAACTAATCGATGAGATCATTAAATAGTTCATGAACAGTCCAACGGTGTGGTATAGATTTATTGGACGCCAGGACGCTGCTACATGACGATTAAAAGAGGGGGATCCTTTTCGCTCACCTCCATAAAAACAGACAGACAAAAATTTGGGGGAGAGACAAATAGCAAGAAACTACAAAATTGAAGTGGCTGACTAGGAGAGGGACAAGGGAGAGATATATATTAGATCGCTCGAACCCCAGGCTGCTAGTAGGTAGGTTGTCTAAGCTAGTGGCGAGCTGGCCAGCTAGCGATTTCCAAAAGGGGAACTAAGGGCAATTTCTCAATGCATTTGTTATTTAAGGCTCTGTAGCAACGGAAGCGACGGGGATTTGAGAGTTGACTTCAGTTGGCTTGAATTGAATTGAACTCGATCTCTGTTTAGATCGTTGTTGGTCGCTGACGCCGTCACCGTGGCTGTGGTGGCGCTTGTCAATAGTGACGTGGCATGCCGTATCGAGTGTTGCCAACGCACACAAGTGCTGGTGATAACAAATAAACCCGGGGCATTCGAACAACCCGACGGCAGCAACAGCGACCGCTGGGGGTAACCATCGGGCGTCAGCTATCCTGAACATGTAACGTCGAAGGCATGCTCCACGTGAAGGGGGACAAATGTATATTGATATGTAGAAGCGTATTTATATGATCGGTAGTACAGATACCACTGAAACAAAAAACAGTTTAGCCAAACTTGCTCGATTAGGTGCGCGGTACTGCACGCCTTTTCTACGCCATTGTATAAATCAATAGTTTGAGGTGTTAGGGAGGTGAGTGGAGTGGTCTTTTAGGTATGCGTCGCGGCATTGCTTCAATCGGAAGAATGCTCAGGACACAGGACAACAATAGCAGCAGCAATGGAGAGGGAGCGAGGGTGGATAGCAGTAGCAACAGTAACAACCACGACGATGACAAAGACGGGGGGAAGTGTAAGGGAATGGACGTGTTTTGGGGGTAAAGTTGAGCAGCAGCGGCGGCATCGGTAGAAACAGTCGCCAGTGCCAATCGATCGATCCATCGACGATGACAAAGGCGATGCTAGACCGATCTTCCGCTTGCTGCTTTCCCGTCATATCTATTACAGTAGCAGTTGTCGCTTTCCCTATTTTTGATGACTGCTACAACAATACGTGATACTGTTACATCATTTATAGACGTCCACTTTCCAATATTAGATTTTATAAACAGAAATCGCTCTATTTCCGTTTCCACTTCAGGCCACTTATGAGTGTGGACAAGATCCTGTTGTTTTAGTCCTCCACTAAGATATGTCGCAGCTGCCGACGATTAGGCTAAAAATATTATGCGGTGGCCTGTTTGCCTTAACGCCTCGACAGCCTTTGGCGCTACTATCGTTATTCTTACTTCCTGGACTTTTTCTAGATCTGCCGCTATTGTTGCTGTTGTTGCTGCTGCTGCTGCTGCTGCTGCTGTTGTTGTTGCTAGATAGCCATCACGGATCGGCTTGTCCGCCTGTTTCCCATACAGCCAGCCGCTTGCCCGCCTGTAGTTAGACTTACTTGCTTGGTAAAGCAGCTAAACAGTGAGATAGGGCCGATAGGGCAGGTTGATCGGGTGTCTGTTGAGCGAACGCACGTATTGATACGCCTGGCAACCTACATTGGACCCTATTCGGTCGAGGGATGGATAGGCATAGTGGATATCCGTCCGTCAGTTAAGACAGGCGGACGAACGAGCAGTCGTTGTAGTCATGGTGATGCTGCTGCTGCTGTTGGGTTTGCTGCTGGCAATGGTAGTAGTGCCCGCGAGGAGCGCTGAATGGAGAGTCAATATCACAATTGATCACCGATCGCCGTCACAGATCACCCTGATTGATTACTCTCCATTCTAACGATGACGACGAAACCAACAGAGACTATGCCACTAGGGGTACGAGTACCGAAGAGAATGAGCGGCGGTGTCGGCTGCGTTGAGAGGATTGGTGCGCGAAAAGCAGAGAGAAACCAAACATGACGATCATGAACTTCACTCAGAATGACGTGTGGTAAAAGACGAAGGACCCAAAACTTACCCAGCTTTCAGAAGGCCTACTTCGTTTTTCAATCACGGCTTTTTTAAACGCTTGACAGAAACGTATGCCCCTGTCTCAATTGAAGAGACCCCTCAGATACCCAGTGATGAGAAAATCCATGCGCGCAGGTTTTCTCCAGTGTTGCCTTCTGTTTTCATCGGCCGCAGCCGCCGTCCCTCGTCTTCACCCTAGCCAGCGTATTTCGTCAGTGTAAAAGCCTTTGCTCACAGCAAAGGCTGCGAATCTGACTGGCCTTTCAACACCGTTATCTCCTCTAGCAAGGCAGCCTGTAGGATCCGGCTGGAAAACATTAACGAAGGAAAAGCAACCGGATTTTGGATAACAGAGGCCAGTGGCCAAAAGACGAAAGAGACAAGTGGAAAGGCTTGGGGAAAGATGTGTGATGGGTGTACCCGTTTAACGGATCGCAAGAAGGGAAAAGAGCGGGCGAGAGGCAAACCCCGCTGTGGGGAAACGGTTTGACGTCGAATTTTCCCACCGAATAAGCTTCGAAGATACATACAATTCCGTTTCAGTCCTTTGATGTCCCAGGACTCCCATTCGCAGGACACAGCAAGGGTCAACACATGTAAATTGTGCCCTAATAGTTAGGAAGTCATTCTCGAGTCTTTAAATCACGGGGTCACTCCGATTTTAGTATATCACTTAACAAACACCACACTCTTGCCTGCCTACACTCTGAGCGACTGTGCATTTTTAGAGAAGCTTAGGCGTAAAAATTTTCCATTTTCGAGAAAGAGGGGTTTTTCGATATAAAAATCTGGAGACGATTTCAGAAGTCTATTAATCAAAAGGTAGACACTTCGCAAATATATGGCGTTCAATTGTCTACCGAAAATTAACAACGGGTGTGAGATATATATATATATGTACTTTTGATTCATAAAAGCTTATGCCGCTTGCTATGACTTGATAAAGGAAATGCAGGCTGCTGTCACGAAGATGTTTGTAACCATTTGTGCCGCTCGCAGTCATGGCGGCCGGCCATTCGTTTTTAGAACAGCCATTCTGCCCTTATCCGACGACGTTATTATGCTTCTCGATAATGTGATCGTGACAATAACGGCACTCACTGCTCAACGGCGAATCGGTACCGAATCGTCGGCAATGTTGCGGTATTGGCCGCAGAGAGTGACCAGCATATAGGCTTGATATTTGCGTCGGATGAGAAGTGCCAGAGTGAGTGAGTCGTGCTCATGATGTAGCCTCTGCTTTGATACTGAGATGACGCTTGATACGGTAGTGCCTAGGCGGCAGCAGCGACCAGATCGGAGGCAGTAAAAGTAGTAGTTGTAGTAGGAGGAGGTACGAAATAGGCAGATCCTAGTAGGAGAGCGAGAGAGTGATCGGGGGAGAAACAAAAATAGAAAGAGATACGGACGAGGAGGAGGGGGAGAAGAGCGACGACGAGGAATGGACCCGGCGGCGGCAGCAGCTGCAGTAGCAGCGACTGGGTCTGAGTGAGTGGTGAGCGGCTGGAAGGAGGATTCATCACTGCCACGAGATGACTGATGGACACCGATGGCCTGCCGATGGCGAAGCGCGCGCGAGTGAGAGAACCGGAATGAGCATGGGGGAGAGAGAGAGAGAGAGAACGAAGCAAAAGACTACTCGATGGCAAACGGCCTCGGAGCATGGCTTGTAGTCGGTCGAGAAACCTGCCTGGTGGCAGCAACAGCAGGCGGTAGCCAGCCAGCCGGGCTGCTGATGTTGGTGCCGTCAGATATACACAAACTGTAGGGATAGCAAACTCTATATAACAGTGGTAGAACGGCCACACATAGTCACCCGCCCATCAAGAGAAGAAATAGAACACAGAGACCGCAGCAGCGGCATCTCGCAACAGTGAGAGTACCACACCACATGCCACATGCTTGTTGTACATGGTTACCGTACACTCACGCACACACATAGATACAGAGTATACACTGAACAGGGATGAAACGAATGAGAGAGGCAGATGGAGGAAGCAGGGCGATAGTGAAAAAGAGGATGAGAAAAACCCAGCGAACGAAAGACCATCGCGCGGCAATGGTATAGTAGATGGCCATCGTCTCATGTCGATGCCGGTGAAGGGATTCATTCGTTCCGTCTGTGGCTGTCTGTTTGTTTGTCTGTGTATAAGGCCGCGTGTGTGAATGGTGTACTGCTGCCCGGCCGATATGGCACGACGACATCTCAGCAACCCATCGGCTGTACCACATGCACGAGCGCTAGCCGGACAACAACAGCAGCTAAAACCGCAACTGAAGCCACAAAAGATACGCTTATAACACATACAGGCTGTGACAACTGGTGGTCGGTTTTTCCTTCTCTATAAGAACGAACGAGGTAAGTGCGACAACCCAGATCGGCGGACTGATACCGCCGAACCTGCAGGGGTACCGGCATCACTGTACTCACAAGTATGTATGTATGTATGATGCACACATTCAACGCTTTAGCAGCAGTAGATGCAATGCTCGTGAATAAGTGTCAAACCTATCGACTGAATTTACACCTACGAAAAAAAAATGCCATTACCTGTATGTATTCTGTAGGAATCTGTAGAGCGTACGTTGTCTAAACAATATGTGTGACTTCATTTCGATAAATACGCTTGCCGAATACCATACTTTAAATTAGCTTCGTTATAGAACTAATTTATATTTCCTATAAACATAATGGTAATACTGTATAATTTTGTATTTTGGTATCCTGTCGAAAAAATGTCTAAATATCGCATATGCGTATCAGACGACGGAATCACAAAACGAGCTCTAAGAGAGGAAAGGGTTGATCTGCAGTACGCTTTCATCATCATTAGGTTAAAGGTAAGAGCTAACCATCACCATCAGGGAGGGCTCTTGTATCACCTTACAACGCGTCACTATTGGCACCGCTGTCGGACAGAGAAAGTCCTTGCCCCCATAGCTTTGCTGCTGCCTAACATTATTCATCGTAAAATGCAGAAACAGCACAGAGCGGCCTTTTTCGGACCCTTTAGCTTTTTTCACCGTGGTCGTCCTTAGGTGCCATTCGCGACGACATCGTCTACATTGTCGCATCAAAGTACATCACCGTACATGAATACGAGATAAAGCTAGTAGAAAGAAGCGAGCTGCAGAGAAGCTAGAACCAGTAACTACTACAGCATACTAGGTTTTATTCGTAAAAAGTAGCTGCCGGCAGTACTCAAGCTTCGCCAGTTTCCGCTTCAAGCACTTCAGTAGCTACCACCGCAGCAAATTCGAACGTCGCCTGAGTCGGCGGTTCCATTCCTAAGCCATTCTGAACAACGACTCAGTGCCAAGATCGCGACGGCCGTGTACGGTGGATGGAACCACCGCCGCTGCTGCAAGTCGGATATAAACGGTTTAAACGGGTCCGGGAGGCTAGGCCATTTCCCGGACCGCTGTTTCCTTGTGGGCCACGGGGGCCACCATCTTTCTGGCAGGAAAGGGACGAAAATGGAGCGACGGGCTTTTAACGACGAGAGCGACCGATGACGACGCCAACGGAGAAAGCGGGGCAGCTTTCGATTCTCGACCGCCGAGCGGTACTGCTGTTGGTGCAACCGCGCGCTTGCTTCGCACTCCCTCTCCCCCGTTCTCTCTTTAAGCTCCCTTTTTCGTCCGCTATGAGAGAAGAGAACAGGGAAGAGAAGATCAGCCGAAGCTGTAGGAATACATCAACGTCAAATTGGCTCCAATGAATGATTGATGGATGGCCCTGCTACTGCTTGGCTGGGCTTGAGTTAGGCGGCTGGGCGACTGAGCGACATAGTGGCATGGCACAGACAGAGGCTGCTTGCAGCAGCAGCCAGACCGTCAGGCACCCAGGCGAACAGATATAACTGTTATAACTCGTAGAAGCTAAGGCAAAAAAGAGCTGCTTACGCTGGAGTGATGGCACCGCTGCCGCAGGCCCATGCACACGCCGCGCATAGATCGGCATAGTTCGCCAGCACACAGCAGCAGTAACGAACGAGCCAATGAACGATGAAGGTACACGGCCATAACCACCGGCGTTGCCGCCACAACGAAGACTCGAAGTGGGCACGACGACTGCCAGTGCGGTCGCAGCGGCCGCGCTCTGTTCGAGGAGCAGCAGCAGGGGAAAACTCATCGTTGTGACGCGCTGAGCCAGCCGAGCTACTGGCAACTCGGCAGGCCAACGCTAGCGGTGGCAGACAGATGGTTCCTGTGCCTGTACCCTAGTGGTGCCAGTACACGTAGCTAGAAAGATGGTCGAACTAAACGGTACCCAAAGGAAGAGACACCCTCGACGGGACAGTCACATAGACGAACTCCACGACATAAATTCGGCCACATACTCTAAGCGGTCATATACATATCTAGACTACGCAGACATTTGCCAATACTAGCGCACGATAAATATAACATGAGTCGGCAAACAAACCACCCAAAAAGAGTTAAATACTGTGCTACCCCGTTGTGTACATTTACTTGTGGATATGTATGTGTTAGAGGACGACATTACGCAGTGAAAACAAAAGAGAACAAAGTTTCATAGCGTGCGCTCTCCTTACTTTTTTTGAATACCATTAGTTTTAAAAAGTTTCAAAGGAACAAAAATTCTGGGTGCCGTCAGGGGCGATATGATTGGGTTGGAAGTATCTAGCCATCCACTTTTTATTCGGCCACTATATCAAAGGCGACTTGTGTGCTGAAATGAAAAAAATACATGGATTTTTTGTAACGTTTACGAAGTTCAGTGAATATAGAAATCTTGCACAATCAGAATAGAATTTGTGATGGGCGACCCACACGCTGACGTGAACCACATATATGGGCCTATGTCGCAATAGGAATACCAGGATCTAATTATGATAATTTGAATTGTCAATGACGAGGATCTGAGACACTAAGCCCCATTTAGGTACTAGAGTTTCAATTGATAGATGCTATTTGTCACAGTTCTTAAAAACATGTACTTTGAACATTAACGCATCGATCAAATCAAAAATATGCTTTTATAGTATATATATTACACTACCAACCCATTATGAATGTCATCCTCCTATGTCGCTTGACCCACAAAATGGGTTATCGAGGTTTGCGGAGACCCACAAATCACGTGCGATCATTACTATTAGCAAAAGTAAAACATTTTCGAATGTTATTTTTTTTATGGCGAAACTAGTCCACTTAGGGCATTGTGCGGTCTAATTTCGATTTCTGCCTCTGATGTCTTTGGAGTGTCCATCTAATCTCAATTAACGGTTGTTGTTGCTGTTGTTGTTGTCACCAATGCCTCGATACGGGAAGAATATATTTGCTATTGCATACGTCGCACTATAATTATATTTACGCAAATAACGGGCACGGCAAGAAAGAACGTTGTGATAGGTTTTTTCGTCTATCGTATCATTTCTACGCTATCCTTACGCTTAGTCGAACTTACATTTGTTTCTCTTAGGTGAAACTTCGGCTCCGTCAACGAAAAGAGGCTGTCCATGTTGATGATGTCCTCCTACGGGGGGTTGATTGTGTCCACCCGCTGCACCCCCGACTCCGCCGGCGTGGTGCAGTTGCTGATCCTCAACGCTTTCTTCGGCGTCAGCGGGTTTTCCCGCTGTCTCATGCTCAAGACCGGCGTGGGTACTCTGTACGGAGTCATTGGTATTAGTATTATTGTTGTTGGCGCTAGTATTGTTATTGTTTCTCGCCGCACACTGCTGCTGTTCGTCTTCTTCGCCGTCGACGACAAGTCGACAGGAGCGCGGCGGCCTCTTGCGTGGCCTGCGGCGTGTTGTCGGCACAATTGGATTTTGTTCGGCCGGCAGCAGCCCCTGAAGTTGCACGACCATCTTTGGTTGTTGCTGCGGTGATGGTGATTGCGACCGAGGCCGAGATTGACTCTGACTCTGCAGAGCTTCCAGATTCTGTTGACTTCGATTTTGGATTTTGTGCTCTTCGTTTTCTAACTGTTGCTGCCGCTGCTGCGGTAGCGGCTCTTTAACGGTTGCAGCGGCCGCCGTAGACTTAGTAACGGTAGACAATTCTTCAGCAGAAGAGACCCAAAGAGAAACAGTTGCGTTTTTCGAGGTCGGCAAATTGCTAATCGATGGTTGTTGTAGTGCTGGTGATGTTGATGCTGTCGGAATCGACTCCTTTTGCGTTGTTTCTTTAATGCTGCTGCTAATATCGCTGACGCTATTATCGTTGTCCGACGTCTCGGCGTCGGCGCTCACTTCGGCCTCGGCGTCGACGTCGGCACAAGAGACAGACGGCAGGCGGGGGCGGCCGGACAACGGCTGGGGGGGGTCACTTGGCTCGGGCAGGGTGTCGCCGTCTGGGGACGCCGTCGCCTCAAGGGGCGAAGGCGCGCAAGCATCAGCCACAACCCGTTCCGAGCAGACCAACAGCTCGTCGCGCGGCGCGGCCAGCGCTCGCGCACAGGCTCCCAAAGACGTGCCGGAAAAAGCAGGTGGCGGAAACCTGCTACCTCCGTTGAACCTAGGCACTGTCTCACTAAACAGGGCCCAGGCCAAGAATGCCGACGGGAAAGTCACTCAGTCAGTCACTCAACCAGACAGCAAATGAGGAGACAAAGTAGAATAAATTCAGGCCCGTCAACTCTTGTAGATGATTCCCGCCTCTGACACTCGGAGTAGCGGTACATTGAATTCAGCGATGGTTGCCAGTAGCACGACGAAACGACGAATTATTGAGCAACGCCAACAATTCGAAATGATAAGTAGCAGTCGTAGACAATAGTTAATAATAATAATAATCGAACGAAGTACGACAAAGCTGGTAACAAACGACCACCACACGCACTCACGCACTGGCAGAGGTAGATAATAATCGAATAGAGAATCGACACACACACATACACCCAGTAATTCACAAACCCAGGCTGTTGGTAACGCTGCTAATATGTTGAATCTTCTTTTGGTCGGAACACAACTTCCCTCTACTGTATTGCTGCGGCACAAGCTTATCGTTGTGCCCCCACTCCTTCTAAATAACTATTTACGTTTCCTTCCTGTCGACGTAGTTGAAGGTCGGCTAAACTTTCCAGTCGATGAGCAAACAAGTAGTTAAGTACAGAGTCGCAGTTGGT
The DNA here is from genome assembly GCF_002443255.2 of Varroa destructor. NCBI lineage: Eukaryota > Metazoa > Arthropoda > Arachnida > Mesostigmata > Varroidae > Varroa > Varroa destructor. Next base: position 67,455,058 of record NW_019211454.1, on the reverse strand, counting down.
GATGAATCAGTTGTTGTATAATCCAGAGGGCACGAGTTCTCACAAGTTCACTTTTCCTTTCGTGGTGATGCAATTCACACGATGCGTCGATATTCGAATTATCTACTATTTCTTTATTTAATTACGAATAGCAGTACCGTGATATTGCATGATCGCCGTAAGACAGGCTGTACCGTTAGTGTAGCAATGCAAGGTTACAATTTAATAATACTTTGTTATTATTTTATGGGTACGATCCAATTGCAGAAGTCTTATAGGTAGTAGCCAGTGGTCGTAATAGCACTTAACCCGCGCAATCGCAGTTTGCACTTAAACAACGAGCGTGTGTTATATGCGACACGCGTATTGCTGGTTCGATTAGGGCTGCTGCAGTTCACTCCTACTGTTATGCCTTCGACTACTGCCCCGCCGTCACAATTGACAACATGGGGACAAGTCAACATGTGCGGCTACTACTCCCTCTTGGCCGCTGACTCTACTCGGCGATATGTTGTGCTCTTCTGAGCGGTCCACTCTGATCCATCCAACGTTGCTCCGGCTGTCAACAGCGCCTCTCCTCTGTCGACCCTCGCCGTGGGAGAGGGTCGTCCTGGCTGAAACAGCGGGCCGGCCCAGCTCAGTGCCATTAAGTGCTGCCTGCGCGCCGTGTTTGTTATGGCGAATAGCCCGCTAGGGTTAGCGGACAGCGATGGCCGACCCTTTCCCCCATCAAGCGGCGCTGTCATGACAGACATCCGTACCTCAAAGGCGAGAGCCTCGTGTGTATCGCTCGCTTGTGATTATATGACGGACGTTGAACGGGACGGGCGCTGAGCCAGGGGGCCGCGGCGGTGGCGCTCGCCTGTGGGTCTTTGAGAGTATGGGGAGTGGGGCGGGGGGCAGCACGAACGAAGTCCGCTAAAGCAGCGGCGCAGAATCGGCGCACTGCCATTAGGCAGCTCCCTGTTCGTGCTAGGCCCTGGCGAGGTCCGCTGATTCGGCGGGCCCCGAGATGGAAGGGAGCCTGCCTGTCATGACAGAGAGCCATACATCAAAACTCTGTATCGGGTATTTCCCTAACTTTGCCCCCTTCCCAGCCTACCCGGTAGTGCCCCAACAGGCCGGGTCTCCGATAGGCTAAAAAACGTCCCTGGGGGTGGTGAGAAGCGAAAGGCAAACAGCGGCTCTAGGGACAAGGGGTGGCGGCTGCTTGGTGTTCGGGGAAGAACAACTTGGACATGTGGGAGGACTGGGGATGGGGGGAGGAACGGCGACAGAAGGGAACAACACCCGCAGCAGTAGCAGCAGCGAAGGGGACTCCCGCAGGAGTTGTCACTCAGCGTTGGCAGGCCTCGTCAATCGCCTGTGTGGCTCGGCCGCTGCTGCTGGCTGGCTATCCAGCTGCTGCGCCTCTCAGCAGCATTTTCACTGTTGCCGTAGCTGCTGCTGTCATTGCAACAACTACAGGCACTATGGTACACATTTTCCTTACTTTTCATCAACAGCAGCAGAAATGGCGTGTCGCGTTACACTCAGCTAACTAGGTAAAGGAGCACACCGAACCGGCAGACTTTTGGTCGTTTGCCGGTTGTGGGATGGAGCCGAATTCATCAGGAGTGGAACGAGTCGAACGTAAAGGTGCACAGATCGGGTCATTGTTGACCTACCTTTGTGCTTCTTTCTGCAGAGGAAATCGTACAACAGCGAATCGCGACGAGGCAGACGACCATTGAAATAGAATATGCATAAAAGCACCTGAATAAACCAGGGTAAAAACTAAGTGTCGTCTTGATTTAAACCTGTTCCATTTTTTATCTGTATACCACCGCTAGATAATTAAGCACATTACAATAGGCTCTAAGAAGATTTCTCAGATTTTCGAATTGCATCAATATCGTAGCAATTATTAGGACAAGTTAATCCACGTTCTCCAGCGTGTCACTGCCCATACTGATGACGTCTACGTTGAGCAGGTAAACATGTACTCTAACAATGAATACTAAGGGATATTTATCCAGTTATTTACCTGGTTATTTCCTTGTTTTACTAACTCAATTGTGATACCTATCCCGAATTCGAAACAGATGACGACATGCAGCCCGACTAAGTCGACGATAACCATAGATCGATAAGAACTAAATTACTTTTATAGTATAACTGATTAACGCTAGCTTTTTTTTTAAATTAATCTTTCGCGCTTGCTCAACAGATAATTGTTTTATTCGCAAAAGTTTATTTACTAGCTCACAGCAGAGTCAGCGAGGGCAAAAAGTTTTCGAGCAATATTTTCCTTCTATTTCGGGAGGGTTTCTACGTACAATGCAGTTTACTCTTCTGCTGACTCGTAGATTCAGCGACCAGTCGGCTACGAAGGGAAGAGCGCTGAGAACAAAAAAAAAAAAAGAGAGAGAGAGAGAGAGAGAGAGAGAAGCCAGTGCAGTATGAGAGAGAGGAGAGAGAAGGATAGCGAATGATGTCTTGGCAGAAGCGATGGGTGGCATCGAAGCGGGCGGGCCAGGGAAGAGTACAGATGGGCTTCCCTCGCTAGCCAGGGTGTAGTAGCTTCGGCGAAACAGGGACGGCAACGCGCAAGCCAAGGCACGGGAAAAGTTCGCTTGTGCAGTGGCCCGGCAAGTAACGGGCCAGTGAGGAGCGGCCTAGGCAGAGTGGACGCACACGAGGGGCGCAAGGGAGTCGTCACTCCGCTCTGACAGGCTTCCATCAAAGCAGCAGACAGACCGACATGAAAACAAGGCAGGCAGACTCAAGCAGAGCCAAGCGTGCGCGGTATTGCTGAAGAAAGCTAGCCACGAAGACTACAGCTTAGAGTCGTCCCTGCCTTCAAGTAAGCGCGCCCAAACATACTCGGTACACGAAGAAGTCGTGTATCAACACAAGGAATACTGATCAGAGGATATTGTATAAACATAAATGCATGTTTTGATAGGTGAAAGAAGAAAAGAAGATAAGATAGATATAAAAGAAAAAGATTAGAACGCACATTCGATGTTTATATATGATAGTTATTCAAGTTGTATAGAAGCTGATTGAAAATAGTTTATAGAGGTACAAAGAAGCTTTAGTTAACCGAATTGACCTGATTCAAAATTCTTTCGTGGAGACACGTCATGAAAACGAAAACAGTAGTGTATAAATAAAAAAGAAAAAAAGTAAAAATAGTAGTAACGAAATAACGAAAAATGAAAAAAAAATAAACACGTAAAGTAAAAGTAGTTTTCATTGTTTTTCACAACATGCATTTCAGTAAGCATCAGTCCTTACATCTTTGAGGTGATGACATATGATTTGCCGCCCGTACCCCGTTCTAGACGTTGCAGGCTAAAGAAGAAGAAAACGGAAGCTACTCTCTCTACAATTTCTCACTCATTAGCTATACATTCCATGGCAGAAGCTACGACTGTTGGCCATCAGGCCATCTTCGTTCACTTCACTTATCATTAAGTAGCTCTGATTTCTTTTTCTATCGGTTCGAGTGCATCTTCAGTTACGGAAGTTAAGCAGCGGCAGTCGCTTGTCTCTGAGAGCCCTTTCTGCTTGCTTACTTGGTCATTCTATCAATTTCTCTTTCAGCTTTTTGCTCCTTGAGAGATGCTCCATGCTCCGGCGACTTCAACTAAAGCCACTAGGACTTTGCTGCATCAACCAGTCTCCCGTAGGTTAGTGGTTGGTCGCCAGACGTGTCACATCTCATCTCGACGCTTTCCGTTCGAAGTGGATGTCACAGACTCTGACACTTGACGGAAAAGCTGCTGGCGCCACTACCGCCGTTGGATTTAGCTATCCCTTCCCGCTCTGGTTTTCTCTAGCCGGAGGTGTTCGAAGTGTCGGAAGAACAGAGAAAGGACAACTAACGGTAAGGAATTTGGACTAACTGAACCAGAAGTTTGGGACAAGGTTGCTCCTCAACGGCTAAAGGAAGAGGCGAGCGGGCAGGCAGGCTACTACCACCGGGGTCATCCCTGCTTGGCTAACTGGCTGTTGGGTAAGTAGGAAAGAGGCAGGTAACATGTCAGTCAATCAGTCAGCGTCCTTTTTCGCCTGGCGACGGCTTCCTGAACAACGCGTTGTTCAGGTGTGTTTAGATTCGTCCACTGCTTACTCGTCCATCGTTCTTACTGCTGCTACCGCCTTTGGACCGGATGCAGCGCTGCTAACGCCTAAGGCTACTATCTCAGGCCACCTGAGGCTTCAAAAGGGACAAAAAAAGGAAGATAAATAGAGAGAAAGAGACGAACACGAGAGAACCTGAAAAAAAGAACGAAAAGGAACGCAAAAATCAGAGAGAAGTAGAGAGAGAAAAAGATTGTTAGTGGGTGCACCCACCACGAACGTCCGTTTTCTTCAGTCCCCGCTTTACGTAGAGTGGCAGCTAGAAAAACTGCCAGTCTTGTGCCCCTATATTGTCGCGCACTGGTGTCTACTGTTCGCATATAAGGAACGCTGAATGCTGCTCTTCCTGAGAATTCCCATTTGCCTCCCTTTGCGTAGTCCTTGCGACTGCCGTTGTGGCTGCCAACTAGCTGTCACTGCTGACCACTGAGTGTGTGTGCCTGTGCATTTCTGTTTGTGTGTGTATTTGAGTATATGCTGTAATGCGGACGAATGGCCAGTAGCACTGGTCATAGCGGTTCATAGTATCTGTGAGAATGGCTTTGGAAGTGGCGACGCGGTCCAGTCCAGGACTCCCCGGCCTTTGGCCGGTCGAGAGGACATCGGAGAAGGACGCGTCGTCGTCAGAAGTGAGGAATTGAAGGGGCGACCGATGGACGAAAGAAGGAGCAGCGGGACGCGACACTGGGACTAGAGCTGAGCGGAGCAGAAAAAGATGGGCTGGGAAGAGAGACAGCTATCGGAAGAACCTAAGAAATGGTATTGAGCGGGGAGGCATGAGGGACCGACTGCAAAACGAAGAATAGAAGAGCAGCATGGGGACGATAGGGCTTGCGGCGTAACTTTAGCGAGGAAAGCTGTAAGAACAGGGCTAGGAGCTACGGATTCGGCCAGGTTCGACCAGACCAAGGGAGAAGAAGGAAAGGAAAACGGTGGTAGCGAGGGGAGAGCCAGGGACGGGGGGATCAAGGGGGCGAAAGGACGCTGCCTTGGAACAGGAGCTCCGCGCGCTCGTAACTTATCACTCCAATGTATCAGCGCATGACACACACCCGTCCGTCTAGAGACGGCAAACAGGGGAGCAAGCGAATGAGCTAGCTAGCCTCCTTGATTCACTACCGAAAGCAGCGACGATGGTAGCGAACGGAGAGCCGCATGGCCGACAACAGTGAGCGTACGTGGGAAAGGGACAGCGATGAGCTACTGCTGCTGCCTCGACTGCTCTTGCTGGCCGCTCAGGTTTTCATCAGTCGCTCCCATGGATCCTATGGGCTTTCGGTGGCCGTCTCGATGTTCAGTCCCCCGGCTTGCGGCTGGAGACGTAAGATGCCCTGGATGGCGACTGGTAGCGGTGGTGAAAATCCAGCCACGGTCGTTGTATCATACTCGTAAAAAAAAGGAGGAAGCTTTACGCAACTTGAACAAGAAATACTGGTTGGATGGCCATAGCAGTGGTCTGAAAGAATGGACGGATGGGTTGTGCTATGAAGTGCAACTGTAAACGAAACTGGGGGAGAACCAGGACAAAACTGGAATCCAGTTGGAAGCTAGTGGAAGGCATTAGGGTAGTCGACGCCTGCAAATACGTACGACACTGAAATAAAGCAATGTGTTAACAAACAAAGTCATACATAAGTAGTCGGGAGAATACTTAGAGTATCTATTAGCTCTGACAAGCACAAGAGGCGTCAACGTAATGTAATGTTAAGAAAAGGCTCTAAGGATAACGGTTGAGTGGTGTGTTTCTTTTATCAAGCGAACTGCGTTGTACTTCTAAGCCGCACTTTCAGCTTTATCATGTGTCGCTGTGAAATGAGGGTAGATGCATGGTTTACTTTTGATCTACGTACACTGCCAAACAGATATTCAAATCACGAGGATAGAATCATGAAACATTGTCTTTACACTAAGTATAACTATTTAACATCTAACAAGAGATAAAGGCAATCATTAAGAATACTGTGATAATGATCATATGTTTTGAATAACGTTTTGTGCGAATGAACGTTCATCTGTTTTAGAAATCGGTCTGCTTGAACGGTACATACTGTAATACATACTTTGGAATAGTTCTGTTCAACAGACAACGTCTCACCCATTGTTCAACCAAATGGCTTAGAAGACTCTCTGATGAGTTGGATGGTGGGCCAGTTTCGCTGGCAATTCCCTCGCCTAAATGGTAGTTATTGTAATTTATTGCCAAGTCATCGCCAGGTGACGAACCTGGCCGGCATGAAAGAATGCTGCCTCGCCAGTGACGCTCTCCGCACGACGTTCCGTAACACAGACAGAATAGATATATTTATGTCGAACAAGCCGGGCTCCATGCGGTCGAAGGAAAGAAATTTTCGTATATTGCATTTGGCACGTCGTACACATTCGAGTTTATATACATACACGCATGATTTTCGTTCAGCTCGTCGCTAGCTCAGGATTTGACAGGGAAAGCTACGGATCTCTAACAATAACTGGCAACTGTTACCCGCGTGCAGTTGTGTCGTACAACGGGTAGCTTTACGCAATCCAGCCATCCGAAAAGACCACTTGTGTTTTTGCCGCTGCAGCCACTGAAGCCAAATACCAACTCTCGCAGGAGACCCCGAAACGATTTTAACGACCTTCTGTGAAAATAATAGACTCACAACAGAGCATGTAAAGTGTCTCAGCTTCAGGTGATAGATACGGGATCTAACCAACGGCTTCCAAATGTATTCAGCAAAGCGGAAAAGAAAAGGAAAGAAAGATTGTAAGGAAAACATATAGAAAGCTCATTCACTATATGAGCTACGAGAACAGTTCTTATATCTCCCATAGCAGTATTTGTCACGATTTATCTAGCAGTACGTGGGATTTTTTCAACATTATTTCTTCTTTGTCATCCTCTACGTAAATGCAAATATACGATACAGGCTTTTACGTTACTTCTGCGCAAGATGCGCTGGCCAGTGGTCATAGCACCAGGAACTGGTGATGAAAATCTAGCGCAGTATCGTATTTTCGGTAACCAGCGTAAAGGATCGTCACGCATGATATCAGCTCGTTGGTACGTGACGGGTTATTATTAGGATTTCGTTTTTTACTAACGGTAGATAACCCTAATTAATCTATAATCTGCGTGAGTGAAAACTATACGTAATACGTGGTGGCAACGTTATTCATATCCATCCAATATGCAGTCCACGCCACAAGTTAAACACCGCCCAGTTATTTTAAGGTTATTTGTCAGCATCCTATAAAACGACCTCTTCAAACGATACCTCTTAAATCGAAGAGCAAGAGCTTTCTTGCTCAAAAGTTCACTAACCCTTCTACCCAGAAACTTCATTCCTAAAACCCAATTCAGTTTCTACCTTAAGTAAATCAGTTTCTGCCTTACGATTCGATGACTTGAACCTTTATTACTTATTTCAGTATTTGAAGATCCCTATTCACAAGAGTTCATCAAGTTCATGCACTACCCTGTAAGGTACGTGTGCATAGCTAAAATTTGTTAGCATGATGTCGTTGTAGCAGTCGATACGAGTTCGCTTCAAACCAATAGAGGCGCCTTCCCGTTCAACTTGAGACAGCAAAAATGTTTATTAGAATAAACTAAATGTTTATTAATTAAACAAACATTTATTTTCCATTAGAAAAAAATTAGTAAGTAAGTCGTTGAGTATAGCTATGATTGTAGCAGTCACCGCGTTTGCCGACTACACAAAGGGACGGCTCGTGAGGTAATCCGGGTTCGAGCTGGGTTCGGAACATATGCGAGGACCGCCTTCGAGATAAGTAAGTACTTATCTAAGCCCACTCAACCTGGCATGCTCTGTGCTAAGCTGCTACACATGGCAACACGTGAAGCGTCACTATGGTTTCTATTCGTATTGTTTCCATTTAACCTGGTAGTAATTCCGGTGCCCACCAAACAAACACTCCAAACGACCTTTCTGATTGTCTAGATAATTTTTGAGTCGTATGCCATATGTCATATCATTTTATAATTCGAACATACGGTCATCACGCGAGGTCTGTGAAGGTACCTATATTTTAACATAGAAACGAGTGGAAATAGTAAAAGCAGGGAATTTTTTATGGCAGAAATTCTATTCGAGCAGCCGTGATTTATGCAAAACGAGTAGTTAGAAGCTGTGTTATTGTTACTGCACAAATCGTCTTCAAATACCTATGAGCAACTACGTACTTAGTAGACTCAGCTTTTTTTAAGTAGACGCATTCAGATGGCCACATGCAGGATTAGTTTGTCAAAGTACCTGGCTATGCAGGCGCGCAATGGATGAACTACAAGTAAATACCTTAAATTAATACCCCCAACTGTGTGAAGAAATGTCTTAAAATTCGAATATGAGCAGTGCGTGTAGTTACTGGACACACAAGGTGCGCCTTTTAAGTTAGACAGCCATCAGCTATCTATTATCAAGCTTCATCTGGTGCTTTGAACAAAATCAACCATTATTGGATAATTCTAAGTATTGTCTTACACAGATATGTTTTAGTACTTGTAAAGACTTCGCCGTTTTGTTCTTAATAGTAACTGCCAAAATCGGCTCTGATTAAAGTGCAAACAAACTTTACGATCTGTTAACGGTACTGTTACATGTCTGAGCTAATTACCTCTATTTTCAACTATTTCTACTATTCATCGTTTATCCGTCTTTTGCTCCCTTAATCATTTGTTCCGATCTAGAAACTCATCAGCACTCTTCCTAATTGAAAGACCTCTCGTAAGGTACAGCTGTTTTCATTCGAACATCAGCAACATTTGCGTATACCCTCATACGAGTTCGTAGCCTCATCGCGGCTTCAATACCCCGCCCAAACTTAATCATATTCGCCCGCAGCAGCGGCCACTTGCGCCGTTGCTGCAGAAGCAGCACGAACGCATCTGACATTCGTTCGTTCTCTTTCTCTGCGTATCCCTGTGCCTTTCGCGAGCTGGCTCTCGCGACCACCCGGTAGGCCAATCTTCGCCGTTGACGATGCTCGACGCAAATCCGATAGGCGAAATATTCGTGGCTTCACTTGATGGCGTTGCGTTTCCCCCAATCGGCAGCTCCGTCAGTTGCGTCTGTCGTTCTTCTGCTTGGGACACTATCTCAACGAGTTTCGTTGCTTGTGCTGACTTGAATTGAGCGATGAGCATTCGCGAGCACTGCAAGCGACGGGCGAGCGCACTATGCGCATATACGGTACCTACTAGTCACTGATCTGTATTGCCAGTGACGACCGCTATATTACCTCTTCTTTATTTCCATTTTACTTCAACCTCCTCACCCTTCTCTCTCACCGTCGCTGGTGTCGTAGTCGTCACTGGCTGGCCATAGTGTCTACGATGGCGGCGTTCTCTTCCCTAATGGCATCTAGTCACCACTAGATGCTCATAGCCAGCAAGCATCAAGTTGCTTTTTGCTGGGGCTGCTGCTCAACCGCCCGACTCGGGTGTCCCGCCCCGAAAGGCGGCGCCACAGCCATTCCCCGTCTTGCGCTACAGTTCACTGCTGCTGCTGCTGCTGCTGCTTCAACAACTACATTCTACTACATGCTAGTAGTATCCTGACATAGCCCTGTCTATCTCTTTTTTCGTCCCTCTCACGCTGTCTGTTTCTTCGTCCGCTCTGTTCATCTGATGCTCTTCATTGTCGCACATGGTAGCACAGCCAGCTTTCTATGCATGTGCGTACATGTTGCCGTATCATTGAATCTCTGTATCGTTGTGGATACGAACGGCAGTCGATTTGAAATTGTTGCCGTCTGCCACCTTCATTAAGTTGACAGTGACAGAATCAGCATTCGCAATTCTAGAAGCCAGCATTGCGTCATCGGGTAGTAGTTGACTGATTCGTTCCTATGCAAGCGTGCATAGCGTATTGCCAGGGGCAGATAGTGACGACAGCTGACTTCTATTTATCTTGTGCTACTGCTGATTGGGTCGTTTTCGCAAAGTGGCATAACGATGAAAAGCACGAAAAGTAAACAAATTGTTAGCAGTGTTCAAAGTTCACGGGGATACGCTGAGCTGTGTAGTTTCGAGCGGAACTTTACAGCCCGTCTGTAGTAGTCATAGTTAAGCTACAGATGGTTAAGAACTGCTCAGAAATACTGACGAGTTCGTCATACGGATCTTCTGTTTGCTTACGCGCAGCCAAAACAACGCTTTCTACTCTATATGAAGTAGGCGTCGCATCTTTGGCTCTTTCATATTCTTGGCTACGGCCGCGAATGACAGGATCGCTAGAGGTACGTGACCATTCGCCGCCAGCGAGCCGCAACAACAAAAAGAACCATGGATCAGTTGTGCGCAGAAACTTCTAACGTAATATATAATAACGGATTAAAATAGTTATGGGCTGACAGTGATTTTGTTATTCATTGCTGTAAAAATTCATTACACCTTTCCGCTCGTTAAACGATCTGTAAAAAAAGCCATTATGTTTCGATCAATCACATATATATATATACATACTAGACTGAGTAAGGTCCTATAAAACGTTTGCATGTTACAAAGCAAACACCTGAACTCTCTGACCTTTGGCCTTTGTACACTTAGCATTTTGTGGCTTCTACTACATGTCCATTTGTACAAGCTAGAAACATATCCGTAAAAAGACAAAATTAAGAACTTTACGTTCAGCAGAAAAAGGAGAGAGCACTGATTAAATCAGAATGATGCGTGTGTGTGTGTGACGTTCTTGCTAGACGAAATTTAGCCTTTTTAGCGAAATTTAGAAATCAGCCTCGTGAAGTTCACTGGGCTGTTTCGTACGCGATAGGCGAGCAGGCTATAGTAATAGTGACTGAAATCTTGTATTAGCCGTCAAGACTGAGGATCGGAGTGTAGCTTAAATGATGCTATAGGAAGGCCCAGGCCTAGACCGGCTCATCTATACAGTCAGAGTCATTTGAACTTTATATATATATATATATAGGTGCGGTTCATGGAGTTTTCAAGTCATGCAATTGGAAATGTAATATTGACGTTCCTATCGGGTTTCCAATTAAAAAGCTTTTTTTTTAGTAGCTGAACCGTTTCTCATGCGCGGTAATCGGTTTTAATCTAGTACAACAATTATTTCAATAAGTAGACTAAAACAACACAATATAATCAAGTAATTTCACATTTTAGGCGCAAATATATTATTATGAAAAGTAGGACCGATCCTTACTACGACCAGGAGCTATTACTGAAATAAAACATTTTCTAGCTAGAGTTAAGATAGGCTAATTAAGGCTATTTTATTCTAGCCAGTCCTATATAGCTCGGCGTAAGCTTCGCACTGACAAAGCAAATCGCTCTGCAAACCAAACTGTGCGAACCGCCTATCTGCAAGGCCTATGAGGGAACAAAATGCGTATAGCTCAATTCCTTATTTTATTTAGCCTCGCAAAATCTTGTTCAAAATCTCGCGCAGCACTGCTTTCGAAGCGTGCGTCCACAAAGCCTCAGATAAGCTCGTTATTCTACAATAAGATCCGAGTTCTTGTTTTCTGACCTGAAACTGACCAGAAATGTCGAACTCCCAGTTGTCAACACGTTTCATTAACAGAACGGTGAGTAGATTTTGTACCCCCTTCGTTTACCTGCTAGCGTGAGTTATACCCCTACCATTCTGCAGTTCGTTGAATTTTTTCGTAGTTCGCCCATGTTGCGTCCCTCGTTGGCTCAGCAAATTGCATTTGTTACGTTACGGCTCAGTGAGCCAATTTTGCAGACGGCTTTTCTGTCGGAAACCATCGTCGCTAGTAAGCATTATTGCCAAACTAGCGGTGAAGGGCAACGCGAGGCGTGCGGGGCAATTGGAGCTGAGTGGAAATGAGGGACACTCTTCAAGAGTGCGAGAATTGGATGCACGAGAAGTACCGTGCAGTGTCGATTGACAACAGGGAGTATTTTTCGGCCTACAACCTTCTTTATACGGATCGCAAAGCCCGGTTAGTTATTCGCAAATAACTATTACGCTTGCGTAGGAGTACGAACGAGCTAGACTACCCCATAAGGCGATCACTGGACGAGTAGATTAGAGTAGCGAAATGGCCAAAGCGTCTGCTCCAAGAGCACCAAATCAATACCATACCACGTATCGGTGCGTTACGTTGAAGGCAGGAAAGATCGCATTAGCAGGAATTGAAAGTTAGTAGATGTTGATGCGTCTACGAAGGGAACAGGAATTACTCAGTTAGTTCTGAGTATCCAGATCGACTTTCCTGCGTCTCGTATGTCGTATTCAGCTTTTCGTTGAGAATAGGAAGCTCCGAGTCAAGCTATATACTAAGTTCATGCAGTCGGTTATACTGAGGGTGGAGTTAGCCACTCTAGTTCTATAACAAAGCTTACTGGGTGTTCGTTTGCACAAGTGGGTTGCCATCGTCTCTAACATTTTCCGCTACGAATAAAGGGGGTAATCAAACTCACTAATACCGAACAGCTTATTTGTATTTTACGTATAGTCGCTTTGCGGCCCTCATGCGGGATGGTTCAGTTTAAATACTGACCTTCATAGCGTGTTGAAGATGGCCCATGTAACGTTATGACCTTTCTTCGCATATATTCGTTGTATTATTAAAAAGGTCCGAATGTAATGTGTTTGAAATAGTTATTATCGACATCTTGCTAGAAGATAATAGCAGAAACCAGTAGAATTTTAACGGAAACTTTAATCATTTAGTAAAGCTTGGATATATCATGACTACCCTTTAGCTTTGGGTAACAGGTCACCTTGAGCTGTTAATTTTTCATGTTAACTTTAATTACTCATGCAGCAGTTAACAGTTTGTTCGGCCAGTAAACAACTTACAATCGAATTGTTTATTTCACTTAGTTGATGCGCATCTACCCATTTTTTAGAAGCTCAAAATAGAGTATTCTTTTTTTTAGAAGTAACTTAAACCCTGAGTAATTTGTTTCGCGGCTCGTTCTATTATTAGTCAGCTTCTGCGGTTAGAGCCAAAAAAAAGTCCAGAAAAACGGATAACATTTTCGTGCGAAAAATATTTTTTTGCTTTCTTGGCAAAGCGAGTGAGGTGTAGTAATTTAGCTTATAGGAAACTCACTTTTTTCTTTGATATCTATCCCAGGCCGCAGTTGTTTGGAAGCTGCTCATCGAGCCACCAGCAACCATATACGGAGAGAAATATACGATTGTATGTGCGGTTGGACACATTAAGGTTATGTATTAAAACATTTATCTATTGAAGTTTCTCGATCTGTTAAGTCACCTACCTTAAGTTAGGACAGTAAAATGTTTGTGCTTACACCAAGATTCACTCTTTTATCGTAAAATAATTTGTCTGTTAAATAAAAAAGCGTACATATTGCGTTTAACAAACGCTACAATCAATAGATAGTGCCATAGATATAATAGTTAGATTAAAGTTGTTTAAGATCGATAATGATATTCCCAGCATTTGATTACTAATCCCTAACAGGAATAGCATTGGACATTTTATTACCTTCGCTTTTCGCTTATCGACCTAGGTAGCAATTATAAACAAATCTCGAACCGAAATTTCTAGTATTGCATTCGTACACATCAATTCATTAGCATTGTTGGCAAAATTCTCTCTTATTATGATTCAACTGCTCGTCGCAAGTGAAGATTCCTCGGATGAAGATATAAACTAAGAAATAAAAATGTAAGTTATGGACACAGACTTCCGCAGCGATCCGTTGAACTCTCACAGTTCTCTATAGCCCAGTGTACGATCATATTTAGTGTAAGTATTCTTCAGCCTAACAATGATATTCATCAACGGAAAATGATACAGAAAATTAGCTAGAATTAAGACTTAATAGGTTGTTGCCAGACGGTTAAATCGTCATACTCGATCATACTACCGGTATTGAAGATACTATAATTCTTCCAAGATATATTGTTACTTTAATCGCTTACACGCGTTCTTCTTTCTGTTGTCTTGCGACCATACAAGACTCTCATCAATGATGAATCGTGGCCAGCATACGCTTGTAGAGAAGCGGCAGGTTACGTAACGCAGTAGGTACTTTTTAATTTCTGCATTTATACCTTTCTTTCTTGATGTCGCAACGCATAAATGCCCATGCTCTGTAGCTACAAACATCGATGCCTTTCTCATATTTTTCGATACGAAGATACTCAGCACGGCGTTGTTAAATCCTACGTATTCTAGCGCGACCTGTGAGGGAAATGAGCGTCGCCATTTTTTGACTGGTCGATTCTATATACATTTGTCGACATATAAATTGTTCGGAAAAACATTCGGAACATAAATTACATAGAAATATTCACAGAGGATTGTATCCACAATGTGCCTCCATTTAATCTGATAGATATGTCAGATTTGTGCCAGCGAATTCCCTACTATCAATCACAGATATCGGCCGTTTCTGGTCTGGTTCTGGCCGGATCGAGGCTCCTAGCCTGCAAAGGTTAGCAACTTTATACAGTACGCGCCAATAGTCTACTTCATAATGAATTAATTGTAACAATTTCATATCATAACCAGCAACAGATATTAGTAGAAAATAGTTTTGGCCGATTCATACAACGCTGATAAATCATATATAAAAAGTTATGTATATATATACCTATTCAGAACACGCCATAATCTCTGTCACGTGTAAGGGTCAACGTCGACTACTCCTAGCTGGCACGGAATAATGGAACTCCTATATTGAAGAAAATTTCTCTCAGAATTTGGCGCTAGACCGTGCTATTTTAGTCGACTGTGAAATCTGCATTAGCCAATAATTCAACCCCCATATATTAAATGATTTCTTGATCGTTTAATGAAACACCCCATTACAATGTACAAATTACATTATAATGGGGTACCTTGCAGTTGTTCCCTGTTTGCGTAACCGCTTCTTGCGCAAATAAGATTACTAGCTCGATTAGCAAATTCGTTTGGGAACATCACTAAATGACCTATGTGTTACTGTCTGCCGTATACAGGGAAGCAGTTCCAGCGGAAACAGACCATCCGTGTTGATACTATTAGCTGTCATTTTTATAAACTGTACATTTACAGTCACCGGCTGTACCGTGCCCATATGGAAATTGAAGATGCATACGATGCGGAATCACGGAGGTTGCAATGATATGCTTCTCAGCTTAGCCGCCTATTATCATCAGGTGCAGGCCCTAGCTAGCGCGCCATGTTTTCATTCGTGCTTTTCAACAAAAAATATAGCCGCTGTTTCCAGTTTTGATTGGGCAGCAGGAGAATCTCTTCTACTGCTGTATCGCGAGTCAAACGAACACGAACTAAAACGTTTCTGTTCGAGTCTGCGGTAAAGTTGCTGGTTGTGGTTTTTTTGAGGCACTTCACGGAAAGCCGCCGAAACCTATCAACCCTTTGACTCCGTCTCTCGCTGGCGTGGTCTGGTCTGACTCTCGCTGGTTCTCCCGCTAAAAGCTTTCTTATTCCGAGCCTATAGCGGGGGCATAATGTGGAGTGTGCGCCGAGTATCGGCCTGCCAGTGAACGAGGATCGAAGCCTGTCACTCTCAAACGCTGGGTGGACGAACGATCAGTCGGCCTGTCTGTATTGGAGTGAGTGTGTGAGCCACAATGAGCTAACCGTGCCCCATAAATCAGATCTGAGATTCAGCTGCGAAACGAAGCTAAGCAGCGATCGACGGTGGGAGCAGTATTTGCCGCATTTTTTAGCGACTGCATTTCGACATGTGGCCAGTCAAACGCCTAAGTGAGGTAGTCAGTCAGTATTCTTCCTCTCCCCCTCGTGTTCGGCTCCTCGCAACATCGGCCTACCCCTCCCCCCTCTGCAGGAATCTATTCCCCTCATCGTGTCCTCCGTACTGACGGCGCCTAGAGATCCGTCCGCGCGAGGTCCTCGCGTCGAAATGCTGGGTGAAAAGACTTCCTCTAGTCTTGAAAACTTCAAGTCCGCCGCGTACAGTTTGGTTTTTGCCATCAGTCAGTGAGTGCCGGATGCCACTGAATGGGCCCATGAGTCTATTTAACCCTTTCGCGTCTACCCGCTCCATTTTGCTTCTCAGAAGCTACTTTGCGGTTTTCTTTTGCATCAGTATGCACTGCTTTGCTACTGTTTTGGGCCCGCTTCAAGCTCCTATTTTAAGTAAGCCATTTAGTTAGAGTGGGCCAATGGCCATGAGGTGACATTGATGCAAATAGTGGAGCTTCTGCTGCTACTAGCGATTGCATAGTGAAGTATTCACAGTGAAGTAAGTCTACGTGATGTCCAGACAGGAACAGTATAAATTAGGACCGTCAATGCCGCTTCGTGTTGATACTACATACATTAATAGGTAAAAGTCGAATGTAACAAAACCGGCAGCATCGTGTTGCTTATGGCAGTATCTGGCTATATTACCTCTTGTTCTATAATCAAGCTTAAGCACTTTAATAAGATATTTAGATGCTGATTGAACTTACCTAACAATGTTATGCTACTTTCCTTTACCGTATACTTAGATGGTATGATATTTTTAGCTTTGCTATTGAGTAGACTGCCTACTTCTATCTAAAACATATCTAACCCCATAATATATATATAGCATACAGCATAGTGTATATATATATATACTATGCTGTTGGAAGCGAATCCGGTGAACTTTAAAATTGAATGAACTTCTGAGCTAGGTCGGCTAGAGTGATCATTTTTTTATATGCGTAGCAAATACCCTCCTTAGTTTTTTAAACCCTTGTTCTAGCGCCCTGGAGCTTCTAGACAGCCATATACCTACCATTCGCTTTCCCATACGTAATCTCTCTATCTATTGCTTCTCGAAGCAAATCTATAGTAGAACATGCATGTTGGCCAGTTGCCCTTGAGAAGCTCCCCAATCGTATAGATTTGAATTGGAAGAACGAGCGGGTTGTAGCCAGCGGTAGATACTGCTTTGCTCAATCCAGTAAGTAATTGAGGCATGGCAATAAAATCTGATGTTGTCATCAAATAATTAGACTGCGTGCTTTCGATTACCGTAGCAACGGTCCATGAGTCTCTAGAGAAACTCGAGACGGCGAACTGTGTTCACTATACCATTTTCAATGAGTATCTAATAATAGCAGATACCTCTGATATCCATTGCAAGTCCTGCCATCACCTTGCGCTCGAACTCACTGGCCACTGTTACCGAATTCGATTGCTCTCCAAGGTGACGCCATTCTCTCGCCTAGTTCTTCTCTGGCTGGCGGTAGAAATTGAACCAGGCCTCTTCTATGGCGACCGTATGCTCCAAAGGGTTTTTGTTAATTGAAGTTTAGCAGATTACATGGAATACAGCACACGCGTTCCAGCTAGTCTGGAGTTTATTCACAGGGGACCGATTTTTTATTCAGTGTACGAATTTTTAGTACTTGGTTTATAATTCTGTAACACCTTACATGTAAAATGCTATGTTTTGGTCGACAGAGTTGTTACACTCGAAGCTCTGCTTTCGTGAAAACCTTTTTCGATTGCGGCAATGCGTTTTTGTCCTTCGGGCTCCCACATCTGGTCGTCTCCTCGCTGGCCTTCACTCCAGTTCCCGATCTTGAAACGTTAGCACCATTCATGTACTGTGCTTTCGGTTAAGGCCTCCTTGCGTAATATCTTCACTAATCTTCAATGACTTCCTGCAGGGCTGTGACTTTCGGAAAATAAAAACTTGACCATTGAGCGTTGATTTTTGAGACTTAAAAATGTTTTGTCTTCTGAACTCATTTCTCCTAGAGATAGCTCAACCAGTTTTTACCTGGAAGTTTTTTAGAAGGACTGGAGTATTTACTGGCCAAATTTCGGCTAACAACGTATCGTTGAGGAGATCGAAAATGATCTTCTAATCTTTACTGTAGCTATACCGAATTTCTACTGAACGCTACGTATTGATTCATTGCGTATGGGATATCGCGGCTGGCATTTTTTAAATTTCTGTCTTGAGCTGGTACCATGTATCGAATTTTAATCAAAGGGACTTTGAAACTCACGCGATTCAATGGACGAAATGAAAGAATGAAGCCCAGCTAACTTAGTGGGATCAATGATTCCTGTTATGGGAAGAGTATAGATTACCTAATTAACCTAATTACAAAAGTCACACTAGCCATTAATAGACACCAAAGATAATCATGGATCACTACCAAATTCTATCGCACAGGGGAGCCAGCGCTCTCACGCCAGTATAACCAGCCATATTGTACTCGGCACATATAAGTAACCGACTACCTCTGACGCATCTACTCTATCGATATATTATATATACATATGGCCTCATTCTTTGTGCCATTTATCACGATCGGGATATTCTGAACGTCGTTCCATTTCCTCTATGAGTACAAAGAAGTTCAGCGGTTCGACGTCGCCGTTAATATTTTGACTATTCTTTCTCTTTTTTGTTGTTATTACTGATTGTTTGGCTTCAACGGTTTATTCCCGTGTTGCCTTCGTTCGCCGTTCAATCAAATGGAACAGGGACACTGGCGATGACAAGAAAGAAATAAGGGAGAAAACTCTTTGTACGTGGGGAAAGTATTCGGTCGCGTTGCCACTTGGCAGGTAAGCAAGCTGCGTTCTGTATCGTCGTTATCCTTTCTGCCGCTCTTCAGGGAAGCCACAGCGTTACCGCCGCCCAATGGATCATTGGTTAAACCGTCCGATCTAGATAAACCAAGCCGGTTCGAAGACACCGACGAAATCAGATCGCGCTTGCGCGTCCGCGAATTATAGTGACATTTTTTATATCTGGTCTTTCTTGTTGGTTTCTCTCTAACGCTTCTCTCAGAGGCCGACGTGACACACACGCATACTCTATGGATCCTGGCACTACAGAAACGTCAATGGCAGTGTGTCTGCCGTTATAAGTAGCATCGAAGACGTTTTAAAACAAAAGCAGCAGCATTTGAGGAAAGGCACCGTTTGTTGTTCGCATTGTGAGAAAAGCGGGTGAAGTGGGGGGTTTTAGGTAGAGGGACGGAAAAATAGGGGTTGACAGCCCAGGGGGCGAGCTCATCCAGCAAATCACGTTATTAATGACCCCTTCAACACAACGCGTGGGACATGACGGCGCTGGTTGTCGTTAAATACAGCCACAACAGCACCGTCATCGTTATCGCGGCTGTTGTTGTTTCCGAGGCCGAGTTTCATGTAGCGACAACAGCAGCAGCAGCAGCAGCTAATAAAAGCTCACACATAGATAGAATCATGCTAGTAGCTCCGATGATGATGGTTACGATGGCAGTGATGCTACCACCGCCGCCGCAGTGGGACAGATAGACAGAACCGGACACAGATTAAGCAAGAAGCAGAAAGGCGGACGAATAAGCAGCACTGCACGGCATGGATAGGAATCCCACGACGCTCAACTGTTTCCCCCTGCAATAATGTCGTTTCTCCCCGGACGCGGAGACCGTCGACTCTGTCTCTCTTTCTCTTTTTAGCCACAAACGATTCGCCGTTTATCGTTCGGCGCTCGTCGTTCGCCGATGATTCGTCTGCTGCCGGTGCTCGTGGCGGCGGTAGTAGTTGTCAGGGTTTGAGCAGCTGCTGGTGTAACTGCAGCAGCAGCAGCACTAGCCACCTTCACCGCCATCGTCGACACCGGCTGGGGTCCGCTCGTCTCGTGATCGGGGAACGATAGTAATATGAAGAAGTCCATGAGGGCCCTGACGTGCCACTCGCTAGCCACCGGGTGGACGGATGGACAGACAGACGGGTGGATTTTGATGGAAATTAATAGATAGAGACGAGCTACAAGGACTCCTGCTTCATTGCTGCTGTTGCACGTGGTTCAATTCTAGTCAGACTTCTGTCGCTTCACGGTGGCGACGACGACGACGATGATGACGGTGATTCCGCTGTTAACCGCCGCGGCAGCGGCGATGGCAGCAGCAGTAACAGTGGCAATGCTGGCTTCATTACCAGCACCGAGAAAAATAATATCATCTAGTGCTTGCATCGACTAATGCCGATATAGCTGAGTGGCGATCAATTCGACTACTGGATGATATGATGAGGCCTGAAAGAGCGCCTTGTTTCCTCTCCTCTTTCTTATCAGTAACACGTGCTTTATGCACTCTAGCGGTTTACCGTTGCATAGAGTATATGCGTAGCAGCTAAATGAGAGCTGGTGGTAGCTCAACTCAATTCGTGCTGAAACGTGTCATACCAAAAGCAGAAAAATTGAAACGCGATGACTGTATGGACTAAAACTCTTTTGACAAACGGCACAGCGATAAGAGAGGAGTCTTACTATAGTGCATTTGATTATCTTGATTTGTCTAACTGATGCTATCCGTTGCGAGATTGTCATTTCGTACCATATGGACAGTAGAAAAAGGGGCGCTGACTCACCATTGCATTGATCTATTAATAAGGGGCAAGGTAAGTGATTCCGTTGTAGACATTATATTCTTTCAAGTCAGCTGAAAGAAGCCGGGTAAAAGGAACAACGTCGACTCAATTAGGATAGAGCCTATACCTAGTTGGTTGTAGCAGTCCCTGCTACGACTGACGACGACGACGAAAACAACAACACCAATACCAGCAAGATACAACGGAATAAGAGCACTTACCTTCAGCTCGCAACGCACCATGATCCTGTCCAATGATGAATAACAACACCACCATTAAAACTCTATCTGTCATCCGGTCAACTCATACTTCCTGCCCCTGGCACTGGGAAGATCGGCCAACATGCGGACGATACGGGGAGCTGACGTAAAGAGAGAGAGACTGTACATAGCGAACTTGCTGTGGTGGGTGACACCACTCACATGAGCGAACTTTCACTCTGATAGCATTAACGATGCTCTCGACCATTGGCTACGGCGACTACGGACCTCTTCTATCTCCCTCAGCTGACCTCAGTTATGGAGGTCTTCCCAACTGCCCGTGATCTCCACTGTTCTACTGCCGGTGAACAGTAGTGTCTAATTTGTGACAATGTAGTCCCTATTCGACATTACTCCGTCTGTGTAACTTGCAGAAGCCGGAGGCCAAAACACCGAAAGCACGGGGGGGGAAGAGGGAAAGGGAAAGAGACAGCATGTCAGTGTTGTATCTACGCTTGTAATTACGATCCTGTTTGATAATCAGCGTTTGTGTGAAGGCTGGCGTGAGGCCAAGGGACCTGGCTCTGACCAAAGAAACAAACACGTACAGCCGTGCAACGCGCTAACCGATAGGGGTCGCTCTGTGTTGTCACTACATCATACATACATACATACATAGTGTAGGAAAAATTGGAAGAAAAATCGTCCGAGAGAGGCTTCGGACGTTCTCGTTCGTTCATTACTAACCAAGTGTAACATCTACGTGTGTTATTTATAGAGACGTTGTAGTTGTGGGTATACGCGTCGTATCTAATTGCTGAAGCTTATTCGTAATTTTAATAGCCAAAGAGACACTACTATGCGAGATAGGAATGAATCTGCTCGCGAGAGCTCAATATAAAGAGTGCATCATTTAACGTCTTCAACTTCTGCCAGTTCGCACTTTCCAGGGACAGCGGCGATCCGACCGCTGTCCAGGGTGGACGCGCGGGCACGAATTACTTGTTTGCTTATCTACTTCGTTGATTTACCTTATCGTTGCAAACAACAACAACAACTAAAAAAAATCTGCAGTGTTAGAAAAAATGTATGTTTGATATATACTGATAGGTAACTTTCAATGGCAACAAAACATAACGAATCCTTCCATAACGTCAGCTGGCTTCTCTCGGATAAATACGTTAGCATTTTGTCAAATGTCAGCACTTAGATAAGATTCTTTATTCAGTTAGCTTCAGGAGAATGTCTATGAAAATTTTAAAGACATGTATCCACTTGAACATGTTTTATTGTACCATCTGTCACAAGTATATAGTACAAACCAAGCGTACGATTTTTCCCATGTTTACTACATGTTCACTATTCAAACGCTGCATCAACAGGCCAGCCGTATCCAGTACACCATAGAATCTAATATACGTAGTTATACAGAAATTTCATTAACTACGAACGGTAATATTGCGAGCGACAGATATCCGTAGCTTGGGTACATACGTGTGCGCCTATTTCCATGAATGCATTATGATTAATTTTCCCTATAAATGTAAACGGACATAATCCAGCTCACTGCACTCAGTTTATGTATAGCATGTATTAGATCGTCGTACCCCGAACGCGCCTTGGGCACGAAAGAACATCAAATACGCAGTTGTGGCATCAGTCATCGTTTATAGCTTGAATCTCTGTTAGAGGAAAACAGAAAGGAATGAGGGGGGCATTCACACTCTTCCCCTGCTACTGTCGTCGATGTTATCAAGGCGTAAATCCGTCTTTTTGTAGATATCTGCCGGAAAAATCTCCTCCGAATTATAATAATACTAAACCGAACAAAATCGGACCGTACTCTAATAGCTGGATAGCTACACTTATCTGGTTCTTGTGGGGTCGGCTTTTCGATACCCTGCAAAGGATATCAGTCCTCGTCGTTGTTTTACGTTTTTATATAGTGAACCAATGAGTTTGGCCTCCTTTTTTTACAAGCGCCATTCTTTCATCCTCGATATCGTAGCGGTACATTATGGCTTGTTCTGCCACTGATTTGTGAGATTCTACCTTGCTGCTGTTGGGCGCTGAGGGCTGTCCGCCCGTGCTGTACGATACCGTTTTGTTGCTTGCAGTAACAGTCAGTTGCGATCCTGAAGATGACACCTCCAGTCAGCCGTCCGAGCTCCACCTAACTCCGCGCCAGTCGTCATAATAAATCGGCCTCATTAATTTCAACCGAAGCGTCGAGGTAGCGATTCGTCCCTCGGCGCTTGACGCTCCAACAGCAACAACAACGCCGTAGTTCGCTGCTTTGGCTTGATGCACCACGGCGGAGTTCTGCTAGTGTGTGACACTCTACTAGCGGAGGCCGACTCCAATAGAAGGGGGGAAACCTAACAGCAATGTTGAGCCTTACATAGGCTAGCTTGATACGACCTGAAACGATGCTACATAAGCAATACAAGTCGACGGCACCATGACTGCCACCTATAGATTCTTCAATGGCCAAAGATCCTAACTCAGCTTATACAATTAACATGCTTGGGAGTACGTGGATATAACGATGATGCTCAAGAACGAATGAAAGAGCGGAAAAGAATTGGTCGCGACAGAATTACCCAGTCAGAGCTCAGTCAAACAGTGCATGATGTGTGACGGAACTGCGTTCCACTGTGGCGGAGAGTGTGACACACATATTTCAGAAAGTCTGTCTGAGAGTGACACTGCTGCATTCGGCCGGCAGAGGTCGAGCTTGGCCCCGTCCCCTTTGGTCTTACCGGTACATCCCTCGCTTTTGTGGTGCTTAGTATCTTTTGCGTAGGATCACTCTCTTTCGCTCTTTCGTCTAGAATAAATCTCATATCCTGGTCGTAGTACCATCTTTCGTGTTATAGATACTCCATATATATATATATATATATATATATGTAGACTTACGCTATGCGCAGCGACCAGGTTCATATGCGCGCATCTCTCCCTGTCGAGGTGTCTTCCTGTCCTCCCATTGGCCAACCAGCGTCGTCTAAATATGACAAAGTACCATCCCCTCGGTGGAGGACTCACCTCAAGCCCCGTCTCCATCCAGGGCCAGCTAGCAGCTTGAACGCTGTGCAAAAGCTTCTCTCAAGCGCGTTAGTGAGGCAGGCGATTTCGGTTGAAATACTACATACTAGCATACGCCACCGGTACCGCCGCTGTTGCTACTTTTACTGCCAGCTACGCTTCGTCTCTGGCCATCTCTTGAGTCTCCGTGTTTCGCCGGTTCAGCCAGTTGTTTTCTCTTCGTAGCTGTCGAAGAAGATCAGACCGCTGAACGAACAAATGCCAAACTCATTGCGCATCTGTCTAGCCTTGGTCGCGCTCATTCGGACATCGCCGCTAAGTCGCTCTGCCCTCGGAGCACTCAGCCTTGCAAGCCGTCCGTGCTCGACCCCAGATAGCGCCCGTGCTGCTGTACGGGAAGTAATACAGTACTCTAAGAGATAGATAGCATGGACTCAGGGGCTATATAGTACATATCAGCGAACGAAGCCATGTTTGCGCTCGGAAAAACAGCCTTGACTAGCCGGTTCAGTACCGTTGTGTGGGTGCCATGGTCACGAACTCGTTTGCTGCCGGCAGGGCTAGCTTGACGACGAACGTGCGGGACGATTTATCTAGCAGAGTCGCGGGGGTCGAGGGGTAGATATAATAGATGGGTGAATATAACAACCCCAAACCCGTTCCCCCACTATCAGATCCTGGTAGATTGGCTTTTCCGACAAACGACCTGGTGAATATCTATGCATAACGCTGACTCATTTTCTATCTAAATGGTTGTCGGTCACTTATACGTATCGTATCATCTTTGCGAACTAATATAGGTCGCAACACGTTCTTACGTATGTATCCATGTATGTGCAAAGCATGAGCTCAACAGTGCATCTGTAAATAATAAAAGATAAGATAATTATGAGTATTACGCTCATAATGATTAGTACCTGTATAAAGGCTTCTAGAAATGATGATAATAAAGTATCCATGTGTTACGTTGTGACAACTTAGGACAGTGTACAAAGCCTTTAAGTGTTTCCTGTCGTTGGCATGAGTCTGCTTAAATTATTAGAATGTGCCCACCACAACCAAATTGACCATAGCATATATTATGGCTTTCATTTACCATCATGCCTTCAAATATTTGTCTACCACTAGCTCCATCCTATTTCAATATGTGTGCATTCACATTTGATACTTAAGTGATTCAAGTGTTTGACAGTTCAGCGCCCTTAAATGATGGCCAAGCAAAAACATTTGTTAGATAAACATTTCCCGCTCATACTGTCCGTTATCTCTATGAGACTACTATTTTTTACTGTCTTTTCATTCGCATGCTTTCTCGTTGCATGCACCCACACGTACAGGTCTGAAAAATCAGGTATTATTATCATCATAGAGGGCGGTACTCTTTTTTCGCTTGCGTTGGTTGTTGCCTTTACCAGGGCCGTTTCTCCGGGCGTAGTTCTTCTCTTTTTTCCACCAACGTCGACTGCACGCGTTCGAGATTTTCGCTCCTGCTTAGCTCCTTTTTTTCTCCCCCGCCACACAAACCTCGCCACACAGACATATACACCCACAGTCGGGCCTTTGTTTAATGGTGCTGATAAAATTTTGACATATTGGCCCCGATTCGCAGTGACAGCAGCACTCGTGTTGCCTGCTGCCCCATGTTACCCCGTTCGATCCTTGAAAATTCCCGAGCCAGACTCCCTTTTCTTTAGCCTTATCCTGCTCTGAACGAGGTTTCGACGAACAAACGCCGTTGCAATGGCTGCGTAGCAAAACTACAGTATAGGATGGGGGAATGGATCGAATCACTGCAACTGCCTTCCTGCTTGTGAACTATGTTTGGGTGCTTCTCCTTTTCCCGTTGACCGCAACGTCTGAAATGGGTGTCTGGCATCCGCGTACGTCCGCAAGTAGAAACAACGCTCAATCGATCGACTTTTGCGCCGTGCGCAGCAAACTCATGTGACTGATGTATTTGCTGATGTAAGTTACAGTTGCAGGGGGTCTCCTTTCAACGGGAAGGAGGCGCGGATCCTGACCAAACAAATGTGGGTACACTATACGCGCAAGGCTCGGACGGCAGAGCGAGTAAAGTTGGAACAAACTTTGTGGTAAAGCCTTTCGCGAAACCGTCTCTGATCCAAAAACGCCAAATAGATGACTGAAACTTGGAGGATGCAGCAGGCGGCCGATAGACCGAAGAAGAAGAAGAAATTTGCCAGGAGGTCGGGATTAGCTCGTGAGCAAAATTTTGGCATAGATTTGTCAACCACTTGTTTACTGTATCATTTTGGGAATTCCGAAATAATAACAAAGTATTGAAACTTACTTTCTATCCCCTGTCAGAGTACCACTTGTGGTACATTTTGTTATCAGTCTATCCAACTGATATAGTCAATGACGTTCATTACGTGCGATAGTACAAAAAAATATCTTGACAAAACCATTACTCTATCTGTTAAACCCCGAATCCTAAAAAACACGAAAAAGACAATAGATTTGGATAGAAAATTGAATGTATCAGATCCCGCCAGTCCGGGCATCGCCGTACATTGTAAATCTATTTCACTTATCGATAACTGCAAAAGTCTACGCACGCTTTACTTTTTCTAACAAGGCAGCCTTGGGCTGTTGGATAAGTCCAGCAAGACCCTGATGGGGGACCCTAATAGTGGAGATAAGTCCTTATTGCTATGCCAAGCAGGTGATTTTGAACCCTTGTTGACGCAGTAAAACTAGCCGAACAGGTTGAAAACTCAAAACAGTCTAACGAAGTATTTATATTTTATTTAACATACTTTCTTGTTTTTGTTCACTGAATGACCTTTTTCAAGAGTACCGTTAGAAACTTAGCACTTTATTAAGAAGTAAGCTAAAATTTTAGAAGCAAATAATGTTATTAATGTGTGCACAATCACCGAGAGTATTCGATAATTTCAATCGTTAGACCATTCTAAGTTGTTATTACCTACATTAGTCTTATATACCATGCTAGACGAGTTAGCTCAAAGAGAGAAGAACGCCTGTCTCTTACGGGTCAGAACTGTAGCCTCCATAGCCTCGACGTCCTATCCAAGCCTATGTCCTCATACGCAAAGGGACGCGTCGCTGCCGTTTAGTGCGAGCCATTAAGCGTCAAACAAATGACGCTCTCTGAGAAGGGCAGACTGGAGGGCACACAGGCCACCAACATACATAACAGTGCAATAGAACTAGGCAGGCCCGAGCGAGAGTGACCATAAATCCCTTTGGCAACTACACCGCCAAGCCGTTCCAGCAATTTGCCTACCGCAGATCGTCGGCGGACTATGAATTCCCTTTTGATCATCGCAAATATATCCGGCTCAGATTTAACGGATAGGGTAAAAGAGGGCGCTGCTAGTCGAGGGGATGTGTTATGCTTCAGCTCATTTTGTTTGTTAGAAAGCTTCCCATTCCTACTCAGTAGCTCCGCTGTATTTCTTTCGTTCGTGGTCCGCTCTTGGTTTCGACCTCATAGGCTCCTGCAGGGGCGCCGCATCCCGCCCACGGTGGCAATCACTAGGTGGGCGTCGTGGTCGTCGTCGTACGGTGGCAAAAAGATATTAAATCGCTAGTGGCCAGCCAGTTCGACCGAGCGCCTTCCCGCGCGTTTTGCCTGCTTTCCTGCCAGGAAGCCATCACAAGCTTGGCATACCAGGGACGGAGTTGGTGGCTACCGCGTGGCGTCGGCTGCACCGCCGGCCACGCCGCGCTAACCGGACGATTGCCTTGCCTTTCCATGCTGACAAGCTCTTCTAATTGCGCGGAAAATGTTTAATGTATTGGACAAAACTCCGTTCAGCAAAGATCGCTTTGGCTAACTATCACGTGGCCAAACTGTCAATGTTATTTAGAAAATAAAGACCCAGTCCAACCTCACCCGTCCAGCGCCCACGCACATGAGCCAATTACGTTACATACACTCACACACATGCATAAAAACATACGTACTATTCAATAGACACTGATTTCGCTTTCGGTAGATGCCACTAATTTATGAAGACAACGATGCACATTTAGTGTGTAACTCTATGAGGAGACTCGTATGGAAAATCGTAAGCTTCATATATGCATCTGCATTCCTAATCTGCGTGAGCGCCTAGCTATTCGATGGAAAAGTCTCTATATTTTCGTTTGCCATCTGGCCTCTTTTCTGCCTCTTCCGTTGGTAACAATCGGGCGGCCTGCAATGATGACCGCAAGATGAACTGCAAAGGCCCTGTTGTCAAATGCTATTGTTGCCAACGAGGCCAACACTCGTCGGGTGGATGAAGCACGACGAAGTACAGCGGTTAGATACGATACTTTTTGACGAATCGTAAAGAAAAGTAGACATAAATACTGTCTGCTCCGTAATGTGAGCAGGTGATCTATTTTGTAGGTTACTAAAGGATTTGATCGTCTGCCTCGATATTGGGCCATGATTCACTTTAGGAAATATTTCGAAATAAGAACACTAGAATATAAGATTTGCAATTAAAATTCCAGAATTTGCCCTCTATTCCTATTGAGATATATTGCTAGTACAGATATTATTAGATAGAATCAAACTCTGTTACCAAACAGGAGCCAGACTAGTTATAGCTTACTCAGGTCGTTGTTGAGAGTCAACCTATTTGTTGTAATAGACACGCTTAGCTGATCTCGATGGCGCCAATTTTGAAACATCGATTTTTCAATTTTGATAGGCGTGAAAATACTCAGACCACTGGTATTTCATAATTTCATTGCAATCCCATCATCTTCGCGGCCTTTCTATATCCGGAATGCAGACCTCTAGATGTTCATACAGACAGATAAATACAAATGTAGTGTTCTATATGTTGGCAGTGGCCGCCGCTTCATAGCTTATTGCGTGTTGCACATTGGCCATGCAAGAAACCGTTCAAATTTGCTTCTGGACGTGTCTGCTCACGTCTAGCCCTCTGCACCTATTTACACTACTCTACTATATACACACACACACACATATATAATGCATGTATATATATGCTGAGTGGTATGTTTACATAAGTCTATATCAAGCTACAGGATTGATACCATCTTGATACGCGTCGACAACGAGAGGAAACATAGCATCAGCAATGGCAACAACAACAGCCACGACGAAGCGCTATTAACGGTAGCAGTGGTATAGCAGCTCGTCAGCCGTCGAAGCTTAACACAGACGTTCGCAGTTCGCTGCATTTGCTATGTTTGGATTGAGCTCAGACTCCGCCTTTCCGTCCGCCCGTCAGACTCTGTCAGATTGTGTACTCATATGGACTATGTGTGACGTGTTTTCTTTATATCAGGACAGCCCAAGGAGAAAGAGATTACGTGCCGCGCGGTAATAATACGCTACTGCTTCTTTTATCAGGAATGGGCTGAGATAAGATTCGTCAAGACGCCTTCGACCCCGATACTTTTTCCCGCGCAATTTTGATGTGAACCGCTGTCTTCAGAGCGGTCTATTCGTAACGGTTCTGCTCTGGTTCCAGACGCAGTTGCGACCGGCTGTCGTAAATTAGTATCACACCAAGTAATTAGTTGTGTTTACATTGTTTTTACTATTATTAAATTAGAACAACATATAATGAATTTGTTTTTCTTATTACTGTTGCCCTTATCGTTTGAAAATATTTGCTATAATGCCTTGACAGGGACATGCGTTCATCAGCGAGGGTGGAATA
This sequence comes from Varroa destructor, assembly GCF_002443255.2. NCBI lineage: Eukaryota > Metazoa > Arthropoda > Arachnida > Mesostigmata > Varroidae > Varroa > Varroa destructor. Next base: position 67,425,732 of record NW_019211454.1, on the reverse strand, counting down.
GCGGCCCAAGCTGAATTGGTGCCATTATCTGCTCATAAATCCTTGGTTTAACATGTAACACAGGTATGACAAAAGCAATGGGGTTTTAAACAAAAAACATTTGCCCAACATGCTTTGATCGGCCATTGGAAAAATGGGATCTGGAACCAATTCAGTGCCACCGAGACGTAGTGTATTCTTGATTATATATATCTCAATTGAAATCTTGCAGAGTTGCTGAGACCGGATAACTACAGTTACTAACGGACAAGAGCAGTGACGTACAAACAATCCGCTTTATAATGCTTTTAAAATCAATAGTTGATGGCCAACTAGCTTCGTATGATGAAATTAGTAGGTTTTGTTATATCGAACTTTAATGTTGGTTAGCTCAAAGTGTATTGATAAAGGGCACAAAGCGGAGTCATAATCGGGCTTGTGGCGGCGCACTTATTTGTCTGCTATTGATATACCCAATGTCGTATTATTCCAATGTCTGTTTTGTATGTTGCAGGCGCTTTGAAGCGAGTGGCCTTCGGCTGCATTTGGTTTGCCTATAGCACATATATGGAGTATCAAAAAAACGTGCATTATAATCGTTGCTAAAAACGAAATCGAGTACTCGCAAATGATATCAAATATTGTTAGGCTCCAGGCCGTATGGGTCAGTGTTTAGTGTATACATAGGCGGTATCAACGTCCATGTGAAGGACGAACAGAGCCTTGCAAAATTCGTGTTTTGGGCGACCCATCGTAGCGAGTACGAATAAAAAAACGTCGTAGAAATAAAAAAAACTTATGCTGCGGAATCGAGAAATTTTATCGTAATTTGAAAATGTTGCATAATTCTAACCGCCAAAAGCTTGGACTCTTGTAAGACAGGTTTTGGGCTCTCTACCACGATAATGGATCGTCTCACAAGTCGTTACTTGTATTGCGTTTTTTTCACAAAAATCCGTGTGTATGTTGCCTTTGTCCCTGTATTGGTCGGGCCTAACTTGCTATAGCCTTTGTCCCCTCTTCCCCACTTAAAAGGAAACAGCTTTAAACCGATTAAGAATACCAAAAAAAAAGAGAGATCGACATAAGGTTTGTTCTTACGATAGTGTTAGAAAACCGTGTAAGTGGAATTCGGATGATCAAGACATATGCAGTTAATCGCAACCAACGTCTCGGTTCTACCCTCCAGCCTGCTGGCCCAACAGATTTGCTTTGGTAAATTTTTCTTCGCGAAAAATGATCACGAAATAGAAAATTAGAAGTAAGTAATGCCGACTTTTATTAGGAAAGAGCTAGAAGCTTACTGCCATCATAGCAGCTACCTGTGCACGCACTGAGCCTCGATTATAACACACACAAATATAACCAGAAAAAATCCGGTCTCCCTGTACTGCCGTGGCTTCTGCGATGGCGGCAACGAGGCAGCTGTGTTAGCGGAACGTTAATAGCAACAGTAACCTAGGCGTTATTGATCGATGTCGCTCCCATAGGCCGGCAACGAAAGATACAACGGGCACAAGGCGCTAGGGCGACAGGAGTAGTGGCGACAGCATGCAGCCGCAATATGTGGCTTTAATGTTGCGTATAAAAGCGCCCACGGGCCATCGATGTGGCGCGGCGCGCTTGTGGACCTTTGGATCGCTAGAGGGCCAGCCGCTGTACGGGAAGAAAACTGGCCGGATGGCTTGTTTGCTGGTCCGCCCCCCGCCCGCTTGGCTTTCTGCTACGCCGCTATAGCCGGCAGCTCGTAGTAGCGATGGGCTGTGGTTCTGAACTATACCACAAACAGCAGGCTGAGTCGGCGGGAGTGAGTTTCTTCTTTCTGTGAGAAAAGACTAGCAGACTTCATGAAGAACTGATAAGGCGCGCGCAAAAGATGAGTCGCCATCAATAAAAATTTACTTCATTTAACCAACTATCTTAATATAAATAGGCATCATTTGTTAGTGCCACTACGCCGATTGGAAGAAAAGGGACGAAGTGGTCCGGGGTAAGCAGGGCCGCTGGGAGCCCCTAGCGACTGGCGGCTACACTGCCTGCATCGAGGTCAGGGGAGATTAAGAGGGGTATGAAGACGAGTATGGGGAACGGACCAAAAGGAGGGGCAGGAGGAGACATTTTTCGTCAAAATGGTCGAAGCCGTCGAGCTCTGACAAGAGAATGAGAGGACAGAGTCGTCGGATTTTGCACGCTTCCATGCTGTTGGCCGGCAGTCTACTGGCGGAGCACAGCCAACGCGACGGCAGAAACAGTGAGGCAGTGGCTAAGGACGAACTGGCGAAGGCGGCGACGACAACTTATCGTATGTGAAAGAGGCTTCTCTTCTAATAGGAGCGCACACACGTACGTCACATCTTTTCCCTTTTCTCTTCTCGTTGCAGCCCATGTGTTTCTCTTTGGATCTTTTATTTTTATAAGCGCGATTGTCTACTGTAGAATCATCACCAAACGCGATGTGCCGTTGTCACACAGTTTGATAAAGACATTATAGTTGCTTCAGTAAAAAAAAATAGATCCTTTCACTAGGATAGTAATTATCAGGACGGAGTAATTATCAACAGCAGCAGGAAAGGCGAAGAAAGCTGCCCCTCGTGAAGTAGGTCTAAATCGAATTCACAGCAGACATGGCAAAAGAAACGAACTACTTTCCTTTTCTTTAAAACAAACGCGCTTTTATGCTGAAGAAAACAAAGCAGACGGGTTATAATAGCAAAAGCAGCAATGCCTGTGGTGGTAATACTGGTGTAGCAGGAAAGCGCAACGTACGTGGCATGACAACGTTGTCGGAAGCGAGAGAACGGGTAAACGATAAAGGGAGCGTAGGAAAGAGGAGCAGGCGAGATGCCGTCGAGGTGGTCCATCGTCTGTCGTCGCTTTCGTTGGAACCTGGGCACACGCTGCGTTGTCCTCTCAGTGGCTAGAGCCTGGAGTTGGCTGGTTCTCTTGTCCTTTCCGTTCGTTCATTGAGGGTCGACGACGACACGATGGCTGGCGATGATTTGTGGCGCGGATGATAAGATATTTTGATTTACTTTATACCCGGTCAGCCATCTTCAGCCCGTTGCTCTCGACTCTGTACTCCATATACGCACAGCTTTAGACATCGCCTTGTGTCTCGGATATCCCTGCAACAGCAGCATTGCGACGTAGAAATAAAGATCCACATCTGACTTCTTCTTTTTGTTCCGCCAGTCGCCGTGGTGTCCATCTGTAATTAGATCTTACAACAGACGACCCTACAAACCACCCACGCACTTCCAAAACGGTCTGTCTATTTTCCCTTTTTCGCCCCCTACCATTTACCCCACCGCTTTTAGCTTTTAAGCCTGAGTTCGTTGTTTCTTAGCCCCTATGAAGTCGCTGCGCCCGAAAGCAGGGTTCGAGCGGGAGGAAAAGTCGAGACACTGCCAAGACCGATGACAAACCGCCTACAAAAGAGACTCTACGAGTAAAGGGGGCAGTGGATTGTGCGCCCGCTACGCGCCTGCCCGTTTGTATGCTTACCAGCCTGTCCGTCCGCCTATCCGCCAGTGTATAGCGGCAGCAGTAGCAGCGGTAGTAGTAGTCATCATAGTGCGTTATGCTACGTCGTCTTCCTTCGCTAAATCACACCAAAGCAAAGCTCCCACGGCCTTTGACCCACACGCAGAATTTTCGAACCATCGGATAAGACAGGGGCTCCTGGTTCACGCATCTCTAGCCGTCGAGGTTAGGAGCAGCCAAATAGGGCTAAATGGGTGCGGGCTGGAGGCAGCTCCGTTAGATGCCGCTACTGAGAAATGGTCATAGCGGTTGGTGTCCTGCACTGTAGCAGTAGCAGGAATCCTAGCTGAATCTATGTCGGTGCTAGAAAGAATGTCTGTATCTGTCAGAGTGTGACCGTGCTTGTCCGAGTGTGTATATGGGTCATCTTGTGCGAAAGAGATCTCCTGATGGCAGGGGCACGACGGGGATGGTGAAGGAAGTTTGGGGGATAGAAGAGAAAACGAGTAGCAGCAGCAGCGGTAGCAGCAGCAGCAGGCAGCAGGAGAAGATGTAGAAGAGATTAGAAGCCGTCGCCTGGAGGAAGACCCTTGGACTCTCGCTTGTCAATGAGAAATGGGCATTAAGATCAGTCGCCACCGCGGAGAACGACCAAGGAGCGGTTGGATGCTGGGAGACAGCTGCATATGTCCATTGCTGAGCTGTCCATCCACTACTGCCATTGCTGGTCAGGTCCTCAGGCGAGCAGGAGAAGCTCAATACAGCGGCAGCAGCCTGCGAACAATACACAAGCAGTGAAGTAGTCCCAAGCCGCCAAATCGTCCAGCTAGACAGTTTTCCTTTGGCTGAAACCTCATGAGCCATGAGAGACCGAGAGTATTCAGATAATAGAAAAGAAGGTTCGTCACTCTTCTGTTTTCACCAACAGATGAAAAGCCGTCTCGAACGAGCCAACCCCACCTCGGCTGACCGCTTTAAATTGAGTGATAAGACGAACATCCTTTCAGTAACTTAATTAAAAGGTCGTTATCAACTATGTCTTCTAGATGATCGTAATAATCATAGTTATAATAGATACTAGCAAAATAATTGAGAAATGCTAGTGTTTTTGCTATTAGATCTACTATATACACACGGTCAGGTTTGCGTACCGATGTACACAAAAATAGTTTTGTTCTCAGCTAACCTTTGCTGCAGAGATTTTTTGATACAAGGTCATATCTTTGAACATACTGTGCTGCATATCTATTTCGCAGAACGACTCTTGAGTATAGCAAAGATACAGTGTTGATCTTGATCAAACTCCCCGTTGCGGATACTGTTTTTCAGTCAAAGAAATCGTGTCACCTAATCGATCCCTATATGCAGCCGCAGTAACAACGGAAGTAGCCAGAGGAGGGATAAGAAGTAACGTCGAACGCCCGCTGGCGCGCTTGCCCGCGCGGTCAGCCATCAAAAGCAAAGCAGAGTCGCAGACCAAAGAGAAGAATTCAGCACGGGATGGACTGATCTGTGCTCCGTCCGATTCTATTCTGATCAGGAGAGGGCGCTGAAGTTTGCGCTGCTTACTCGAGTGGGTGGGGGCGGTGGTGATGGTTTTCGACTGGTGGCCCGTGGACTTGCAAACGGGGGCCAAGCGAGTCTGTCTTGATCTTCTCTTCGAGGCCAGATGAGGAGCGATGGACAAGGAGTGGTAATAGGAGGATGGAACTAAGAATTCACGTGCAGCAGCAACGACGATAGAGGAGAAGAAAGAAGGCTGATCGCCGAGATCGCCGGGAGCGACTTGTGAGGCTCACCCTCTCTCGCCTGTCTGGATAGTGCTTTGGCTATCCCCATTTCTCGGTGCGCCACCCTTTGCCCCCTTCCCCGCCCCGATTGCCCCACTAACATCCCTTTTCCCTGCACACTGGCGCACTACAGCGATCGAAGAGGCACCAGCAGCCGCCACGGCTGCGGCTGCCGAGGATGTGGAAGTGATGCCGCTTTCCCGGGATGGATGGCCCGATATTTCACCGCAAAGGAAATAAAGGCAGCAGCAAATAAAGTGCTCTTGATTTATGGGACATCCGACTGCTTTTCCATCGGCACTGCCTGCTCCCCTGTACTCTCGCTGTGTTTCTCCTCCCTTTCCTCTTCCTCTGTCTCCCCTCGAGCCGCTGCCTCACTCGCCCCCTATCGTTGTGTGTCTGCTGCCTTGGTTTGGCGTGGCTGGCCTTGTCTGCCAGTTTTGTGCGTTTCTTGCCCAAGAGTGTCATGAGGCCGGTGGCCTGCTGCCGCTGTTCTTTGCTTGCTGGCGGAGTGCCTCCCTCCCTTCCTTCCTTCTTGCTGCTCTCGGCTTCGTTCCAACGAGTTTGACTGAGGAGACTGCTGCCGCTGCTACTGACTGACTAGTACCCCACGAATGGCGCTACCAGCCGAAGCCTGACTTCGACTTCGGCCACGGAACGAGCGGAAAGAACAGGACGATTCTCGACGGCTCGGCCGAGCTCAGCACGGCATGCCAGAAAGACAGAACCGCCTCGGCCGTAGGCGCTAGTATCATCCAACATTACTACTACGACTGCTAAGCGCCGCCAAGCTGCTGAGTGGACAGAAGAGAAAAAAGGAGAGCAAAACATGGTAGAGAAGGACTCACGGCTACAGATAGGCAGACATAGACGGAAGGATCGCAGTAGCAGGCAGCAGGGTTGACATAGCGCAGGCTAACTGTCCCTGCTCGCTCGCTTGCCTGCCTGCCTGACTGAACGCTGTCTACATCTTCTCAGGCCAGATTTGTTCGCGCGCTAGTGCCAGTGAAGTCCTTTCGTGCCGGAGCCGTTATGCGTGGATACATAGTCTACGTGTATGGCAAAAAACGACAATAACAGCAGGAATAGCGATAGTAGTCGTACTATTACGACTACTGCTAGTAATACTGCAATTCTGTCACCGATTCTGCTCACTGCTGCTTGCTTTAAGGAGTCGATGTTGTTGAGTTCGCGCGGGCTGCTAACGGGCACTAGGTACATTATGACGACGGAGAACACTTGGGAGGGCGATAACAACATGCTGCCGAATGTTCCGCATAGAGACATGAACGATTGATAGGCACGTCAAATTGTATGGCTAAGACATCTGTATCCCAGCGTCAGGGGCAGCCGCAGCAGTAGCAGTCGTGTCGTTCGAAGGCAAAACAAACTACGTTTCATGTCTTTTCTCTCTCTTTTTTCACTTCTTTCTAGATATGTATAAAACTAAATATTTGCAAACTCAAGCGACGGCGATGCGGACAAGAATTTTCTGGAGTTTCGTTTCAACAGACAGGAACAACAAAACTATCAAGACAACGACAGCAGAAAAGCTTGCCAAGTGTCTGTCTTTGACCATCGAACCGAGACATTCCCTACTAACCTTTGTCATGAACCGCAATATATATACATATATCATCACTTTCAGTGTCCAGAGAGTGCTAACTGAATCACTTCTGTAGTAGTAATAGTATCCAAAGTAGAAACGAACGCTCAATAAGTGGCAGAGAGTGGTACGTATTGTTATTTTTTGTGGACAGCATCGAAGACAGCAAACAATGCGTTTGAACCTGCCTTCTAGGGCAATTCGATGCAATAGAACTCAAATCGTGCACAGGACGAACGGAGAGTGCTAGCAGCGGCCTGCAGCTTTGCTGTGCTTCTCGTCTGCCGAGGCTTCGTCCTTATTGCGATTGCTCTGTCTGTTCGTCAGAGGACGGTGTTTGGTAAAAAAAAAAAATGGACCGACGGGCGGACGAATGGTTGGATGGCGCAGCTCCGAAGAGAATGGGGTTGGGAGGTCGGGTTCGTCAGAACGATGGTTGGTCGTCGCTCGCATAGCTGCTGCGATGCGAGCGCCCACTACTCCTGAGTGATGGCCATCAATATCGTGTCACTCGCTGACTCGCCAGCACCACCGCCCTCGCCCTCCTTGGGCACCGTCAGGACGTCTCTCCCTTCTCGTGCTGCTGCAGCAGCAGCACCAACCCTTGCGCCTTCTGCCCCAATCCTCAACGCGCATTGAGCCTCAACGATGGCCCTACCCTAGATCGTTCCCACATTTAGACTCCCATTCCCCTTTCCGCCACAACTCCCTTTTTGCTCGTCCCATGCGGGAAAGGAGGCAAGTGTATACGGGGGTCCTTGCGCGCGCCCGCTCAGCTCCTAACTGTACCCGAGTCCCCATGTGCCTTCCAGACCCCTATAATCCGCATATTTATGACCCCTTCTTCCTGTGAACTTTGTTAACCAGTCCACCACCACAGCACTGCCATCACTGCTTACGCCGGAGCAGCAGAAGCAGTAGTGAGGACAGAAGAGTTTCCTCTATCCGCCAGCGGCCTAACAGCAATAGGGGCGTATTTCTTCACTCACTGCGAATAACTGGTTTTCCTGCCTGCAACGAGCAAACAGACATACATAAGCTGGGTGATGGGCAGATTGATACCTCCCCCCCCCCCTTCAGACAGGATCTGGGATGCTCGTAACTCCCGTTGACTTCGATGCTGTCACCCTAGACATAGGTGTGAGATTGGTAACATGGTAAGAAGGCGTAGAATAGATAACCCTCCTTTATCAACACAAAATTATATATATATATAGCAATCTATCATCTCATCCCAGTACTGTTAGTTTCATATCAGCAATAAGCTCCTGACGTCCTTTAAATTGTCTATTTATAACAAAGTGTGATTGATGTTTTTCTCCGGCGTTCGGAAGCGCGTTGTGGCCCGCTCGATCATTATTTCTATTACCACTGTAACAATTATCAAACTGCTATGGAACCTAAATATAAGTTATATATGTTTTATTGTAAATGCCGTGTTTAAAAATGGCTAGTAGGCCACACATACCAAAAACGTTTTCTCTCAAAGAAGCCTTCTTCATGCAGAATCGTTTACAGAACGAAATAGCCCACTATCTAAGTAACGAAAAGGACTTAGTATTCATTAATAGCAAACTAAACATGCGTCTCATTATATGGCCTTTCATTTCGAAACACCGAGAGAACTGCACATGCATTAATGGCGCAAAACAAACCAGCAGGAAAGGGGCAGGATGGGTAGCAAAAGGCAACCGTCAAAGAGGAGCATCAATCCCTATGACTCCATTCTCTTCCTCTCTATTTTGCTTTTTTGGCCTGGTCGTCCCCTTCGTTCCCTTCGCCCTTTTCGTCTTCGTTGACCATTGGCATCGCTCTTCCTGGAACGCAACGACACACAGAAGCGAAATACAGGAACGAATGGCGACATCGAAAAGTCCCTCTTTTCCCTTCAACGATAATTTTCTTTTCTTGGCTATGCCTCTCCTTTCCTTTTCTGCAACGTTTTCCTCTGAATGGGCAACGAACGAACGGTTCGTTTGTTGTCCACAAAAACTGAGGTTGGGGTGAGAGTTACCTAAGCAGGCAAAGTAACGCCACCCATCTCATTCTCATCCCGAACATCAAGGTGCAGGCCACGGCCTCCTCCATTTCTCGCCCGTGCAACCATCGAGTGGGTGCTTGGCTGGCAGTTAAGAGACCGTCGTCAGATAAGCGCAACGTGCAGCAGTACACAGCTAGCCAGCACCCTTTGTTCAACTCTCCAACGGGTCGCGTTGTTCGTGTTGGCTTTGCGTACAGAACGCCGTACCTGCGTACACTAAGCTGAACGGAACAAGGCCGGAACGACTTGCTTTCTACTCCGGTGTCCGCAAACAAGTTCTTGGTAAACGAACACCGTGAGACGTCGGCCTTCGTCGAGAAGCTGTGGTTTCATGGGCTTCGTAGGCCGTTTGCGATAGCCGTCTGAGGTTGGCTTGTGCGCTCATGTACATCCTAGCTAGCTAGAGAGGTGGACAGAAACAAACTAAGAGAATGGCACTGTAGTAATGGTAGTAGGGATGGGGGCGGTGGCAGCAATGGCCTAGATGGAAAGGAGATGCTGGGAGGTGGGATGAAACGAGACGGGGCTACGGGTAAAAGTGGGCGGGGAGTGGTGGAGGGTCTGTGAGGATAGAAGGCGTTGCTGGCGGCCACGGAGAATGAGAGGTAGAGCCTCAGGGGTTAGCGCGCAAAATGAGGAGATGGTTGTTGGTTGGTCCGGGGAACAGGGATAACAGAGATGCTGTTGGGATGGAGGAAGGAAGGCCATCAAATTGATGAGAGATAATATTTTACTCCCTCTCCTTGTTGCTCTCTCAGCCTCTGTCCCCGCCCTCTCTTGCTCTCTACCACTTTCTCGATCTAGCCTTTAGCGCTTTCTCTACTTCGTCTTGCGCTAGTCTTTTTGTTCTTGGCGGCAGTGACGGTTACTCACTGCTGGCTGGTGCTGGATGCAGAGATGGAGGGCCGCCGCTGCGTGTGCGAACGAGCACTAGAGAGCAGTCGCTGGTTGGCGAAGCTGCGTCCCGTTATGATGGCCGGACCGCGCAGAGGAAGCCTGCTGAACATTTGCTCTTGGTCTGCGTCGTCGTTGTCTGCTTGTCAGTGGTACCATTACAACGGCCGTCAATAGTCGAGCTCGATAGTTCGTTCGGTCCGGCGCTCATTCGCAGCAACAAACACAGCCCGCTTTTGGAACTCGGCTTTTGCCTTGCGTTGGTGGAATGGCAGCTACTTCAGCTGATAGAAGCTGTGGCAGAATTCCTGTTTCTCTGTCCTTGTTCCACGGTCGTACTCCGCTTTGGCCTCTTGCAAAGAGGTATGATTGGGAAGCTGGCAAGAGGGATACAGGGGGATAAAAGGGAGAGGTTCCTTGCAGCGACGCGGGACGTTGCTTATCTCGTCGACTTCTCAGTCTCATCCCCTCGTCGTTTGCAGTAGTGGCAACACTCATTTGCCCCCGTCAGCATCAGGAGTTTTTTCTTAACCCACTGCCCGACTTCCCCATAAGCTTGAGTTCGTCGTTCTCTTTGCTTGAGAACAACAATCCTTCACCAGCGCCCTCTCCATCTGCACTTTCTCGAGTGGCTTCAAGTAGCAGGAAACACCGCCTAGAAGGCAGTAACACATCTTTGTTCATGTGGGTTTAATCCTTGAACTTCTCTTGACTCGAGATCACACAACGAAACAGCCAACACATTGTGTCAATCATGCCTTAGCTGCGATCGAAGCGTTTACAAAAAGAATCACCACATTATAACAGCATTTGCAAACATGGACAGCTGTTGATGGAAATTTAAACTGGCAATTTTATAATCGCTTCTGATTACCAACAGGTCCAAGGTGAATGTCGAAGGAGGATATTTTTATAATAATGCTGAACAGTTTTCAAGAATAAATATACATCACGCTACTAATCCTTAGAAACCGGCCCTGGCATCTTACGATATATCCCTCGCAAGTCAGTTCCTTAAAATTATTACTTTTTTTTATAACATTCGTTATTCCACTCGTGTGTTATCCGAACTTTGGCTTTTTCAACTTGATAGATGTCCTACAACGATAGTACCTGATATAAATACACCTATCACCTTATAAAAGTTGGGTTCTAAGACGCTACTCATCACGCCTGTGCCTTTTCTACTTGCATCATAGGCACTAATCAGCCACAAGGAAATGAGAAAGGTCCGCGGATTCGACCATTCATACCCTTCGGCTCTGCTATTGTTTCCGCTACCGCATTTAGCCTATTCCGTTCAGAGTTCGTCTGTCTGTCTGCCTGGCTGGCTGGCTAGTCGGTCGCCCTCTTGTGTCTGCTTAGTTAGCCATCGTTTTCGTATGCAAGTTCTACCGACCTGGTAGCCGTCTGATTCAGCGGTAATAGCGCCATCGTTTTCGTATGCAAGTTCTACCGACCTGGCAGCCGTCTGATTCAGCGGTAATAGTCTGACTCGACTGCAAAGGTTTTGACGGATGCAGCCATTAGATGGGACCGTTCGTCCTTTTCCGACGTGTCTGAAAGTAGAAGACTGCCGCTCAGCCGCTACTCAGAGGCTGCTGCCGTTGCTGAAGCTGTAGGAGCAGCGGGGGCTAGCGTCAATCGGCGCTGCCGTTCCTGCTGCGCCTTACCACTCGACTACTACAGTGGTCAGTCGTTCATTTGCCCGTTCAGCCAACAGACCAACCAATGAACGGGACTGAGAGAATAGGGACTGGTGTTGCTAAGGATGTAGTTCTGAACAGGGTCGCCGAGACCTTGTGGAGAAATGGCCAATCAGGCCAGTTAAAAAAGGCCAGTTGCAATAGGCTGACGGATAGCCAAGCCGGCCGGTCGGCAGGCTGCCCATCCGAATGACTCTACGGTAAGCCCAATGGCGAACCAACCCGACATGGATGGAAGACACAGCAGTAGGCAGCAGCGTATTCATTCAGAAGGAAGGAGTACCAGCAGGACTTGCGATGGCGGCAGGCAGTCACTGGTGTCAGTGGTAATGTTACTGTTCTAAAGTCGAGTCGACGCTGTAAGGCGCCGTTACTGTCCAGTGCTAGTAGGGTGCCCATAGTAGCGATGGCGGCGGCTTAGACTGGTTGGGGTTTGGAGTACGCAGGAAGAGGGAGAGTCCTCTCCTTCGTAGTAGCGTAGTGAGGAGCCTATGCAGAGGATAGGGCAAAAGGGCGGTAGCAACGGCGTCTGCCAAGAGACGCGAGCGGATATTTATTTTATAAATGGCTGTCATTTATTCCTTACTCAGAACAGAGGGAAGGACTACAGGAGGATCGCGTTCTCTTTCACTCCATCTCTCTTTCTTTTTCTCGGCTTATCTGCCTATTTTCCTCTCGCCTTCTTTCTCAGTGCCTGTTTTTCGCACGCGCGCGCGCGCGGAACCATTACTTGCGTACTGGTTTCCCTGGCTCCATTGCTACTGCGCATGAGGGTAACGCGTTCCATCTCGTCGCTAAGAACGCTGCGCTCAGGAGAAAGCGGCATGTGGGGCAGACCAACAGAGGACGCATGGACACGATGAGCATTGAGAGGGTAAAAGCCCTTCTTCCCGTCTCTATCCCATTCTCGTTATATCTTGGTAAAGAATCGAACTGCAAACGTCGACCCTCACCTCCATGTTAATCAGCGGCTAAAAGAGTTAATACGCGCGCCGCAGTCAGCCAGATCTCACAACAGCTTTGGAAACTTTACTGTGGAACGCTGTTGGAACACGACTGTTATATCTCACTGTCTCGCCTTGAATTCCGTCTTCTTAAAGGACGTCTCCGACACCGCTGCCGCCTTGGTATTCACAAAGTACCGTAGATTAGGGAGATAGACAAGAACAAACAAGAAGAAGGGACAAGCTCATTAGGTTTAACCTAACCTTAAAACAGCGTGAGAGATGGCACATCAATCTGACGACCGCTATTTTATAACACAAGGCTACACACAGGAAGTCCTAGATCACACACATATCTACGACGGGAGCGCTACACGGTTCGGAACTTCTACACGAAAATTTCTAAAATAAGATGAACTTTCTTTAGGTTTTATTTAACAGAGGTTCGTTAGAGAAACAGAGTACATTGTTCATTATATTCCTTCATGTCAGGCTGTAACGCTCAAAAATGATAGAAGTACAACCTGTAGATTGTACAGTTACTGATTCTGATACATTCAGCACAAGTTCGTTTGGATTTATCGTATTCTCTTGAAGTATTACGAGCCCTTTTCAGCCCTGGCTATCTAATCTTTTAGCACGCATTAGGCGAAACACTACAGGTAAGCAGAGGGCTCGTAAAGATTTCTCCAATTCTTGTTCAGTTCTCGTGTTGTCATTAGCAACATTGATAAAGACTCAACTACTGCAGCTCTTATGCAAAACCATAGAAAATACTACTTAACAAAACAATATGGTGAAACGCGTCCCCAGCTCATACTACAGAAAACTGGTTTTAGTCGACAATACTCTAGTACGAAATGCAGAAAATCACCTGTCTCCGTACCACAAGAGGCAATTAGTTGGACGGCCATATCAACGATTTTGGCAATAGAGCGCGCTCGCTCGCCCTTTTTCCCTCAAAAGGAATTCTCGTAGTGGACGATGGAGCGAAGCAGTTGGTCGGGAATTGACTAGCCGAGAGATGCGGCAGCAGTTACACGACGGCTACATAGAAACGATGGCTTCGAGAAGTACCAAGACGGCTGTTCACAAACCCACAAAAATGTCTTTTCGGCGGATTCCTGTTCGCGTTCATACACCATATTCGAGATGCCACTATGCACTACTTCGTACTTTTCTTCGCAACCACATGCATCCTCTTAGCCCAAACTGACAATTCGTGCAGACCCGCCGCCGTCGCCGCCTGTCGCAATTATAATCTCGTTCGGAGGCGGTCTGCAGGTGCTCGGCTCCGCCAGCAATATTCGTTCACCAACGGAAACGAATACTATCGTTGATTAGCTGCTACTACTGCCTTCCGCAACTGTACAGAAAGTCTAGTAAGATTGCATCTGACCTTATCGGCAAATAAGCTTAGATATCGCGAATAGTTTATCGCTGAGAATGTGAATATAACACACATTGGTGACTTGTATTTTAGAGGGACGTGCTTTTCTTAGACGTATCAACCCTAGCGCAGATGGTACAGAACGGACGTCAACGGAATACGGGGTGAAACAGATTCAGAGCAGAAGAACGAGGGGCAAGGGGAGTATGGAAGCACACTTCGGCAATTACAAAAATGCTTATCTTCGTGCCACTCGAACCTATGAAGCTGCAATTGCACACATTCATTCGATGTTGGCTTGCCATTGCCGAGTACAGGCGACGTACAACTGCTATAGCTTCGTGCGGTACACACTCACTGGTTTGGCCAGCCTCTTTTATCTATCCTTTCCTTCTACACAAGGGAACTTAGTCCATTTTGCCCTCCACTCTTGCGAGACTATATACGTCGAGCATGTATAGAACACAGAGCTTTTATCTGCTTCGGCGGTCCGCTATCACGAACTGCGACGAGGTTCGAAACGCTACGAACGTTGACTTTCTACTCGACTCCTTAGCGACTCGACTTCATTTCTAAGCGCATTCCGTTCACTCGCACGGTGGAGGTACACGAGACCTGGACTTAGACGCAGCACTTTTGGCTTCATCTCACTCCTTTTGCATTGTGAAGCGCCTTCGCACATTTAGCGTCTCATGGCGTACACTACTGGAACAGCCGCAACAGCAGCAGCGGCACATTTGAACAGAACGTACGAGGGTCCATACCTAATTCGGTCCTGCCCTGCAGGCCATCTTAGTTACTTACGTTGCATCCGAAGAACACGATGGCAGGGGGACATTTTTACCACAATCTGTCAAACGAATGTAAAAAAGGCAAGAGACACATACTGCTGAAGTTGATACTACCGCACTGGTAGAGGAAGAACGGCAATGCTGCTGCGAAGACGTTCTGTGCTTGTGACTGAGCAACAGCGGTTTCGCCACCGTTGCGTTCCCACTGCGTTCTCCCCCCCCCCCGCCCTTTTCTCCTGGTGCCCCCAGTCCAATCTGCTTTTACTCCTTCTCCTTGCCCAGTTCACTGACTGGCAGAAATTACTAGTTGAGCCTGAAAAAGGCCTCAGCTGAAGCGGACGATGCATGACTTACGGTGTTTTTTTCAATCTGTGGGGCGAAAACAGGAACGATGGGGGAATAAAGGAACAAAGAGAGAGTGTCTGCATCTATAATGCGAGAACGCATCCGGCGAATCTGTGAAGGATAGGCGCATCTAACATCTTGTGACAACTTCACCCCCTAACTGTCTGCTGTATAAAGTAGTAGCAAAGAGAATTGAAACAACGAGCTGAAAATATAATTTACAAGAAGACGCGGAATTTCACGACAATGAAACCATTCACTGCCTCACGCTAACTGGCCTACAGCTGCCCAGTCGTAGCTGCACAGGTACGAAAGCGGCCCGTCGAAGCGGGACTTAGCACTGCAATTTAAAAAGAGGCTATTGGGTTAAATTCACTGAGACTATACCACATGTATATAACTTGTGATTAAAACCTTAAGTAGCACTTTCCAAGTTAACAATAAGCGCTCTAATAGAAACTGGATTCGTTTTGAATTCCGTTGTCGCCAGGCTTAACTAATAGTTATAGCTCATTTATGGTAGTGTCCAGCGGCAACTTAGATATGAAGTACTTTTAACTGTAATTTTAATTTTGCTTTCCTCAGTGAAGTTTATACAGATGCGGGCTATGCGTGCAATAATACAAATATCTGATTCAAGATGAGTTGCAACATTGGTTACGTAACGTTGATGCCTCTTGTTGCAAACGAAAATGCGCAAGTTGGAACTTCGAAAGCCATGAGACATAATAGATGTCAAATCGAACTCTCTATTTATAATGTACAATAAACTGCGTATACTTGAAAATAAGATGTTGCTCGTGGCTCAGAAAAGCGTTGCTAATATTAGGCAGTCGGCTATATCTATTTTAGTTAACTCGAGTAACTTCTCAGTTTTTTTTGGGAAAAACATGCAGCATCAAAAAAGATTGAAATCGAGAACTCGCATTATTATTGTGACGCTTGACGTGGAGAAGTTTCGTTGTAGCCACGTTTCAATGACAGGCGGATCCAGCTGCCCGTATCGACCAACGACCATAGAGCATTAACCTTGGCAAAAACTCCAGATCAATAAATGTTGAGCATGTTCGATTGTCATTGACTGGCCTGGCGGTTATTATATTTAGTAAACGCCTGAAAACTTAATTGCAATGATGCGAGCCGCTTAAATCTGTGCTCTGGTCGACCGCCAACGCCGTGAAAAGTGGTGGGAGTACAAGACTCAAAGAGGGAACAGGATTTCAGGGATTTCCAACGACCACGGCGCTGACGATGAGTCCGATACGAGAATCTACATCCATTTTACTTTTTGCTTCTTGACCACGTCAGGACATTATTTTCTTATTATTATATGGCTTGGCGTCGTTTCATACGTAAGCCCGTTGGTCGGTCAAGCGCGAACAGCTGATGAACCCTTCAGCGATACAAGTGCGGAGGGGGATGTACGGGGGTAAAAAACGAGAAAAAGACAGATCCCGTTGAGATAACGAACTTCCAGCAATCGAAGAAAAAAATTAATAAAAACCACAAACAAACGGATACGACGAAAACAAAGAAAGAAACAAAAGTACGCTTAAAAAAGCTGATGCGGACCGCCGCTTCAGCTGCTATTGCAGTCGTCGTCAAGCCAAACAAAGTGATAAATTCTGCTTTCTCGGTTCTCTGTCTGTACGATGCCGCCACCAGTTACGTTACTATTGCTACTGATGCTTCTATATATTTGATAGGATCACCGTGATCTGATCGCCCATTTCAGTTCAGATCCGACAAGGAAACCTGTGAAGCGTGAGCAGAACTAGCGCAACAAGAAACGACAGCGAACGGATGCGTGAGAGAACTCTAGGGCTCGCGGATCACTTTGCATTATGGACGTTACACGAGTACGATGTGTGCTGGTGTTCCGCTGTACTTCTTTCTGCCGTCGGTGTGTATCTCGTCGTGTGTGTGAATGCAAGTTTGTTATGCTAAGACGCCAATGCTGGCCAGGGGGTGGCAAGGGTGGGCGTCGTTGCGACTTTGGCGATTCTTGATGATGACGATGGTGACAACGACAACACTTCCATTTGTCGTTGTCGGCTTCAGTCGTTCGAAATGTGACTTTGTAATGTGTTACTTGAATCAATTACAGTGCTTGCTGTGGCATAACCAATTTGTGTATATGTTAGATGCGTTGTAGCGTCGTAAAGCGTTGGACGCGTCTGGGGATCGCTCGAAGAACCTATGTACGTCTATAGCATAGGGATGCATGTAGGACAATGCCTATAGAAAGGAATCGAATAGACATGCTGTGATGTTATCGGATGTCGCACTGCTTAAATTCTTTACACGGTTTGACTTCTGTGTCGCACTCGATGGCCATTGGAAGGGGGGCCAAACTGCTACTTTTATTGGTTATCACGCCACACCGTATATAACAGAACGTTGTTTCCGAGCACATCGAGCTTTTATCTCGATCAAATGGAAAGATGGGACACAACACGAGAACTGCAATTCGTTTGGGTTACGATTTGCAATTTTAAGTCCGCGTAAAGATTTCCATACATGATTATATTTAAATGCTACACATTTTTAGACTGACTGTTGTCAACAACCAGCTCTAATCTGACAATTCGACAGTAATAATCTAGTCTAGCCTAATCAAATTACGATCCGTTTCTATAAATAAAGCGGGTCGTCTGCTACAAGTAAAGTGCCGAAAAAAATGCGCTCTGGGAGACAGAACAACAAGAGGAATGGTTAGCCGGACATTCGTTATACTACAATTCATTTCCATATATTTATACGTAGACGGTATTCCGTTTCCCATGCATGTATCTATTGCCAAGCGTTCAACAATGCTGGAACATCTTGCTCTTGGCAGACTTACATATTGGAAAATACGCGTAGACTAAATTAGAAGCTGACGATCGAAACGAACCTAATAAATGTTATAATCATCGCATAGTCATATATATTTAATACTTAGCGATCCCCAAATGGCAAGCACTGCAGACTTGACATGGGCTATAGTATCGCACTCCTTGGTTATATATATATATATACATTGATACGCTAGAGTATGGAAAGCTTAAATCAGAACTAGTAGGCATTAGACGACAAGCGAGTGACGAATCAAAAAGTGTCGCTGAGACATGCTATAAATCGGCCGGGATCAGCTACACATTGACAGATCCGCTCAGGTGTGGCGACAGTAGCGACGGAATACCTACGCATGTATAATAAATGCAACAACAATACAAGCACACGCATCACCGACAATGCGACAGCAAACACAGAAGGTGTACTCTGATAACGGTAGCGATAACAGCCACGCTTCAACAAAAATAGCAGCATCTTCAATGAACAAAAGTGCGCGACTTTTAGGGTCACCATATAAGGCGACGCGCACGATGAAGTTGATCACGGTGGCGATACGAAACGAAATCGTGTGAGCGTAATACGTTAGGGCAATATATTCGCGTATCTCTTAGTTAACGTTCGGGGGCAATAATGCGTGGCAAACAGCGGATACCTGATGTGCAGTAGGTCGAATTTGGACAAACTATGAATTGATCTATGAAATAAAGCTATATGATTGTTGTAAACTACCAGATACGCGCCTGTTGAAATTTATCTCCGCGCTACTACATGCTATAATAGGCGCTGTCTATGTATATTTCTTTTTTTTTTTTTAATAAATATTTCTAGCTTCTAGAAAGTAGAAAACGTTTAATACGAACCAACTCGGCTTATTCCTTAGCAGAACACTTTTCAATAAATAATAGCAGAAGATTTGTTTGTGAGGAAATTTAGCTAAGCCCGGTAAAATTCAAAATATATTTCACTTCGAGGAAATACACACACGCTTGTATATTAAATGAGTCCAATTCCTATGTGAGGTAAAAATGTAATGCTGATAGAGTCTGCAGAGGTACATTAATAAGTTCTTAATAAAACTACTCTAATACGAGGAGCCCTGTCGCAGCCTTCGTCCAAGATGCTATTGAATGTGTTGCCTTCGCATGGCATTTAGGTTTGGAGCAAAGGAGAACTGCTTCGAGCCCCCTTGTATACTGCGTGTCAACGATTCGTATAAAGGAACAACTGGGCGGCCTAAATCATACATGGCACGCCTCTACGTATCTGACCGGAAGAATGCACCCAGGCCAAACAAAGGCATCGTACGAGACTTTATAAACCCGTCTAATTACGGCATTCAAAAACGGCTTTTCCTATTCGATTTCTCATTATATGACAAAAACATTGATTCGAATTCATTGTTCGAAACATTGAAAAACATTGATTGACATTTGAAAACACGACTGACACAACAATGGCGGCTACATATGGACCGGTACGGGCGGTTTAGGTCGATTATCGCTTCTGCATAACTACATTTTTACACAAAAGAAAAAACAAAAAATAGAATCAGAATATTCTGTGGCTCCGCAGTAGGGTGCAGTGCAATACTGTTCAAATGCATTAGTTGCCGACAGTCGATTTTGCATTGTAACGCGCCAAAGGACTTAGCTTAGGATGTCATTTTATGCTTGATGCGATACGACCACCCTCGGGATTAGCTTTATATCGTCTAAGCTGTTGTAGCTTAACCGTATTGTCACCCTATCACGTCCACTATGTGGTGATCCAGTATCATTACCACTGAATCCGTTCGAAAATGTACTAAGAATCTATATATACGTTTCTTATTAAAGCTGCTACGAACGAGAAAATGACACATGTGATAACTTGAAACAACCGAAAAAACTAGTTCATCCCATTCAACTCTGAAGCGTCATATGACGATCGCTGCACACAAAGCCAAACTTCCCCGGGAACACGAAAAAACCCATGATTTTTGAAAAGGGCAAAGAGGGAGAGAGGAGTGAAGAAAAAAGGGAGTTAAGCTGATATACGCAGGTGTAACCGAGAGGCTCACGGTAAACAATAGGAGATAAAGAAAAAAAAGAGTGGACAACAACACAAATCCGTGCCAACTACGAAATAAACTTTAGAGAAAAACCATGGCTGGGCTATTTCTCTTATTGAATCGCTTCTGGAGCCAAAATTCAATTTGAACGGACATGTGCGTCTATCTGTGTGCACTCGCGCGGGTTCACGTGGAACATGTGGAATTTACGCGAATCGACTACCCCCAACACCGCCCTTTCCCTCTAGCAAAGTCGTTTTGCTAGCATTATATGTTTCCTGCTATATTTTTCTCTCATGAGCTCGCCCCAGCACTAGGAGTGTCCAATTCGGGGGTGGTTGAGGAACGGTGGTCAGCAGTTGTTCACTCATAGCCGAAGTCGAGTAGCAGTTGTAGTAGCGGTTATAGTAGTAGAGATAGTATGTAGGGTAAGTCTTCTTCACAAGAGGGGCAACGCGAGCGGAAGACGAACGAACAGCGTTGCTGCTGCTCATAGTGGTGTTGTGGCCTGCGATTCTCGTTCACTGCGACTTAGAAAAGAAGGCGATGCATCCCTGGCAACACAGGACGATGGCCAGAGTGTCTTCAGGAGTGGTTTGTGGAGACCATGAATCCAAGTGGCATCCAATGGCATCGGCAGCAGCAAAGCAATGTGCCAGTGGAATCATCACGGGGAGTGGAGGGCTGGGGGCAACCGCCCGTTATTGCAATACAATGCCAAATGCAGTACAAGTCACTCGACCCTTCTCCTCTCTCTAGTAGTAAGAGAAACAGAGGGATGAGAAAGGCTCAAACTATTTGTTAAATCGAAAATTAAAAAAAAGTAGTTTTTGGGAGGAAAACCGGGACAGAAACAGGGAGAAGCGAAGAGAAACAGACGAAGAGATCTTTGGGATTAAAAGATGAATCAAAATCAGCCAACGGTGACCACAAAGTCATAGGCGCTTCCATCATCAGGGAAGTGTTTAGACTTTGCCGTTACTGGTTTCTCAAGAGCATTACGGCGGTCGTCGGTTACTGGGGAAACACGACACAAGCCAGACGCCCTCGAGTAGTTGGTCTAAAGAGAATACTATGTTTTGTTTGAGTTGCCTATCGGGAACTGGCTGGCCGCGGAACAAGGGTCAGTCAAAGAGGATCATCCTGAAAATGGGTACATAGTTACATGTACTCGTAAATATGCTAGGTATGAGAAATGTATGACAACAAATTGATTTCGATTTTTCTCAAGCAAAGACAACGAAAAATGGTATACTGAATTTTTGAATGACAAGCCATGAATCATTGAATACTGACTTATCAGCTTGTTGTTCCTCTAAACTCTACACATTTATCTCATCTGTGTAGTAATACCAATCAGGGTGTTTCAAGACACGCGCCTAGGGCTAGGCGACGTCCACCTAATACAAAAAAAACGCCGCGTACCACTTGCGAACTTACGCTGGAAAATGGATTGCATTTATTTTCAATTGAAAGCCAAATTGGTAACGTGTGTTGCTATCCAGAAAAATTAAACATTTTTCAAATTATCTTGATTAAACAGTGTCGAAATAAGGCAACCCACTTGAAAGCTATAATTGCTTGCTAAAATGAAGAGAGATAGACAATGCTCACTTACGAATTATTAATACATTGAAACGATACTGCGCCTCGTAGGTAATCTTAAATATAGCTACCAATATAACTAAATTCCGTCTTTGTGCTAAAAACATTGTTTAGTACAGTTGAACTTTTCAAAACAGATAATATATTGACTGGAGAAGAACTGAAGGAACTTAGTAGTCTTAGAACACAGTATAACTCGATGCGTGTTGGTATTTACGCGGTATTCGATTGGTTAAGAAATAGTGCCGGTTTCCCATCTAAGAACACCGCAGAGTTTCATTTGAATTTTACCAACGAATGATTAATTAGCGACCCTCTTTTCCCCACCCTAACCTAATTTACTCATTCCGGCTCGCTAGAAGCGATCTTCTCTGCATTTGTCTCGCAAGTTGTTAGCATTTCTCAATCGTCAAACGTACTTGCATCAGTTTTTTTGGCAACGGTACATTTGACAACAATTGTAACAACAAGAAATTATAGAACTCTTTTAGAAAACACAGTGGTTCTTGCGAGCCGACCTGGCCATGTATGTCTGACATTGTCGCGAAGAAAGGTAGGCTTGCCTTGTCGACCTCAGCCTTTTCTGATAGACAGCTCTGTTCAGATGATGTAATTAGACTTTATACAAATGCTGCCGACCGTCGTACTTCTCTCAAAGATTTCCTAGTTTACCAAAGTCATTCATCTCAAAAAATGCAAATCATAATATTTTTCAAATGAGATTCAATTTAACTTTGGATAGCTTAGGCGTGTTTCCCAAAGCTATTTATTTCGTTCTTTGCCCCATATCGACGAACAAACAGCATTTGTCACTCGAGGAAATTCTCTGTAGGTATCTATCATAGTGACTGCGTGTTTCTCGGCGCAATGTTTGAAGACAATGAAAAGTCTTATTTTTTTTCTTATATTTCCTTTAGTCTACAGGATTCCTCGTTTCTGGTAAAATCCTACTGGTTCAAAATATTCGATGATAGTCGGCTGTTCGCAAGCTATTTTTCGGCCTATTACCGAAACGTTTGCCATCTGAGATCGCCCTTCAAATATCTAGTCGGTGTAAAGATGCCCCGCTTTTTTTGAACAGTCTTCAAGCTGTTTTCTCACTTGTCGATTCCCCGCTATACACAGTACACTTATAGCGGATTGCTTTGGTAATTTCCGATCTCGGACAGGAGATAAAGTAGGTACCAGAGGAGAGATGCATTTGAAACATCAGGTTTTTGAGTTGAAGTAAATTTCTGTTCGCCACGCAATATCAATATTATTGCAAGGGAGGGAAAACGCTTTTCAATAGTATATTAAGGTGGGCGAACAAATGGCCGAGAACGAAATAAGAGATTTAACAAAAGTCGCTATTATTTTTTAACCGAGCTATATATATATATGGAGTGTGTGTGTGTATGTGTGTGTGTGTGTGTGGTGTCTGCATGTCGAGCTGAATTCAGCTAAGGCGGCGGCGTCGTCCTCGTGCTCGTTGTTCCACACGTCGTTCATTTCCTTTTTGGCCTAGCTAGCGTGGCAGCAAACAATTATGAAACGTCGTATTTTTTTGCCAAAAGCACAGCTCCTTTTTGTAGGATAGGGATTTCGTGCTACTTTTCTTCAGTGACCGTCATCTTCGCGAAAAATACTCGGTGGCAAGTATAGCGCTACATTGGTTCATATAACTCCGTTTTATGGGACGATATAGATCAAACCCGCAGGGGTTTTTATGTGATATTTTCTTAAAATTTCATGAACTTTAGTAATGAATTCTTTAGACCGTAAGATGAGGTAATCTTTGGCAAATAATCCATTGCAATTTTTTTCTCCTACAGCCAAGGTTGCTGTTAACGGTAGCGTTAACTGAATTTCGCTTTGTCTTGCCCCACGTGTGTGAATCTTTGGTCACGGTTTATGAGAAATGCGGTGAAAATGCCGGCACAACAACTTAACAAAAGACAGAAAGCCTACCAAAATGAGTCCGTTGGAGGGACGGCATCACCATCATCGTCGTCTTTGAGCGGTTGATTGTAAGAATGGAAGCGCGCCACGGGAAAAAGGAAGGGATGTGAGTGTTGCTTGTACTATATGTAGTAGCAGTAGATTTTCCTCTGATTCCGCTTGGCCTAAGCGGCAGGACGAAGAGGCCGGCAGAGGTATGAGGGAGGCACCAGACGGTGCGCGGCTGCGCACAACCTGGACCGCACTTCGATCATATTTCAATGAGATTTAAGATCGCACCCTCTAAGCGATCGAGCTAGTGCGCCTGCCCATTAGATGATCTACTTTATTTGGAAGCAGTGACGATAACGACAATAACAACAGCAACAGCAGGGAAGAATGTAGCCGCGAAAAGGAAACTGACTGTCACGGACGGAAACTCATGGCGGATCGTTATTGCTAGGATCCTGTAATTTCGCCCCGTGATTTAAGTGACCCTCACATGTCTAATTAGAGAAAAACAGACCAATAAGCAATTTGAAATAATGCAATGTGCTGCTGGTGGGAAGGGTGTTAACACTGAAAAAGGTAGAACCCTGTGTAAGTAATAAGATATTTACTAAGTGCAATTGAGCATTTTGTTTAGCCTGCCTTAATACCAGTGTGTTTTTAAACTCAATTCGTCTTATAATTGATAGAAATTTCATCGAAGCAGGATCACCCTGATCTGACTAAGCCACCTCATGTGTAGCCGAAGGTAATATTTCCCTACTTTTTCTAGAATCTATTCTTGCCCTTAGCTGATGCTTGCTTTTTATGAGAGTCCAATGATACCGAAATGGGTTAACATTTTGAACGCACGCTAGTCATGTAAGGATATGAGTGATACTTAATTTGCAAAAATGTGAAGATAGTGTTGACAATTTTTTTTCTTAATAGATATTTTTAGTTTCAGCAGCTGAGCGTATCCGTCCATTATCAACGAAGAGGACCACGGTCTCTTTAATCTAGACGCAACCAGCAAAACACGTTCAGCTGCATATTATTTACAATGCGAAACGGTTATTTGCTCAAGTTTATTTAAAAATTATGTACTAGAATTAAAATTTCAGCGATCAACTTATTGGTCGACATAAACTGTTTTGTGTGCCTCAAATGTAACTTTGGAAAGCCCACATGGAATTTAGATAATAACCCAATAAAAAATGCGACCTTTTCAGATATGACTGAAAATATATGATATAAGCCCTCGTGAAGGTAAATGATTGCTGCAGCATTATTGTAAAAATTAAATTTTTCACGAATGTTTCCTTGATGCTTCAGTCGCTTATGTTCGTTATTGTTGTCGCTGGCGATGTCGTTGTCGACAATTTTGATGCTGTTTCTTTTTCTGTTCTAAAGTAATTTCATTCGACTACCGGAGGTGATACCGTCACGGCTGCCGCTGCAACCACTGCCAGTAACACCGTCACATAAATCGTCGCTTTTCCAGAAATCGACAAGATATCGCGCCATACACACAGAACACAGATAGACATACAAAGCACCGGCGCTGGTGGCGATTTCTAATCGCGACCACCCCGCCCGGCCGCCCCATCGCCTGCCCAATGGACCACCGATGATCGCGCCGGAACGCCGGCCGACGGAGCAGAACTGAATCTAGTGGATTTAACGCCGGTCCGTTCGTTCTCTCCGAAAGAGAAAGATCAACCGAAACGAGCACCGTGATGTGCGTGACTTTTGACGAGACCTTTCCTCCTTTCAACCTTCCTCCTTAGCCCCCCTCCATTTTTTTCTTCGTTTTCCGTTCAAACGTTTCCGACAGTTCTGTCTTCTGAATAGGATCGCTGCCGATCATCCTGCTCTCTCTAGCACCATCCCCGAGTGCCTGATTTTCCTGCTTATAAACTGCTGTCCATAACACGGACCATACCACAGTAGCAACAGTGGCAGCGCCGTGTACCATGCGCGCTTTCCCGCTCCCCCATATTTTGGCATAAATATCTTCTAGCTATGAAAACCCATCACTGACAGCTATCATCTATGTACGTAGACATTAAGCATCGATTACTGGAGGGGGAAACTGCCGAGGAACTATGGGTGCGAGAGGAGTGGAACAGCACATGGAGAGAAGAAGGACGAGGGGGCGGAGGGGATAACATGGACGTATTCAGGGGGTCAAATGGATAAAAAGAAAGGCATCTTATCCCATTTTTTATTTCATATCCTCGTATCGATCGATAAATTGTGCTCAAAGAGCATCAGCAACATCATCATCGTAGACATCATGGTCATCATGTTCTCCAGAACGGCAACGCTGGCGGCTGTACTAAGCCGCTACGGTTCCACTGTGTTGGCAAAATAATAATAGTGATAAGTGGATGACGGGCGAAACTGGACGGATGGACGCCAATCGGAGAAGGAGAGAAAGGAGGAGGAGGAGGAGGAGGACGCATCTCTCGCGGACAGAGTATTACTGACATCAACCACTAACACAGCAGCAGCAGCAGCAACAATAAAGCAGCGGTCGGGGTGGCTTGTCTGTCTGGCCTGGTGCCTACATGCGCTGTCCACAATCGATCGGCCTTCTAGACATTTTCACTAGAAAATTCGATTCAAATTTATGGCGTTTCCATGAACGCGCACAACAGGCGCTACTGTTCGCCACCCTTTGTCATCAGCAGCGCCATCATCGCCGTCACTACAACTTCGACTTCAACGATCACTGTCGCCGTTAAGACTAATGCTGCTGCTACAGCCGGCGCTACCGCGGCGCCATGGCCGTAGACACCATCTTCATGCGCTTCCATGGACGGACATACACAGACACAGAGATTTCTGCCAGCGGCAGCGACAGTACGCTGAACTACTGCCGTTTGCCACCGCTTGACGACGACTGTGTGGCTTCGTCGTCATGGTTTTATTTTATCTTCATGTATTTTTCGTTTCTTCTTATCCGCGTTCGTATGCGTTGATGTGTGTGTCTGCCTGCCAGCCAGCCAGATAGTCGGGCTGTATGTTTTCTGCGTGTGTCCCTTCTTTTTCGCCTTCGTAATACCACCACCCCTTCTGAACGAACGACGATGCCACTGGCGACGTTTGCGTCGACTCGTTATGCTCGAAGCTTGACCCGCCCGTTCCGTCTGTTCCGCGGCACGCGCGAGCTCAAGTAATCTCGTGGAGCTGAATTTATGACGAGTGTGAGAGTACGCGAACAGATGTGTGTTCGTGTAATGGTGGCGTACGTCGATGTCATCGTTTGTGTTCAAGTCTAATGTTTTGAGAGGCAGCGATGGACGACATCTAACCGAAATTCTCTATGACTGCACAAAAAAGGACCCCGGGAAGGACCCCAGCGGTTCTTGCTGATGGGTCGAATGCGGTTCATCTTCGACAAACAGCAACGTAGTCATCGTACCTTAGACACTTCTCAGAAGGAGCAGCTCGGGCACGCAAGACGAACTTACTACCGTAGCTACGAGACCGTCATCGTTGTTGTTATCAGAAAAAGTGTTGAAGGTAACGTTAAGAACTGCAGCACAACTCAGAAATGGAAGATGACAATATAGAGTGGTGGGAAACGAGGCTTCAATATAACTCAAAATGCTGGTACTTTGATTATATGTGTTGTAACTAAATTTCAGCTCATGAGGCGGGGTTTTTCGGCTTGGCCTTTTGCAGCATAACACACTCAATCACCCATCCATTTATTAGATTGTCAAAAGAGTAATAGCTTGAAACTGGTTACGTACGCGTATTTTGAAATAAGCAATACACTCTTAGGTCTCTAGATGTTCAGTCTGACCACAAGGATGAGGATGGCAGGTTATTTGACAAGCCTTATATTTGTCAAATAACCTGCCAGCAAAACATCTGTTTCATTGCCAATTGGTCTTCTTTTTATAAAAATACACAGTAACGAATACGTTATGGCTTCAGTGCCCAACTATTACGCAGCGCAGTGTCCTAAAGTCAGAAATTATCAGGATTTTGGTTACAGAGTGCAACGTAGTTATGTTGCAAACGTGTTCTAACTTTCTTTCTCTTTTTTCAGACGTTCGAAATTTTAAGTTTAGATTTTATAAAGTGTAAGTTAATTTGTTTCAGCTTGTATTTGACGGACATCGGCCTTAATAGTACATTCAAAATCTGTTCGAGTACTAGTAAATACAGGTAGTCGAAATGTACGTACCCGCTTTGGAAAACACTATTTTTCCGTCTCTAACGGGACAGTTTCGGGGAGTTTCTTCGGTTTTTGCCCTGTCCATTAGATGAAGGAAGGAAATACTGCCTCGTTAGCATCCAGCTGTAATGGGGAGGTGAATGCAATAGGTTTTCCTTCACCTTACTGTACCTTCCCTATCTGTTAATTAAATCAGCGTATAGTTTATTATAGCCTGATAGAGCCTTTAGCTTTGTTCCTAACTTTTCTTGTTCTCGTCAATTGAACTTGTGAATTTTAATTAAATACTATAGAATAGCGACGCTGACAAAAGGCACAGTCCCGTAAAAAAAAACCCTATTTGTTAAATGCGTTTTAAAATGATCCGCTTCTTTAGAAAGTTAAAACTGCACATTGATAACTTACTTATGGAACATAAGCACAGACCTTTTTGACGAAAAACAAGATTTCTGCTCAGGTAATCTGTAATGCGCAAACACGTCCAACAATAGACTGACCTTAGGGATCTTTTTAATAAAAATCTATAACGACATTATTATACTATGTAACTGTTCTCACTTGTAAAAATATGTAAATATTGTCTCCAAAGAGGCGATTGTTTGCTTACCAAGTTTATTGTTTTTGTTACATCGCCATATCTTAGCAGCTAGCTGAATTAATTTCGAACAGATTATCACATAGTAATATTTTAGGTTATCCAGACGTTCCTAAAAATTCACTCCAAAGAAAAGCTGGCAGCGATCCCTTGCCGTCGACAACAGTCTGAAGAAAAACAGTGTTACGTACCATCAACCGGCTTAACTTGATCGAAACACAAATTATTAATTAGACATCTACTCTTGGCCTATCGAGTTGCCTCCGTCGCTCCTGTTAGCCGCTCACAAATGTCCTCATGAAACCGATAGGGCTCTCCCGACACCGAGGCGCCAGCTATATTTTTGGCCAATGACCATAGGTTTTTGTTATTACTATCATTACGTTTGTATATTTAACCTTTCTGCTACTGTTATCAATATTGTTATGTTAGTGTCATCACTGCTGACTTCGTGGTGGCCGTTGTTATTGCTATTGTTACTACCATTATTATTACTAGTAAAACCAAATAAAAAAACTTTACTTCCTGTTAATCTTTTACTCCATTAGGAAAAGCTCGATTACTTCGCGTTCCCCCAGCTTAGCTATATATATATATATATATATGTGTGTGTGTTTCTGTAGTCGATAGACGTGTGCGTGTTGTTCCATCGCGGCGCGGTCCGAAGTGTTCTGTTGTCGTGACGACAGCAACAGCAGGAATAGCGGCGTTTACGGCAAGATCCATTATGTTCAGCCTCACTTAACTCGAGCAGGAAGCGGTGAACTGAGTTAAGTGAAACTCGTAACCAACCAAATGAGAGGCTCTACTAGCAGCATTGTCTGTACGCATCGTTTTTAGGGTAAACACCGTTCAATTGCTTCTTTGAGATTTTCTTCGAGTAGGACAGAGATTTTTATATTCTTGTTCTTTTTCGCTTGTTCCGCGAGAAACGTCGGCGCGTCTGGTAGGACGGCGTCGGTTCGCCGTTACGGCGAAGACCATGGCTTCTCGTTGCTGGCGATCATCTTTATCAGACATACAGTGGAGTTTAATTTGCTCGTATATGTGTAATGACACAGCGTGAACACGGTATATCCCTTTGCCGGTCTTTACGTATAGTGCGTGCGTGTTTAAATCTCTGTCAACTCATTCGTATGGTGAGTAACAGTACTCTAGGGCGCGCTATGTGCTAAGAAGGCGAGCCTGTTGAATGGACTTGTATTCGATGAAGGCAATGCGGCAAGTGCCGATGTTATTTTTGCGGCCATTTTTGTTGTTGTCGTCGTTACTACTGTCGTTGTAGTTGTTGATGATGGCTGTGGTTCGTTGAAAATAGCAAAATGACTGCTCGTAAATAGTATCGCTTGCCAGCAATCGCTTAGAGAAGAAGGGATTCATGGAGGAGCCGAAAGATGACCACACTAGCAGCTGCCAGCTATATCAGGTTGATGTTATCGGCACTGCTGCACAAAGGACGGACCGTTCGAGTAATCCTCAGTAGTATAGTAAAATGAAGTGCGTGTGCCATTGAACTAGATGACAATTCTATACTATTTACGGATAGCCTAAAAGTTTAGGATTGGAGCCCGGATTCGCTCTCTACTCACTAAACGAATTGTACGTTTCTGTGTCACGTAAACGTCACCCGCTTTATCTGGTCCTCGCTTTATATTTGCTATACTGATTCTAAAAATTAGTTTCCCGAACGTTCAGCAGTTTTGTCATCCGTTATTGCAATTGGCGTTGTGCGCCATATTGAGCTGAAAAATCAAACGTATGGTCTGGCACTCGGCTGGTCTGGATCACTGTCTGACGCTTCTGCGAATGGGTCGCTATGAAGGGGGCCATTGTATCGTATCAAGCAGACGTTCGAGTCGATATCTAAGCTGACAAACGAATGCGCTTGGAACACTTTAAAGGTAATACGTTTTTGTTAGTCCGTCGTCGATCGTAAATAAACGTTTTTGTCGATTCATTTTTATTTCTTTTTGATGCGTGCGTATTCATAAAATATGCCTCTGTTTTTAACCAATTACTTTGTAGGCAGCTGCGTCTGAAATACGTTAGGAAGGTCGAACATTTTTGCCAGCCGACGTATGTGATCAAAAAATATAACTGGGATAGTTACGGGAAATGTTGGTGGTCAATAAAAGTTCTTGTTGAACACAAGTTAAAGTATCGTGGGGTTTCCAAACTCGCAGATCATTTCAGTTTTCTGGAGGAAGAATGCGATCGCAGCTCAGTAGATTAGACAGACGTCCGTGATGATGTATATAAATTTGAACTGAAAAAAAAAAGGAAACAGAATGAAATCCAAAGCAATTACTCAAGCAGGTGTACGGCGTGCCACAGAGCCCATGTCCATTGGTAGGTGGTATGACACAACGCGCTTGCCAACGCCCGTGGCGTTGTTGAAGTTTTCATCGATGCGAGCCACTAATCACTTAGCTTGATAGATGCACGATCAGACCCCTGTTTCGGTTGGCAGGCGATGATATACATGGTTTTTAGAAATACCTGATCTGATCCGGGCTGTAACGGCATAGGCATAAGTACGAAGTGCCTGCTTCGAAGCGTGATTGTCAGCCAGGCGGGTGCCGCCATCAATTCTTAACGACGCTCATTTGGATGGTTTCTACTTGTCATGTTGCCTTCTATCAAAATGGTGGGGACACGATCGCTGCCCAGACCTTCGATGTTGCTTTGCTCCGATTACATTGTAATCGTATGATAGTTAACAGCCGTACCTCTAAAATTT
Source organism: Varroa destructor (assembly GCF_002443255.2). Taxonomy (NCBI): domain Eukaryota; kingdom Metazoa; phylum Arthropoda; class Arachnida; order Mesostigmata; family Varroidae; genus Varroa; species Varroa destructor. Next base: position 67,394,832 of record NW_019211454.1, on the reverse strand, counting down.
CGGTGTTGTGATCGTTTCAGTTAGGCAGGTTAGCACATTTCAGTGTTTCATTACGCGCGCACATTTGGTTTGCTTTTTAAAAAGAAGCCGAAACAGAATAGACCTCCCGCTGTCTACAAGGCTGACATCTTGCTACTGCTGCTAGGTTTACTAGGTGTGTATATATATATATATATATACGGTCTGTTTGTGACTTTTGAATGTACACTACATAGTTTATGTAGCACAGTTTGAATTATCAACATTTTATCAGTTGGCAGGCTATGGAATATTGATCGTTCTTTGATGTCTCGTCAAAAAATCATAAAAGAAGATTCCGGGCAACTGGGTCGACCGTGATCCTATAATTTGAGATTTAAACACTAATTCGTTACACATTCAAGTATCAGATATCTTCACGTATCGATCAATCAAATGTTTGTTTGTTAGATTGTTAGTAAACGTAAATGTTTACTAATAGTAACATTTAGATGTAAGTAACTATAGCTTTTCTGAACAGAGACCTGGTGTTGATTTGATGATTGAAGAACTACGACGACTTTCTAAGCCATAATAAGAAAAGGCTTAATGTGCTTTTTCGCTAACATTAGTAGGACATCTTGATTTTAAGTATGGTACGTCGTAGCTTCAAATCGTAATTTAGGAGGCCTAGATGATATGCTTAAATGTAGACAAATTGCCACTCGGTGCAACCGGACGCGGCCCTCCATTTCAAGGTTCAATGTTGTTGACACTGAAAAAGCGGATGATGAATTAATTTTGTCCAGTGTAAGGCTGCTTGGATTAGGAGGTCGTAAAGCGAACCCGAATTTTTAAATGGGCTAAAGACGGTAAGGGAAATTCAGCCAGAACCTGCCCTTTGGTCACCTACAAAGATTCACGAAACGTATTTCTATAAATATTCTCTGAATCATACTTTATTTTACAATGGAGAGCAAGAGAAAGATCCATTAGAAAAATCTTGTAAATATTAGTTTACAAGCAAAGGGACCGCATTTGATTTGTTATTTGTGTTGACCTATGCTTGGTTTAGACATAGTCTAGTTTAGTAAAACTCTGCTTTACATACACATTTAAAATAAGCAGTCAACCCTGATAGTAAGAGAACAGAACCTTTCACTATGCTATTGTTTGTAGAAAATATTTTTGAAAAGCTGTACGGGAACGCTACAAGTGTTTGGCGTTCGCCAATCAAAACAATTCTACTTGCTCTCGTGGGCATGGATAGATTCGTTGTAGGGACTATACTCACTTTTCACATATTGAATTTTCATCAGTTTACGAACGGTACCTCGTTACGTTTAGCTCTCATTGTTAATAGCCGTCAATACAAACATGAAGGATCGTTTGTCCAATTGGAATCATGTAACGTACACACACACGAATAGAACCCCGATATGTGCATAGAAGACGGCGCCCGACATCGCCTATACTGGAAATAATTGTGGAGTAACAATGACTGCCACTAGCCTATGCCGAAGAACCGCTTGCTCATACAAGCGGTTCTTCGGCAGGATAGGCAAATTCAGTGACTTCGTATGAATTAGCCGCAACATAAAGAAAATCGTATGGAAACCCAGTTACAATGATTATAAGCTTCTTATTGGTTGAAGGTTGAAGTGGAAAGCACTGACATAACAGTTAACCTGCAATCTTTGACAATGGCCATTTACCTTGTCTAATGAATGAACTGGCTATCTATTCACCGCGTAGGCTTGCAACGATGCAGCGAGCGTAGCACCAGTATAGGAATGAACAAAAAGAGGTACGCGACGCTAGCTGTCCTATTTCGTCCACGGATCGTACGGTCGACATATAGCGCGCGCCAGAACAAAGCTCTTAACAATCGTGACCAACATGTTGCGTAAGTGAGGCTATCGCCCGGCTGCAGTTAACCGTGACTGATTGACACGTGTGCGTGCGAACGCGTGGCTCGTTCTGGTGGTCTATGCGGCGGGGGGTTCTCAACAGCCTCTGCCATTCAGGAGTAAAGGGCGGATTAGGTTATCAACGGCTTCCTACTACGTTGTGCTCTTCCACTTATACGGATTCAATGATAGATCAGCGACTCCGTGCAAAGGCGTTAGGTGCTGCAGTTCCAGATATACTAAGTAGTTCCATGTCGACCCTTAGCTTCAGTTCATACAGTCGTAGAGGGACGAAACACACTCGAAATAGTTGAAACTTATGCTGTTATTTAGAACTTCTATGCCTTATAACAATCGTATCATAATTCGCGCTGCGATTTCTATAAATGTCCAGCATCCCATAACACGACTGTCTTATACGACTCATCGCTATTGAATGAGTAATCGAGTGGCTTAACTTCTGTCATGACGTAATTAATAACAGTGGCCACTAGAGATCTGTTACTCGGCCTTAAACTACACGGGAGAAGTACTGAGTGGATCAGGTCACAAATTGTTTCCATTCACGTATGCAGGGACCGACTTTGCGGGCTCTATTCATTGTCGCCGACAAATGCAGAAGTTATATTGGGTTACTTGTTTACGCAATCATTTGAATTATATTGAATATAACGAACTTTGGATCCATGCATTCGCTACCATCGGACAAAAACAAGGGTAGCGACTGGCCGCTCTTCGAAGGTTATGGCTCCACGTCCTGCGGATTCACTTTTTGGCTACCCCGTTTCATACACTCAACCGGCGACAGTGAAAGGCAGACGGTACCTTCAGAAGCCTTAGATTTGCTGAGCTTCAATCGAGAATGTATTCAAAGAGATGGCTTCATCAATCGACGATGCTAAATGGTTTTCGAACTCTTCACATAGCGATCATTCAGAGTTCTGCCAATCTATGAAGCCACGCAGAAAGTAGGCGATTAAAAAAGGTAAATCATGCTCCTACTTCCCCCCGAACATACACTGGCCATTAGCTCATTTTATGGCCTTACTCGACGAAAAAACAATCGATCTCAACAAAGTTCATGTACTACTCACTTCTCTAACCGTCAGCAATATAAAAGGTTTATTCAACTGTTACATTAGCTAGAAGTGAATTAAGCTAAATAAAGGTAAACTAAGAGATCTATACTTCACACATTTACCTATTTACTCTGGAGATACCGATCTAAAGAAGACTTGGTTTCGGCACAACTAGTATATATGCGTTTCTTGCTCGTCACCTGTATTCTCTTTCAAAATGAAACATTATCCCTCGCCTATGCTCGTGGGGGTCGTCCAAGAATATGAGAAATTAATCAGCGTACCTCACATGAAATCCACGATTCGGTTTTAAATTACGCGCGTAAAGTTGCCCTATAGTCATTTTACTGAATGGATGAACTGTGTTCTACGGCGATACTTACATACAATCAGGGCCGACACTCAGTAAATAAGTGTAGTTTCTGCGTGCACGCTGGGAATCTATTGAGGATTGATTAGTAAAAGGCATTCGAACGAACGCAGTGAAAAGGCAAGGTGCACCAGGGTGCCCTTTTGTAACGTGCGAAGGTTCTGATCATCGCTCTATACGGGTCACGTACGTAGGTTCTCCTACCAGAACTGATTTCAGTTCAACAGACTGATCATCATCCGCATTGTGCCGTCACAATGTATCGATCCAAGCCTATATCTAAGAGTGTCGTTGACTGTTAGAGCGCGCAGTTAGTCGCACATCATTGGGTAACAAAATTATCACAAATTGTTTAGTACAGGATGATAACCATTGGGTGACACCCTATAAAATCAACACAGCTTACATAATTTATGCTAGTTACCTACAAGCGATATGTGTGTCGGCGCCCAAGTTAGTAATCGGCGTCTAATTGTCCAAATACGTTTCTATTAAAAAGAATATTGAATTCGTGCGATTAGTTTAAGTGGCTAAATGGAGCTAGCTTGTCTCCTTTTCCCCTTGTCGCGCTGCCGTTTCTCCTCTCGTTTGTTGCAGCTCGCGGATGACGGAATCAGACTCGCGCTCACTTATTTGCCCTCTTCTCTCTCCGAAAAAAAGGCAGAAGTAAAGACGAAGCAGATGCTTGTGGCACCTCACAGCAGATTCATCAATTCGAATCAGTGCGACGGATTCAAACGTTCCGCCGCAGAATCGAAGTATCCGGGAGTGAGTTGTAGGAAACACCTAAACAAGAAAAAACGATGGGGAGGTGCGAGAAGGGAAAAAAGAGAAAGGGCGGTGCAGTCGGCGTTTGTTGTTTGTGACGGGGCAAGTGCTTTGCCATTGCGGCTAGTGAAAAAACGAAGTAAAGCAAAACGAAGTAAAGCAAAACGGAGTAAAGGAAAGAGAAAAGCATGAGGACGCTGCCGAAGGAGCAGCAATAGCAGCAGGAAAGTGTTTTGTGTAGTATTTGTCGGTTGTCCTGTTGAGTCTATGCGCGCGTATGACAGGGGGCCGCTCATTCACTGTTTCACTTTTGGTTCGTGCGTTTTTTTTTGAAGATGAACGGATTGTTCTTGCTCGACTTCCTGGTCGTCCCTTTCTTTTCTTTTGATTCTTCTGCAACTAACTTCCCCTACGTCCTCCCTAAAGTCTCTCATGCCTCGACAGTCGTATCTTTTCCACTCGCAGCTTCTAGGCGCCGCGGCATGGCATTCGGTTGGATCTCCAAGCATGCCTGGAGGGAATGGGGAGAAGGACAACGCCAAGGGAACAATTCGAAAAAAAAAGCGAAGAATCTATCTCATACTTTAGCCCTGGCGCTCTTTTCCTCTCACTTTTCAAAATTGAGCCTAACAGAAGCCTGCGATAGCAGTAGCGGCGGCAAACAGTCGCAATGTGACGCGACAAATGATGCCTGACTCGTTGGGGGGGGGGGGGGTAGTAGCAGGACCCGTTTAGACAGATGCTGCGTTCCGGTATTTCCGCCAGAGCTGCTGCTACTGCCACTGCTGCTCACTTACTGTGAGTCTTTGTGGTTTGCGCCGAGGCGGCCAGTGTGCCGAATACCTTCGCCCCTCAACGCGCACCGGTTGCAACGGCCACTACAGACTTCACGCTGCGACGATGACTGTACAGCCGCAATTCTCGCTGCTGCTTCGGGTAGGAGTGCCGAGGACCACCGGTAGACGGACCTCTGCGTGCAGTTGCTTCAACTGGCGCATACCCCCCGAACCATTCACTCCCCCTATGTTCCTGCTTCCCATTTTCCTTTAGCCCTCGACTATAAGTAATGGAATCGAATGGATCTTTCTTGCCTCGAGCAGGCGTAACGTAGACAAGAAGAACGGGCAAATCAGGGAGCAGCTCGAAAGAGAAGAAAAAGCTTACTGTGGGTCCACCTAAGAACGCCACGGAAGAAACGACAATGCCTGTCGTTTGATTTAGCTCTTGAATCCCCCGACCGACATCTCGTCTTTTACAGCCACAAGATTCAAATCGAAGGTCGAGACACGTCTGCGCTGCCGAAGATTTCCATGGGATGGACGAAGGATGGGCTGGAACGATAAGAATGGGTACATCGGGCAGACACAGGATAGAGGGGTTCTGCGGGAAAGGGCAGGAGGTTTGAGATATACGAAAAGAAAACGAAGGTTGCTTGCTAACGTGTTACGCCAAATCAAGACAAATAGAAGCAAAACCCAGATCTCTTCAAGCTATCATGAACGAAATAAGAAGGGCGGCCACTTCTAAAGAGATCTAGGCGAAATGAAGAGCAGATACGGTGCAGAGTTCGCTAAACCGACGACAAAACACGTCAATAAGAGGAAAAGAAGGGTTCGCAGAGGAACACTTGTGGCTTGTTGCTTTGCCAACCAGCGGATGCTCTTGAGCGAAAAGAGCGGACAGGCCATACCAATTGTGCTGAAGGACCCTTTGCCCTAAGTGTGTGTTAACGGTGACGAAGGTGACGCAGCAGCATGAAAAAATATATTTACTGTTAACGCCTTCGACGTATTGATTGGATAATTGATTCATGTTTTCCAGGTCCTCTCACCTCAATGTGCACATAAATAGTTACCATTCAGAAATGCCAAATGTCGAGTAAGTTGAAATTCATCAGGAGACGTAGATCATTTTGATTAACGAGATTCATTTTCAATCGATTCTCGAAAAAATTTAAGGCTTTATTAGGTCATTTACCAGGTTCATATATAGAGTGCTTGTTGAATTTGCGAATATGGTTTCTTTATTTAGTGGTTCAAATTAGATATATAAGGTCCATAAGGTCAGCGATAGGCTCAGTAAAGTATCTTTTTATCCCCTACTTCCTAGAAGAATACATTTTCACTTTCTGGTCCCAACGTGTGATCAAAAAAATCGCATTTAATTGCGACATATATAGAAAGCTAACTACTAAAATTTAGTTGAGGTGCTAAATTTGCTATACATAAAAAAAAAACCGTGCATTTGATGCGCTGACAAAATGCTTAGTATACGGCGCAGTGTGCCGTATTTTTATATACTTATAGATGACGTTTTCCTTCCGAAAGCAGACTGACTTCGAATTAGAAAACTACTTCAAATTTCAAGAGCGTCAAGTGCGCGCCAAGGCCTAGCCCGAGAACAATGCCGATGCCTGCGAGCTATTTTCCCATCATTTGCGCGTCGAATCGTTTTCATCCGTTCTTCCGCCGAGCATTTAATCTCGTTTTTCCGTGCAGTAGATGTCAGCCTCCTCCATGATGGCCGTCGCGCGTCGCTTGTCTGACTGTCCACTAAAGACTGCGGACCCTTTTACACTTACGCAAGATCTTGTCGGTTGGCTTATATGTCTACTTGGCAAGTCTGTATAGGTCGCCGTGGAAGATCTCGTTCGCCATGACCATCTCTATCCGTCGCTGGCTGGTTGGCTATCTAAGGCCATCTTACAAGCGAGGCCGGACGCACGATTTGGCTAGTCAGAGTTTTACGCCCCGGCATTGCCACGATCAAGAGCCCACCAGCAGCAGCTAACGCACAAGAGAAAAAGGCGAACCTCCCATCCGTTGCCGTTCTGTGGAATTTGCCTTTTTAGATTTTCGTCCGTCGTCAGCGCTGTCATAGAGTCGCTTTTCTATCGAGCATCATCTGCCCTCCTCGATTGCTTTTCGTCGTTACTCACCCCATCCTGAGAGGTGTTTTGGATCTTTACACAATAGCTTTTCAACTATACTCGCCTAAATTTGACGCTCAGCTATCCCATAGCTTTGATTCTTTTTACACAATTAGTGAAATTCGCACCGTGATAAACTACCTCTGTAACGACTACTGCACAGAGGCAACAAGGAGCAGTTTGGGGCATTAGATATCGCGGCAGGATGTAAATCAGGTAAGATGTTGCAAAGATCCCCGAACAATGTAATTAATCGGTTAAAAATAAAATACAACGGATTTACTGTGTTGGCAAAGGTTAAGAGACACTGGAAAAGAGTTCAGAGAGCAAATCGTCATCGCAACAAACGATTACCTTGACTTCATTTTTACCTTTTTTTTTGCACACTAAGATATATGTTTCCGTCAAGCCTTAAGCTGTTAATTAAGAACACCAAAAATATTCAGTGGTGCTCAATTATTTAGCATATGTTCACACAATAAACGAGTATACGCTGCGCAGTGTTGCATGCCGTTTGCTATTGTTCGGGAAACTATGAAAATCATGAGAATAGCAACTTCACAGTAATACCGTACGTAAAACCCAAGGACATTTATTTAGGACAGTGAGCCCTATCGGAAAAGCTAAACAATAAAGGTGTACTTGTAGTTCGAGATAACCGTCAACACAAGGGGAGTTCTGTAGTAGTTCGACAGTTTCTCATTTTTCCCTGTCTGCCTAGAGAGAGAGAGAGAGAGAGAGAGAGAAAGAGAAAGGTCTTGACAGTCCACCGTTTGCTACTGGGTGTTAGATACTAGTTGAGAGAAAAAACGGGCATCCCCTTCTCCCCCTTAGAGACCTGTCTGTCGTGCCCTAGAGGGTGTTAGCAGCCACCGCAGCTTCAGGGCTATACATAGCTGATCGTGGCTGTGGGATACCGAGCGAATGTAAGGTAGTGAAGGGCAGGGGGTGGAAGTGGAACGAGTTCAATGGGGGTCCGCCGAACAAGGCAAGAAGATGGCAGGCGGCCGGACCGACCCTAACACCCGACGGAGCCGTCGGCGGCGGTGGACGTGGGACCCACTGTACAGGGCGCGAGGTGAGTGCTGTCAGATACAATTTGCCCTCAACAACCTCGGTAAGTGCCACGCAATGACGGATTTCACCCCCAACTCCGAGTGGGAAGAAAGTGGGGTGGTGGGCTTTTGATGGAGACGCCGCACTGTTTAGAAGATATGGCGCCAAGCAAGCGAAAGCTGACTTAGAAGGATCATATGTTTGGGACTCGAAAGAATACATAAAATTCATATAGAAGCCCCTATTTCGCTCTGTTTCTGCTGCTAATAACAACTGTAGCACCATGCAACTAATATAGGTTGAGTCTATTTCTCTTTAAAATGAAGAAGAACGAAATAATTTATAACAATTTAAGGTTTATGCTGTGATCACTGTAGTGATTAAATAGTTTTCTATAAACAAGACTTTTTACGATCTCTAAAAGTGGGTTTCTTAAAAGAGAAGCTTCCGACCAATCGCCAATAATATTTGGAAAAAATACTTTGCCTTTATTTACAGTCAAAATCCCAATCAGTACCCACATATTTATGTATTGTACTTTAATTAGCTGTATTAAGAAACCAAATTTGTGTAAACAATTGCAGCCTGTTTAAAACACGATAGCATGGCGAGAACTATGACAAATCGAAATAAATCAGTTATGGCTCTTCATGACAGATGGGCTGTCCGCTAGTATTACTCACCTGGGTTGCGTTTATTATGAAGTTTCGATTTCTTAAAAATGAAAAATGCCGCGCCGTGGCAAATCTTACTCAAAACTCCAAAAGCACACAAACGGGTGGTAAAATTTCGACTATATCGCGATAGTGGTAGAACACTACGGGACAAATTTACGTCAGCAAAAGTAATACTAAATAACGCAGGTACAGAACATTCGGGATTATACAATGGGATCGCAAAGAGAAATGTTTATCACAAAGTAGCACACCCAGTACTTTATTTTTAAAAATTCTTTTGTGGGTTTAAGTAATTTTATATATTCGATTGTATCTATCGAGCTACTTCTTTGCGAAACTTGTATCTGCCTTGCTTTGCCCTTCAAGTTCGGATCGATGTGCTTGTTTTTTATTCGTTTATCCTGAAAAATACTACAAATTAATAATATTAAGTTTTCAGGCTGTTCATAACTTAAGTGTCCTTTCATAAAGGACTAATTTGCTTGAGGGACTTCTATGTACATACGTACACACAAACAAACGCGAACGTAATAAAGGCTTTATACGCATATTATTTTGTAGCCCTGATAACAGGTGGATAATGTTAAGGAAGCTGTAGGGACTAGAAAGTCAATTATTTGATAGATTCTCGTGTTCCGGACGTTTTTTTACACCCATAAGGAGTCCAACATAAATAGTAAGCTTACAGTTTTAATATTCATATTGAGTAACAGGAGAACCGCGTTATCACTGCACCATTTGCTATAGCAGTGTTTTTCATACATCCCTCACTTCTTATTATTTAATCATCCTTCACAGGGAGGCTCGGAGAGTAAAAAGAATCCACATAAAGGCGGAAAACTAAGCTTGTGTCGAGGCCCTTTTTTCTTTTGCTAGCTGCGGGCGCACCGATCAGTGGTTTCAGTGAAGGAAAAACAGCAGTGGCGATGTTCGTTTCCCAGCCTCAGAAAGAGGAACGATTCGCGTCGGCGCCGACGGAGCTGCGGTGCTGGACGGGTTCCTCTGAGCCACCCGTAAGTTATCCGACCCGCGGGCCACACAAGCTGGGGGTCGCTGCGAATGCGAGATAGCGCATACGCTCAGCCATGCCCTTAGAAGCCATCCGTCCGTCCCTTGGTTCCTTCCCATAGTTCTTACTCAACTGTAGCCTACATGTAAGCACCCTCATGCTCGTCGCTGAAAATAGTCGCAGCTATCCCTCTCACGCATATGCGCACTCACACACATAGAAGTGTCCTAATTAAAGATAATAATTCTTCGTCTTTTCTCGCTAAGAGACTATTTTTTCATTTGGTTGTCTTCAGCCACCCAACTTGCTACTTCATCGTTCTAATCTATCGGTCAGAGGAGACTGGACATGTCGGGATGAGGAGGGGTAAGGAGGAGCTAACTAAGCACCACCGAAGGGTGTACTTCCCCTGAAAGAGCAAGGATACTAGCAATTGACATTGAAAATACGCTCTACATGCTTGAAAGCGGATAGTCGATCTTATACTGCTAATGTTTATTTAAGACATAAAAATAATAGGTTGACAGTAAGGATTAAAGGTCAAGGCATTTGCTCAAACCTTTCTATTGTTCATAACCTACACGTGATTAAAAAGCTGTCTCAGTCCTGAAAATCGCAGAAACCATTATCAAAAACTGAGACTTACGCCTTGAGACTGAAGCAACTCTGCCAATACGTGCATGGCATATTTACGCTTCCAAGTCGTACCGCAACTACTAATATGCAATAAAACATGAGAACCCAGCGTTTTTAACCAGACATACATATAAAGGTAATTTTTAATTAAATTATTCATATTGTAAAAATCAATTAAGAATAATTTCAAGCTTGTAAACGGAGATTTAGTTTGCAATAATTAGAGTATGGACGTGGAAGCTATGTCTCGGTATTACGGACTCGAGATTAACAAATAATAAGCACGTTTATTTTTATATATACCATTCTGCATCTGCCGCTAGCCTCATTCCAGTGGGGGCTTGGCCTTTTAAGCTACGGCATCGAGAACATATAGCACATTTAAGAAACACAAACGGTATTATTATTGATTGGTTTAGATGGTACTGCGGAGGCTGGTACATATGAGATTATTTCGTCATATTTAAAGGTTTGAAATGGGTATGAAAGAAATCAGGAAGGTCTCTTAGGGGGTCCGATTCCAGCTATGTACACAGATGCTATATAGGTTCAACTGTTAACAATTTTACTGACAGTCATAGAAATCTGCTCGATACGAACGTCGCCTTTTCGTTAGTCTGAACAAGTTTTGCGCATTAAATGACAGATAAAGAAGCAACAATTTTGTTTGAAAGTAAACGTTTATCTGCCAGATATGTTATTTTATTGCATCAGTTAATTATTTTAGATCTTAGCGTCTGTTACTTACGATTTTTTTTGACGACGGATACAGGTTCCGTAGGTAAATTTCTTTGTTGTTCACAAAAACGCCAGTCACAGTCTGTCAACAGCTTTTGCTTTTTACCGCGTGTTTTTTTTTTTGTCATTAGTACATTCAGTCCTATAGTGTTAGCTAAATTGTAATATCTTGACGCGTTTTTGTCTTGACGCGTATAGAGCAGCGCACCGTATTTCACTGGTAATGCCTCATCAATCCAGTGAAGCTGCGAGGTAAGTGAGAAGCTGGAACTGCTTTGCCTCCTCTTTCACTTTTTTTCATTCGGTCTCAGTTTCTTACAATGCGCATTTAGGGCAGCAGTTCTCTAAAAAGGAGGAAAGAACGCTCGACCAGCTAGCTGTCTAAACGCATGGCTGGAGTCCCAGCATACGCATAGCGCTTAGAAATTACCGTCTGTGTATTTATTACTATTGCTTCCACGCTGGCTGTTCCTGCCTTCTTCTTATGCTTTTTGCTACCCTTACAGCCGTCGCCGTTGCGTATCGAAGTGTCTATGACACGCTCTCGTTCGCGGCTGGTGAGGCGCATAGCGGCGGTAGCAACCGTAGAAACGGCCTCAAAAGCAGGAGAAAAATGAGAGGGACGATGGACGGTGGCAGATTGGAATCTGGCAGTATGGTATTCGGAGATAGTTGGTGAGGCGCTGGACTGAAGCAGTGCCAGCGACTGCAGCAATAAATGGTGAGAAGTAGTGTTCACCGCTGCTGCTGTCGCCACTAAAGCCGCCGGTCGCCGATAGAGACACAAAATGGGGGCTTACGGACAATAAATAGCGAGGATTATTATATGCACAACGTGCGCGCTTTCTTTCTCCTCTCTCTCTCTCTCTCTCTCTCTCTCTCTCTCTCGATAGCTCTCTCTCTCTCTCTTTCGTTCTCGAACCTGTTTCCGCGCTTGGCCAGCTGAAGCAATGGACTCACCCGCCGTTGTCTCTTCCGCACTCTCCTTTTCTCTCCTTCCATCTTAACTACTTCTCGATAGTCGCCGCCCGCCGCCACCAGCTAGCTGTAGGCTCTCTTCTATAGACGGCAGCGATGGCGGTGGCGAGTAAGGGTGCGCCCGCCAGGGCCTGGCTGCCGTTTGGGAGTGGCCTGGATTGAACGCGCCCTGACTGGCCGGCCGATCGGCTAGCCGAACAACCTGCCGGACGGGTGTTCCCTAAGAGCCCCGAATTGCCCCTAGCTGACTGACGGGCGTTCGAAGGGCAAAGCGGCAGAGCTTGAAGGAAATAGCGGCAGTAGTAGCATATGATTCATCGCAGTATGGCTGGAAGAGAGCTTAAGGAGATGAGCTTCTTTGGCTGCTTCCTCTGAACTTGCTAGCCATAACCGACTATCCACAGCTTTCGCCATCGAGCCGTCCAGTCAGGCAGCCATCCTCTCAGCAGTTACTCTCCTGGACGACGATTATCCACGATTACCGTCACCGCCATCGCCGCTCACCAGTAGAAGCGCTACGTGTTGCTGAAATTTAACTGGTTCATATTCGACGATTGCTCACTTTCTATTCATATATTTCCCCGTGGCTTGTCCCAGCTTACCTTAGCTTCCTCGGCAATCGATCGTTCCAATCGGAAAAGTCAGTATGCAAGCAAGTAAATCCTCCGCATTTCATCCTCATCACTCTCTTGTGCTGTTATTCATGGCATCTGGCTATTTCGTTACTTCAAGCAGAGGGATTGCTACATTGATGCTTTCGTTAAACCTCGCGGGTGGCGATGACAACCTGTCTCTGTTTAGTTCCACACTCTAATCGTAATGGGAAAAAATGGTACGTGCGATAAAAGAACATCCGTCCTGTATAACCATCGTAGTTGGGCGTTTCGTTCACGTTCGACATCGAATGCATCTTGGAGCATCGTTAGACAAAGGGAAGGCTTATAATCGTGGCCTATAATAGTATTACTGAAAAAGGAAAGCTAACCAGAAATCCTTTCGTTAGACACACGACGACCACTACCGGTGTGCGTGTATGTAAAGCCGTATATTGCCATTTTTGATTTTTCATAAGAATAGCCATAACGGGGAGGCCCAGATTCGCCAATGATAATAGAACTACAGTTTCCGATCATACATTTTATATTTTGCATGTATTCAAACGTACTTATTGTTTCGAATTAGTTCTACAACAAGCAGCTATGTGTTTTTTTTTTTTTTTTTTTTTTTTACAAAAAGGAATAATGCGAAAGTATCTTCATAACTGTTAAAACAGCGATTGTACTACTTTCTACGGCTTCTGTTGTTGTTGTTGTTCGTCGCCTGATATCGTCAAACGCGTCACCGCGGAAGATTGCAACGCCCGCCAACAACGCGTCTAAAAGCAAACAAGCTGCAAGTCTCGGTCGTTCAATGGGCGCAGTATCTCACTTCATTCTTATTCGATGTTTGCAGTTATCGCGATGATTATTCGGAAGCCGTTTGAGAAGGGTCTAGGACCATAAAGTGTAGCGGGTGCATTCTAGGAGCCGTAGAATTGTATCCCGGCCATAACGAACGGTAAGGGAAACAGTACCAGTAGGGGCATTGCAAGCTATACAAATGACAGCTGATCAAAAATGCACATCGCCCGATCTGTCTGTCCTTCTGTTTGCCTGTATCTGTCTCTTTGTCCCTCTCCTGGTGTGTTTTTGTCGCATCAAACACGCCCCGATGTCTGCGAGCCCCTTTCCGCAATACAGACCCGCATACACAGACATGATTTCTCGCTAGAAGTAGCAGTTGCGACATTGCCACTATCACAAGCACCACTGCCGCTTGCCAGCTTCCATCATCCCTTTGAACGACAGCTAACTGCGTACTGGTGAGCCTGGCCACCATTGGTTTCTTCAAAGCCGACGCATTGCCGAGCAACTAAAACCACCGCGTGCCGTCCATGCGGCCCCCACTCGGCAAAGCTATATAGCAGCTGCATGCTGCTACTGATGCTGCAGGTTGCCCTGGGGCGTCTTAAACTTGGAGGGAGCGCGAATACACCAGCCGTCACTGTGGGATCACAATTAACTGTCATGTCAGAAGAGTCGCATGCCTCCCCTTGCGCCTCTGTCGCCTGGCACACCCACTATTCCACTCTCTTGTTTTCCTCGTTGCTCAGGCTCTCTCTCTATTATCGTCTGCTCCTCGTTTGTCACGATGCTATACCACCACACGCTGTGTATATGCGGCTGGACATGAACATGCAAAAGTAAACAGATAGTACCTGCAAAAGTGCCACTACTAAATTTCAATCAAGGTGCCCTGCAGCTGGGCAACAAATTTTTTTTTTATCGAAAACGAGCGTCTCAATTACTAGAATTAGGTTAGACATGAAAATATGTAGTCCTTATTTGGTGGTGTAATTGCTTGAGTAGTGTAGTATATTTGTCGATGAGTATTTCTTTAGTTTGAAGTGCGTGAACTATTTAAACAGTAACGTACCGAAGAGCGTGAACGCGACGGAATAAAATAACAAAAACGGTTCCGTAAAAGTGAAAGGAACATTTATTTCACCGAATAAACTGTACCGATAATTAAAATTGATAAATCTTTTTATGTCACTAAAGGCTTTCAAGTTGGCTCATTCTTCCTTTTTTTATGTATACTAGTTACCTTTAATATTGTTTTTTTTTTATCTAAATACAATTCACATTAGAGATAGCTGTAGATATTAAGTAAATCTGCTGGATAAAATGTGCGAATAGGTTTTCCGTAAATGTACGTCTAAATATATGTATAGATGCAGATGAGCGTTCGAAGAGCTTTTGGCCCGCTTCAGTTATATAGCCTTATCTCCAAACCGAAAGGGTTGACGTTTTTGCTTAACGTCGGGTTTCGTCGACCAACTGCCAGTGTATATCTTTTCTTTTCTCCAGAGCAGTTGGCCCTGGTCGCTTGGTCTGCTTCCACATGCGAAGTGGAAAAGCGGGAGGCCCAATGCTAGTCGCTGTAGTGGTGGTAGTAGGAAAAGAAGAGGGACAACAAAAGAAGGACAAAGGCAATGGGAAAGAAAAAAATGAGAGCGAAACACCTCAGTGACTCTTCAACGCGGACAGGCATCACTCCCAATCCTTACCCGTGGTGGCGCTGGCCCGCTCCATCAAATGTCCCCGTCCCCCACGGTGGACCCTATGGCCGTTTCTCTTCCTCTTCTCGGCCTCATCCTTTTGCGTAGCCGTACCTACAGCGCACTTCGCTGCTTTTTCGTCCCTCGGCAACCACCGCCGGCACCAACAGCAATGCCTTGCCTTCACTCCGCTCAGTGCCAAGATTCTCCCTTTGAAAGAATGAGGCTTGGGACTGATGCGGCTCGGGTCTGTCGCGGCCGCTGTTACCGGCCAACCAGCCAACGTACCTAACAGTCGAGGAGCGGCTGGAGACCCTTCGTTGAGTAGGCCCCTTTTTCCCTAAGCGCGTTCCGCTTCGCTCGTTCCTCCTAGAAGCCCGCGTCTCCTTCTCTCGCCTGTTTTCTTTGAGTCGTGAACTTTGATTGCTGCGCCCTTTCCCCACATTTATTCCCCCATACCCACTCGCCACCCGTAAATGCCCTAACTCCCCATCTTTGTAACCCCTCTCAACTGGTTTCTCACTGAGTGCCATTTACTTCCCTCCGGTATGGAAAAGGCAGCAGCTAGCCAGTAAGGCAGCGTACGGTGCTAGCGATGGTGTATGGCGATCCCTCCCCTTCGAGCCGACTGTTCATCCAGCCTGCTGCCTCTTCTCGGCCTGACTAAGCCCCTATCGAGTAGTTCATGGCGGCGTGCAGCACGACTCGCTCGGTGCCGCAATGCGCAAAGAATGATCGACGTTGACGAATGCCCTTTCCCTCGGCATCCATCAAAAACCCTCTCCACAGCAAGCTTGCGGCATCCCTCGGCATATCCAGGTTGAGTTTGTTTGGGGGCGGGGGGTTGAGGAGAGAAGGGCCATAACTCCTGTTCACCCCTAACGCCGCACATGGCGGCTCTTTCTACCATCACCCCTTCCTCGGCACCCCCCTCCGTGTCATAAAGCAGCCGAAACCAGGCAAGCAGACCCTCGCCCTCTTTCGTCCAATACTACATTTTTCCGGAGGAAGACGAAGACGACGGCAAGAACAACAGCGAGAGTGGCAACATCAACGTCAACGACGGCAAGTAGCTGAATGCGGCGATCAGCACCATTGCTGCTTCCAATACAGTGACGACGAACGGTGCTCATGGGGTAGCCGAAGCAGAGGCAGGAGGGTGATGGCTGACGAACAACGTCAACAAATGACACTTCTCTCCAGAATCTGAGCTACAAGGATCTCTCTCGGGTTCCTTTTCGTGTGGGCTCCTTTATGTGCGATGTGATATCGTGTTCACTGTGCTCTCTATCCAGGCCGAAAAGCAGCCAAGTCATTCAGGTGGGTGACGAGAAAGGCGAGCAGCTGTCGCATCTTTCGGCCTGTGACGGTCTTCTTCTTGCGCCTTGTGACGGTCAAGACGCAGGACCTCCTAGCAGCTCTCACACCCGTCACACTTTCTCTGCCCTCTCTTTACTTTTCGCTGCCCCTTACTCATTCTATATAGCCAGGCTGGCCGGATGGGACGACGACGACTACCATCATCAACAACGGCACCGCCATTCAAGATGAAGCCCTGGCAGGCCGGGAACGATTGCGGAAGCTTTGGCTGTACTAGCTGTGGTAGCGTGATGAACCGGCAGCAGGACAGCAACAGCAGCAGCAAGTGCGCAGTGTAGGGGCATCGGGTTGATGGCTGCTGGCTAGCAGAATGATGCGGAAGTCCTGAGCAGGCCAAAGCAGTTTGCTTGCTTGACTGTCTGCTCGCTGGCCTCTGATGAAGAGAGCAGCCGCTGGCGCGTTCGCCAAATAGCCAGCGCGTTACCGCTACACCGGAAACTGCAATGAAGTTTAATTGTAACATACTGCTACCGCATCTAAGCCCTTAAATATGAGCCCATCTTTTAGGAACCAGGGTAATGCTATTACAATAATGTATGCATCTGATGGCTGTACTTGGCGTTCGTGGTAGTGGCCTCTTCGACGTGGCAAAGAGTTAGACCGCCTGGCTGGCTTTTGGACCATTTGTCTAATGCTGCTTCGGCCGCCTGTTGTTCGCGATGGATGCTCGTGCCGAAGAAAGGAGCATAGAACATGGGCCTAACCGGGACAGACCAGGGTGGGTGGTCAGGGGCATCTGAGGGATGCTCCGTTCCGTTCCTTGCGCTCATTCCCTTTCGAAAATTCGAAACGCACTCGTTACCTTCCATACAGATACGACGTCGTGCACATTCAGTGGCCATCACAGCCATTTGCTACCGATGCGATGCCAGCCAAGGGTGGCAGCAAGACGCGTTCCGCCACGACCATACACCTTCTATACTGTTTCTGTTTTTCCTTCTCTCTTTTTCTCCCTCTGCCCCTTCGTTCTAATGCCATCTGGTTCATACAGGGTCTATCGACCGACCGATCGGACGACGACGATGACGATGCTGCCTTTGCTATCGTCTCTGACAGAGCGCTGCTGCTGACACCGTTGCCGCTATGACAGCAGTCACAGCCACATTGTCACTGCTATGCATCTTTGCTACGAGTCACACTCCACTTCGACCCAAGTCTAATTCCACCAGTTCCGTTTCTACAACCCCCCACCCCTCTGTGCGCACAGCGACCTCCCTTGCACTTTTCTTAGACACCACCTCTGCCGCCAGCAGTAGCACTACCACTGTCGCCACCACTAACACCTGCCTGTTTCGGCAACCGCTGAACTGGTCTGGTATCCATTAAGCAGGATTCTGCTTGTTGCTACCGCTCGCCGCGGCTGCTACCACCGTCGTTCATGCCGTGAGCGCGATTGCATTCGTTCCCTACAACCATCCACGTCTGTCTCTCTGTCGGTCAGTCGTTCTGTCTCGCCCGTGCGCCTGTTGCCCTCCACCTGCCAACTACCCGAACGGTAGCAGCGGGAGCAGCTCATTTCCGTGGTTGCTGGTGCAGCTGCAATAGCAGCAGGAGAACTACGAGAACGTCGATGGTCGTGTGCTGGTGGTGTTGGGTTTGCGTGTGAGAGACCGAAAAGGTGGTGTCTAAGGGGATACATGAGGGCGTGAGGACGTAGTTATCTATGAAGAAGGGAACCAGTGCGAAGGCCTGGGGAAAGGGATGCTTCGTGGCTTCTGCATGGTTCAAGCAAGGGGGTGGCAATGGGAGGTGAGGGAAAGACAGCGACTGGCAGAGACAACCTGTTGAAAAGGCAGATCTGTCTGTCACATTGATAGCTAGCTGAGACGGGCTGACGGTAAGGTCGGTGACAGGCCGTCATCGGGCCTGACATGCACAAGATGCCGGTGCGAGGCGGCCCACCCCGCTCGGCTCGGCTCGGCTTGGCCTGGCCTGGCCCGACCCTGCTAGTTTCTCCAAGCAGCAATAGCGCCTCGACGCCCCTGCGACACCTCGACACTCCTCCCGCTGCTTTCCCGTCGTTCTCGCAAAGTCGTTCTACCGTTGCTGCTGCTGTTGCTGATGAGGGCTCCCAGCCAGACACCGGTTGTCACTTGTTCCTTTGCAGGACCAAAAGCAGCAGTAGCAGCACGAGCGGTTGCGGCGAAAAAGGAGGCAGCCTAAGTCCATCAGGCAGTGTGTTCCTCTAACTTGCGTTTCCCATACTGGTCCCCTAAACGCTGTCTTTTCACTCTGACCGGCTCAAGGGTGACAGACAGACAGACACATCCTGACAGACGGAAGGGCCAGCAGCGGCGGCGGCGAGAGAAACACAAGCCGCCGATTCTGTCTGAGCAGCAGACTGAAGCTTGCGAGCTGGGACGAAGGACGAGGTGCAAAAGGAGGAAGAGGAGGAAGACGAGAAGGACCAGAGTGGAGACAACCACGTCACTCTAAGAGGAAGTCACTCACTCGACAGTCACTCGAGCTGGCAGACGCACACACAGCGATACAGAGCGGACGACAGTCGGCACCCAGCGGTGTGACAGCAACAGTAGCAATATCAGCAGTAACGCCATTGGTACACTGCCAAAGCACTGTTAATGCTATACGGCGGCATGTAGCCAGCGGCGGGCTGTTCAGTAGTTGTAGTAGTCACAGCAGCAGCATGCAGGAGAGTCGCGCGTGTCAAGCCTCGAGGCTGTATGGGGCTGTACTGCCAGGAGGGGGTGGCAAATCAAGCGGGAGACAACACACGACAACAACGACGACGACGAGGCTGTCGTCGACACCGGGATTACCGGCGACGAACGACATCGGTAATAAGAGAGAAGTCAGCTCGAAAGTGACTTTCCCACTTGGCAAAAGGCGCAAAAGCTCAGAACCGCATTCATGACACCGCCAAAACAAATCTAACAACATGAAAGGAAGAACTCGAACAATGTTACACCTTGGTGCCGCCAGCAGCTAAACGAACAACGACAATGAATAGCCGTACTAGTTAAGAATCCCTCTTGCCCCCATGGCATATGTCAGTCTGTTCTAGATGTTAGCGCTATTTATATAGTGGTAGACATGAGAGGATAGCTTCTGAGCGCCAAAACAATCGCAGTTTAACCTGTCCTTCAGTTGAACTGAAGCGTGAGATAAAATACATGCTTTCTTTTTGTCTGTTTGCATGCAGCTGTTCTAGCTTGCTTCGATCGTCAACACCTGAGTTGTATTGTCTTTCTCGATGCTTGTCTGCATGGCGGAAAAATGCGATGCCGCTTAGATGCTGTAAGCCAACCGAGACCTGCAACAATTCCTCGATCCTTTTCTAGCCCCTTACAGCCCCTTGCGCTCTCTCTCTCTGCCTTTCCTTGGTCACTATCTCTGTATATGTACGTTGTGTGTTTTTGATACGAGAAGGAAGTGACGGCAACACGCGTTGTAGTTCGGTTCGCTGGCATCACCGTTGGCGTACTCCTACTTTATCCATTTTCTTCGATGGCCTTGAGTACGCGTAGTTCCTTAGCTACGGAAGACGTACTTGTGTGCCGTTCCTCGTTTTCACTGCTTCAACCAGCGCTGCTGTTGTTTTCTGCCTCTCCTTCGCCGTGTTTTCTTTTAGCTTCCCGGTGTATGGCATACCAACAGGCATCTCCGCTCCTTCATCCTACTTGGCAACTTTAGTCGTACTGCAGTCACCTGGCACTGGCTGTCTTCCATCCTTCACGTTGACAGAGATATTTGTTCAGGCCGACGGCCGGCCGACCGACTGACCGACCGATCGACTGCCCGCCGAGTAGACCCGTTTGCCGTCGAGTTGTTAAGGCCAGTGGAAGTTGGGGGAGTATTGGGAAAAGGGCAGGCAGACACGCGGGCAATGCAATGAGAAAGGCACAAAGAGGGGAAGGAAGTGCAAGGGAATCAGGTAGTCCGCTACCAATCTCTTGCTGCTGCTGGTCTTTGGCCAGCCCGGCTCGCCTGGCCTAGTTGGCGGCTATCCTTAGAGAAAGACGAGTGAATCTGAGTGACACTCCTGACAACAGCTCCCGCCAGCCGCTACCTCCTGGCCTACCATCGCTACCGTCACCAATACACAGACGAACCAGCCGACAGGACAACCAAACTTCTTCAGTGGCCGCAATAGCCAGCATCGGCTGTAGTAACAGGACCAGCAGCACGCCAAAATCCCTTCGCGATCTTCGAACCATCAACCAGCTCTAGCTGGTCTACCCCCTGTATCAATCCTCTCCTGCTTGTGCCTGCGCGGTGTTGTCCCACGCCTCGCGTGCTCCCCCGGGAAAATGCTAACCCCTTTCCCTGCCTTTCGGGCCTTTCCGGGTTTGTTGCTCCTCCAACGCCAATACCCCCTTATCCCAGGCGACCAACCTGTCCCTTCTACCCGTTCTCTGCTCTATTCTGGATCCTGCATGCCTGCCTGCTTACTCGGTTCGCGTCCGTCCCGCTGTTATTGCCCGTGTGTTGTTATTGCGAATGGCCAGCCGTCTTCCTTAGCAGTCTCTACCGGCTGGTTGACCTCCCACCTCAAGCAAGACAGACAGACAGTTCGAGACAGCTGAGGGAGCTGCCTGCCGAGGCCGCGGCGAACACTACGACGACATCGGCATCGGCTTCGGCAGCGAGAACAGTGGTTGTAGTAGTAGGAGTATTGGCGATGCTGGGTTTCCTGTCTGCCTGTCTGGTGGTGGTGTGGCGGTGGCCTGCCAGTTTGGTGGCAGTAGCAACAGCGGTCGCAGGGGTAGGGCGACAGGACGTGGCAGCAGACTGATACCTGAGATTGAGGAGGCGAACAGCAGCAGCTTGTCAGCCATTGCTGCAACTACTGCTGTTGTTGCAGGCTGCTCGATGCTACAACAGCCACTCGACCACCCGATTATCCGTCCGCCAGCTTTGCAACTTCTGCCACCGTCCTTTTCGCTGCTGTAGCAGCAGAACTACCAGTGGTATGTATAGTTGCGGCGGCAACAAGCTTTTGTTGCTGTCTCCCCGACGGCGCAGTGGTAACGTACTAAACTTTGAGACACATGGGGTGATCTAGGTTCGGAACCAGACGTAGATATATTTCATTTCGTCCTGCAAGGGGTCAATCGTCTAATGTAATACCCAACGGCAACTCCGGACATAAAACTCGAAGCATTTAATTTAGCAGCAAAAGGCCTTTCGTGCAGATGTTGTCGACTTACTGGCGGCTGCCGCCATCGCCGCCACCGCCGTCGTCGTTCTCCGTTGCCGTTGCTTCAAACGAAAGAGACTGGCACTGCTGCTCACCCATCCTCTACCACTTTTCCGCCTGTTCCATCCTGACGTGACGTGTTTCACATCGTGCGTCGTTCAGTGTTTGCATCGCGTCACCCCTTCCCAGTAAATGTCCCCTGTTAGTCTTTGGCCCTTTACTCTGCTCCAGCTCCTGCCTTTGGTTGCCTGCTGGCATCACTTATTCCCCGAAATCAGCCACTGCCGGCGGCAGCAGCAGCAGCAGCACCATCACCATCAACATCAACATGCTGCCACTACAGCAGACGCCCCCGTCGCCACAGCAATTCGCCTTTCCTCTCCTGTTTGGCTGCGTGGCTGTCTGTGTGCCCGAGATCGAGAGCACCCCACACCGTTCCGATATTCTCCCCGGGAAAGCTCATCAAAAATCTCGTACTCGTCAATCTATCCTTATTTATATCCTTCAGACGACCCCCATGCCATTTCCCGCTTTCAGAGACAGTAGATCGGGTGCTGAACGGCCAGACAGCTATACAGGTCTTTTTTCAAAAATCAACATTTTATCAGTGAATAATTTTATTATAAATCTGTGCTACTTCTATTTTCGGTGACATGTTGCAAAAAGATTCCAGGCACAACACAGTCGACAATGCCTATCCGTCTGCGTCAATTTCTCCATTCAGGTAATGTCAGTTGACAAGTTCGAAGTAGAATTCGTCTAGTAGATCGATAGCAAATCATACTTATAGAATCGTGAAATTCAAATATGAACAGTATCCGTATGTGACACATGGATACATGCATATTTAACAGTACTTTTCATTACGCACTATAACTCAGTAAACAACTAAATGAAAAGCTTAGAACGTAAACCTATACAGTGCAAACCTTTTTCTAATATAAGGGCTACCGAGCTAGCAGTTTGTAATTTTAGGTCATAGCACCAGTTCTCTCTCACATCTATTTCGTTTTCTGCTCCTCAGTCGTCACGATCTCCGTCATTGTCACCATCGCCAAGACTTTTATTGTGTAACTAGTATAACTCTACGTCTGCTTTTGCTTCGACTGTACTTGCTCCTGCTCCTATTATTGCTGGTGTATCCCTGTGCCCGTCCGTATGTATACGTCTGTCTGTCTGTGGACATTCGCCGCTTGCCCGCCACACTCTCTCTTGAAAACCAACGGCAGTTTCCCCTCCCCGATAATTTATCGTTTCCCTGGCTTCCACACCTCGCACGCCCCCTGTTCCCTAGAAATAAAAATATCGGGAGAGAGTCGCAGAGCCGGGAAAAGTCTAGGGGATGCGGCTGGGCCTTCCCTTCGGCCCGGTATGCCCCACTAGCCCTTACCGACGCCAGACTTGCCCTATGGCACCGCGGCAACGCTGCGTCAGCCACCGCCGCGGCCGTCGTTAGAAAGGGGACCCCAAGACGGATGGGAGTTGAGGAGTTAGGGGCAACGGGCTCGAGGAAGCGAGGGCAATGTTAGCTGGCTAGCTAGTTGCTCGCTTCTGGTGGGAGCTGCTGCTGCTACTGCTGGCTAGCTGGAAGGGAGTCGGGAGCCTGGCTGACACATGGCCATCACGAGCAGCTGACGAGGAGGCGAAGGGGAGGAAGAAAGGACCGCCACTAGACAGCAAACAGAGCAGAGCACAGCACAGCAGAATACCGAACGGCAGCAGTAGCAGCGGCGGCGGCAGCGGTGGCAACGGCCGCGGAGGCAGTGGTGGCGTCGGCCGCGGCAGCAGCAGCAGCAGTGGTCGCGGCGGCAGGCGATTGATGTTCCAATGATTGACAGCTCCCCCCCTCCGCCTCTCACCCCGCGCCTCGGGAACGCAGGCGCAGTACATTAACGCCCCCGGCGTCGACGGGGTGTCAGAAGGGGCGCCCGTGTCGGGCATGGAGGCGGCAGGACCAAGGGAAGAGCGGTGCTGGGGGACGACAAGACTGAGGGGCACAGCAGGGGCCGGCGAGTGGTTAAATGGAGGGCAGAGAGAGAGAAAGGGGGAGAAGGAGTCGTGTGGCCTATGTAGGAGACCAAGCAGGGTAGTTTAGCCGGGAGATGTGAGTCGGATGGGAAGACGCAGCTACATGACGCCCAATCCTCTGACAGCGAAACCACCACTATCAGCACCATGATGGCACCCGGGGGTGGCGGCCAAACGGACGCAGGCAGCGACTGCCGCTTAAAGGGTGCCTTGTGCTCGCCTGACTCCCCTGGCCGGCTCACTTGCTTGCTCGTTCACCACTTAAGGTAGCGAAAGCCAGTGTGAGGGGCCGAAGCGATAGCCGCAAACGAACCGCCATGGGCACCGCCTTGACAACAACAGTTCGCGTTACAGGAAGACAACGAAACCTGCTGACTGTTCCACTCCCATCTCCTTAACGGAAAAGCTAGAATAAAGACGGCCATTGTCACCTTTCGGATCTTGCGGCTGCTAAACGTTACAGACGTTGAATATGTAACAGAAGTGAATAAAACAATGTATACCGGCGCTGTGACCAACGAGCAGGTCGAACACAGGTGTGCAATGATTTATCTTACCGTATTTATACGTATTTATACGTTTATTTATTGTACATACATTTACCTAGTAAAACGTTTACCTCTGTCAATGAAAACTTGAATGAATGATACGTGTAACCTAGATTAAATGGGTAATTTTTCATAATCATTCATGATAATATGCCATACTTAATGCTTACGGCAAGATAATTCCTATATTGAATCATTGCAAACGTGTCTACTTCATGCACGCAAACGTGGTAAACTTCTCAGATTTAATTGTGACCCCCCAAAGTTACACGACAGGTAGCCATGCCATAAGAATACATAGCTGTAGCTGTAGCTGTGATTTTTTTATTTGGTTTTCTGTCGAAATGACTCATTCCTGTCTACCGGCAAGTGCAAAAAAGGGAACTTTCCAAATTTATTTTGAATGCAGCAGGATAGCAAAGAAAAAAAGGCACGAACGAATGAACCATTTACGAGAACCTGACTGCGCCACCTACACTCGATTGGAATCGCATAGAAATAGCAGCAGCAGCAGCAGCAGCTGACAACTACTGCTGTTGATGCTGCTGCTGCCGCCGCCGCTCGTAATTCGGCCCATCGACATCAGCCGACACTGGCCTCAGGACCGTCGCCATCGAAAACGGTAGCGATGGCGATGGCAGCGGTGGCGACGAGAAGCGACAACGTCCTCGGCGACAGGCGACAAATGCCCGGAAGGAGCACCAAAGCGACCAAGATAAAACATCAACCAGCCCAGGGACCGGGTTACCAACCCACCAGTCGACGACAAAAGGCAGTGATGCGATTGGCAGTGATAGCAAAGTATAGAGCATCGCACAGCATAAGATGGTGTACGCAGCGTACGATGTGGTACGCGGATCTATACGGAAATGACAGTGAATGCTGCTCTCGCCGCTGCTACGTGCTTCTGTTGTTGTATTCGATTATTCTAAGCGTTGATATTAGTAGTAGTAGGACGACGACGACCTCTACTAAAACGACTGCCAGCTCCTGCTGCTCCTGCTACCGAAAAAGATGCGGACAAAACAAGACACACAGCAGGAGCTATCTTGTGGAGAGATTCTGGTTAATGAGCGAAAAACGACATTATTATACTCGAGTCGTTGTCGTCGACGTCTCGACGAGAAAGGAATGGACAGAGAAATAAGAAGAAAAAGCGCCACTAAATCAGTGCTGCCGCTACAGCTGCTACCGACCGTATCAAGGGCATGGAACACAGAGAGGAAGAGAAAGCAGCCGCACCTCTTCAGGCCAGTGACTCCTAAATCTCAAGATCACAGACAACCCAGCCGAACCAGCATGTCGCTAGTGGCTTAACTTTCGTTCTTCTAAAGGCGGTCTGTTGTCGTTATTATTACAATCGTTGTTGTGGTGATCGCTATGCTCAGTGGTAAAATCGAAGAGGTATGCCGCCCCCGCGGTCGACAAGTGCCACGCAATGGATAGCCGGCTTGGGATGTGCCATAGTGGTCTAATCAAATTCCGTCTGCCGGCATCGCACACACAGTCAATGAGGCATTGGGAGGTGGACACCGATACACTTCCCAGACCATGCGAACAACTGTATCTCGATCTTGGAATTAACATGATATTTCCTCAACGGGTAAATAGAGTCGAAACACGTGCCTATAGGTAGCCTTGGTAGCTTGCCGAAATCTTTGCTTGTTCTTCTAATTAGTCTGTTTCAAAGAAGCCTCTAAATTTTTCAGAATATAGGTAAATAAAAAAAACGTAGATTGTTATTATTATTTTTTTCATATATAATGTATTTGCACCCTGAAAATGTTAGGAGTTTTCAATGTCAGCCTGTAAAATAAATATTAAATATATAATAAAATAAATATTAAATAAGGAAAAAAAGACAAGAAATTTCTTTCCATAATTCTGCTTGACAGATAATGATAATCTTTCGAACAAGGAATAGTTTGATTCGTTTTTTGCTAATATTTATTATTATTATTATTTACATTTTCTTAATTATACCATTTCGTCTTTAGCGATGATAAATTTTACAGATAAAGAATTCCTTGTATACAGGATACAGGGTAGAGCATGCTAATTGCATTTTAGCGGGCTGTTTGTTTCAACAAGGATGCGTTCATTCGTTATCCATCGAACTGAAAGAGCGCCAGTTCTTTTAAAACAAAACAACAAACTGGTTAAGAGCAGAAAACGGAATTTGAACGACGATCACCTGTTACGTAATGTCTTCACGCGAGACGAAGCCTAAGCAGAGCTGAAATCCTCCTTTTTTCCCGAAATAAATACTCTACGTTATTCCTTGTGCTCGTATGGCGTCTGAACATCGCAGAGGAAGGACTTTTCTTAGAACAAAGCGAACATTGTCAGTAAAGTTTACCGTAAAAGCTCATCGAATCACTCATTCAAAATAGTTCATCAGAATGGCACAAAGAGACGTTTTTAATACCCAGAGTTTTTCGTATAGAAATTAGCTGCCGTTTTAGCTGATTGCCGATCGGGTCATCCGTCATCAAGCTTCAACGGTAGGTTTTTTCGAGACCTTTCAACCTAATATCAGCTCAAAAGTTGATTCACTTAGGATTTTTCATATGTAGCGTGCTTTGGTGAACTTTATAGCTAAGAACATCACTTGACATGGTTATTATAGAGAATTATTTGCGGGCGAAACACGGTATGTTTTTCAATGACTGATGAGTGGTTTAGACTCTGAGTTGAAGTTGTGGCCGCGGTGAATGGCGGTTATGTTGAATAAACATGATCATTCTAGCACATAGAAAATGTCTTGTTGAAACATTTATTTTTGTTTTTATACAATCTTTCTGAAGAAAAACTTTCTGATTTATATGTCGCATGCTTGGCGGTAAAGCACTATAATAGGAACAACATCGCTGCGTAAATTATCTTTGCAAAAACCTTTCTATAGAATCTAACATAAGCGGGAAAAATGTAACTTTTTTAAACGAAACAATCCAGGTGGTGTCATTTTTTCCAGTGAGGTTGAATAGGATACTTTCCTGAGTGAATCATTAATAGTCTTTGAAAGTAAAAATATTTTCACATTGCTTGCCATTAAAGGATTTTAATATTTTTTTTTTAGTAGAATTTTAAAAGTTATGCTCTGATTCACTTCGGGATATTGGAGTATCTTGAAGATAATTGCGTAATTAGTTGATGGCACCATAACGAGATACTAATTGCAGAGGGGCACAAGCTACATTAACACAGGGAAATAGGACACATGGTACAAATCCACACCATGACTAGAAAGCTACAGGAGGAAAAGGTTAATAAGGTATACGAAGCAGACTTCACTAACAAAATATTCGCCTGGTATTGTTAGGTTCTCGTCCACGAAATCCTGGGCCCCATATCCTTGGGCTCTGCCTGGAAACTTATACTGCTATTATTTCAAACTAATGGAAAATCTGAATCAGGCTAACTGAACAATCGCAGCGAGGTAACGTAATCACTGAAACAATGTAATCGAATTACCACGACAGGGTAATGGAATGAGATAGCAAAGTAACGGAATAACTCGAAAACGCAGTCGACTTACTAACCCAGAATGGCGGGACATTTACAGCGAAAAAAAATGGCAATAGGACAAGGATAACTGCATCAGGGTAACGGGGCTTGTGTGATAAGGTAATATGACAATTGCAACGAGATAGGCTTACAAGTTGGGTTTAGTGAGGGCAGATCTGCCCTCATTTTTGGTTTTCTATTTCGAAAATGAATGTTAGTGCCGAAAAGCATGTGCGTATGTGTCTTGTATGGATCATGTGCGATGAATAAGTAAAATCCTGGACGTTCACAGATAACAGTGAATAGATGTTGTAGATGTGGGATGTTGTTTATTGCTATGTTTATAATAATAGTTCTCAAATTGATAGCGGTCAGACAGAGGAATTATAACCGAGTGGTTTTGAATAATCGTTCACCAAGGATCAGAGACGAGATTCTATAATATTCACGCAGATCCTCCACATTCGTTCGTTCTCCATAGTTCGATATTTCTGTATAATTATAAAATAATGTACTTCGTGCTGATTTGGTTTCATTCAGCTTAGCGTTCGCCAAGGTAATGTTGATAAACGCATTATGTACTAGGTTTTGTTTTTATTAAATCGAGCCCTTGATCGGTACTTGATAATCTACATACCCGTGCTCAAAATAATTGCGCGGCCTTAAAGTGTTTTTTCTTAGAGAACCTAACTGAGTTAGCTAAAGTACGTTGTAGCTAAAAATATTTCAAGCTCTTTTTAGCTGTTTCTGTTGATGATGCGTGGGCATTTACTGGCCACCCTACCACAGCAGGTTCCAAATAAGGCTCTCGTTAATGACCGCTGCCGGTGTACTCAACGCAAACACAATCGCAAGTCGATTATAAAACAGTACTTACGACATTTTTTCAGCCGGTAATTCGTGAAGTTGTTAAGGGTAAAATCCTTTAAGTCCTCAAGAGTTTCATTGAAGGAGACGTAATCGCAGAATTTAATTAAAATTCGCGGAAGTTATAGCGTTACGAAAAGCAAGGCGGAAATGATTTATGCTGAGACCTTGTCCCCTGCCCATAAAGGCGATAAGTAACTAAAGTGGCATCTATGTACTCAATCGAGTGTAAAAATTTTATCTTGTTGAAGGCGGCTGCCTTAACCCATAGAATTACAAGTGTGCAAATTGAGTTAAATAAACTAAGCAGAATGACTGTTTCAAAGGCTGTCGTTCACAAAAAAATGCAATCGGGTACTATCCACCTGTAGAGGCTGTTGCCTTCTGTCGCCATGCTAGCCTATGTCAGTGCTCCAACTAATAGCGTTGTCGCGTCCGCGTAGCGAGTGGGCTTTCTGTTGGTTTCCAAGCAAAGAGATAAAAAGAACGTTCGACTCGTTGGCAGTCGAAGCCGTTCCCGGGTTCGAGGTTCGCCGAGGCCTTTTCGCCATACTCGGCTCGCCCATGGGATCACCGCCAATCTAACGGGTAGCTATTGGCTACGGTCAATAGAAGCTTCGCCAGTCGAAGCGGTTGGCTTTCGGTTCGTAGATTTCCTCTTCTTCTACATTCTAGTTCTCCTTCCTATCATTCACTTACTTGCTCTGTAGCTATTTGTCCGGGAAGATAAGTGCGATTCGTTCCTTTTTGCCTCAGCCAGCGTCGCCCGAGGAAATTTCATTCCCGCGGACTGCCGACTCGGCCTGTCTGGCCTTGTGAAGCCAAGCCTATTCTAACAACTAATTGCTCGCGGATAAATTTTAAGCAGAAACACTTGTTAACAAAAATGCTTCAGTTGCCACTATTCTACTTATTTCTTTTCTGTTGGTTTCTGTTAGTTTCTCCAGTTGGTTAGTTCGGTTCGGTGCTTAGTGTGTCGTCCTATCTGGACGGGCCGCTGCTGCTCTGCATAAAGCAATAGGCCGATAGTGTTGCTGCCCCTGCTACCGCAGTAGGCGCCAACTACTATAGCTAGAGAGGCAAACGTAAGCGCCCTTCGACTCTGGTCCGCAAGCGAGCTTTGCTCGGTAGCCACGGCATCAAGACGACTGTAGTAGCAGCCATAACAGTGAGGGCTAAGAGACTTCGCCGAAGTCAAGTCACTCCCTTGGGACGCAGGGAAAAGAGTGCCAATAAAGACAGCTCGAAGACATCAGTAGAGATTGCACATTGCAAAAGACGTTGCACACCACACGCACGGACGGACGGCCGGGTTTTACCCCCGGCTGGCAAAAGGTGTATCGGCGCAGCCAGGGAATTCGCGGCAGCAGAAGCAGCAGCGGCGACAACAACTGTAGTGCAGTCGCTGAACAGGGAGGGCAGAAGCGGCGGCCGGTCTGAATGAGGCGGCTTTGCGCACACCGGGGCACCAAACCGCGCCTAGGAGCCACCGAGGGCCCCAGAAGAGAACCCTAATTGAATTCTTTTTATACCTCATTAAGTGGAGTCCAGTCTGTACATTCCTTTGTATTATATCTATATAGACTAATTGATAGTAGGTAGGAACCAGGTGATAGAGTGGATGGTTGTATAATTGCTATCGTTTATGCGTATAGCATAAATTTGTACGCTAATCCCATTTGTTTTGTTATGTTGCAGAGGTAAATTTCAATTTGATTAACAAATGTCGAGATTGTTTAGAAATGGATGATCTTTATCAGGTTCCAGGGATCAATTAAACGCAAAGTCATTGTACGATAAACATGGGGTCCTCAAGTTTAAAAAAGAAATTGATATCTCCATACCGCATCCTGTTAAATACCATATTGAATGGCTACGATAGGTTGTCATTTTGGGATTCGACCTAACATCCACCGTGATCAAATAAAACAAAGTAGT
This sequence comes from Varroa destructor, assembly GCF_002443255.2. NCBI lineage: Eukaryota > Metazoa > Arthropoda > Arachnida > Mesostigmata > Varroidae > Varroa > Varroa destructor. The sequence goes on along the minus strand of NW_019211454.1, from coordinate 67,364,195 downwards.
TTACGAATACTTTAATTTAAACCTTGGATCTACACCCGAAATCGCAGGTTCCATAAAACAGCCACTGCTGTAACGTGTGCGTCAAACATAATTCTTTCCGCATGAACCAATATATATATATATATATGTAGATATGAACTAGATTTGATAGATGTATATATGAACTACTGTTTAAAGGCTCTTTATGCGAATACGATAAGTAGTTCAATAGAGTTTTTTAAGCAGCAAAGTAGACTGACTTTACGAAGCCGAAGCTCAATCGTTGTTTCCTAACGGTCCCTTGTAATTTTTTCACATCTGTGCCCCTCAAAGCTTTTTCTAAATTTCACCTGTCATCGAACACACTCATGTACGAAGGTTACAAGCGCATCATATTTATACAATAGATTCCGACTTGTGGTCCGGCCTCGAGGTCTCTGTGCTTATCCTCGAAGGCGCTAGGTGTATCTAAAACCTGGCTGTCTCTACACGATGGTTTTTTTCACGATAACATCGATTACAGAACCCAGTAAATTGCTCTTCGATCTGTCAAGAGCCTACGATAAAGTCGAGGATAATGTTTTATTGCCACCGTGACCTAATTGTATCAGACCTTCAGATATCTCATTAATTTTTTCGAGATCATAAAATTGACCCGCTAGTTCACTTCGTAATGAAGTGTAACCTACGACAGTAGAGGACCCATTTTCTATCCGAATCCATCCTGTATATTTGTATTTAAACGGTTGCGTGTAAAGGTAAACCTATATACAGTCTTTTTATTGCCAGACTTTGACCCTTTGCTATTTTTGCAACCTTGTTGTGAGTTCATATGTTTATGCCCTTCCAATACGCTGCATGTGGCTGTTGGCGAGTCTGTCTTATTCTCAGTTAGTCTCTCCTCTAATTAGCGAAACAAATAATTCAATCTGCTTGAATCTCTTTTACTTCGTCTTTCTATTATATTCCGTTGTAAAAGGAGTCTCGGCTAGGCCGCGTAACGCTACTGAGTTCATGTTGGCAACAGAACATCGAGGAGGCGGACGAAAGAAATGAGAGAGAAAGCGGGGGGAGGGGCAAAGGATGGGGTGGTGGAGGAGTTTGTCGAAAATGCGTCAGCCAGCACCATTGCTCTGTTGGCGTTCCACAGCGGATCACAGCGGGCGCCACAGAGATACAGCAGACATCTTGCAGCTGTCGGATGGCTCCTCTGGTTGCACTATAAGCATAGGCAGCCCCTTTGTGACGGGGGTGCTGGTGCTGATGGTAGTGGTGGTTATATCAAGCGGAGCTTCGTTGTCGTTTCGAACATGTAGCAGCAGCAGCAGCGTCCAAAGCATCGGGTTGCGTAGCCATCAAGGCCGGTTGGCGGAACGCTCGCTGAAGTCGGCCAGCCTTTGGCTACTGCATGAGTGGGTGCTATTCTCAGGAGGATCAGTAGCGGCTGCAGTCACTGTTCTAATGTTCTAATCTGTAAAAGTCCCGTACAGAAAAAGAGCTCGCTTGGCTAAAGGCGACTCAGTTGGTGGCGCCAGGAGGACACGGGGGCAATGAACAGGGACCTAAGGGCAAATGAGAAAAGCATATAGTAAATCGAGACAAGGAAGATCACCAGAGGTCAGCAGACACATCCTATCACCGTCGTGGCTTGCTAGTCTCCTAGACTCTGCAGGCGGCGGTAATGGCAAGACGACGGACGCGCAGGAACGAGACCAACGCAGCTGTCCTAGGAGAGTGTTAAGGTAGAAGAGCTACGTGAACAACTTGTTCTTTTAATGACCCGAATCGACGCCTCTACTGTATGGCGTGATGTACCTATTGCAGCTTACAAAGCGTGAGACACCTGCCGTAAGGTGCGCGGCGAACGCATGCTTGCCACACATTACCATATAGATGAGTGGATACATATTTCATCGATCAAAAGCTTTCCTCATGTACAAGTAAATGAATGAGTAAATAGTATTTACAGACTACTGGCAGTTCGAGCTGCCCCTTATCATTGGCCTTTTATCGTTTTTCCGTAGAATATACATGTCGTGCATACATCTCTAAAAGTCTGCCATATCCAATATTTGTCTTGGGTAAGCTTGAAACCGATGAGTTAAAGGATTTAGATAAAAAGTATGCCACTAACAGAAATTGTTATTTTATACAAACTTTGAGACTACCTTTTCCTCAAAATATCGTGATTTGCTGGTTATAGGTTTCGAGAGTCACCTTATGGCTAAATACCTTCCACTGTCTATCCCCTAAACTAAAATGATCAAAACCTACGATAGCATAGCTTGCTTGACGCGCCCAAATACTGCGTGTGTCTATTTCAATGTTTGTCAGACGTTTCGCAAGGTATCTTCTGCTTTTGTGTTCCTTCCTCTTTCTTTGGATGCCCGGATAGAAAACAGCGACAGCGACTGGGCAGCACAGGCCACCCCCAACCGAAGGAGTTAGTCCCCGCAGCAGCGAAAGAATGTTCCAAAGATGTAATTGGGGCTCCTTGGATGGACCAAACTGAACCTCCACCGAGTGGTCGACCAACTTGCGCCCCTCCTTCCCTCCCTACCTCCCTCCCTCCCTTCCGTCCTTCCTCTTTCTCATCGTTCCTTCTCACGACGACAAAAAGAGAAATAGAAAAAACAGAACGACATAAAAGGCTTGGTAATAGCGGACAGACTGAAAACGCTTGAGAGTGACTGTTCGCCGGAAAGGGCGAGCGAAAGTCGGGACGACTCGGCGGCGATGGTCAGCATCAAAGCGGCAGTAGTCGCAGCAAACGAAAATGCGCCCACGTCGTCGTCGTCCTCGTCTCCTTGAACTTTTCAAGTATGCTGGGCCAAATAGAAAAAAAAATTAGAAAGGAGTAAAAAGAATATCGCCAAAAGGGAAAAGATGGGTTCGAAACACTGAGGAGCTGGATTTCCAGGAGAAGTACTCGACATTCCTAACAGACACAAACTTATGACCATGTCAGCGGCCAAAAAAAAGGAGAATAACGGCGACCGCGGAACAGCGGCAGCAGCAGCAGCAGCACAGCTAGCACCCCAATCGCCACGAGAACTCAAAGAGGCACCACCCGACGGTGGCGTACAGTCGAACCGCTAGTCCACAACCGCCCGCACGAACCACTAAAGCGACCATCGAGAAACTCCCCCGAACGCAACTTGAATATTGGCAGCACTAGCTGCTGGTACTACGACGACGACACTCCGTCTCTCTCTCTCTCTCTCTCCCTTTCTGGCTTGCTTGCCATCCCTTCTTGCCTATCCCTGTCCACGTTTAAGTTTTAAAAGAAAAACAACTCAAACGAACTTTTTTACACCGTACAGCCTCCCCATCTACACTTTGGCGATAGCGCTCGTCTTACCCAGCCTCCTCGCCGTAACCGATTAACGCTATGTTATTTTGGGGGCCAGATAAACAATGGAAGAAACCAAACAGCAAAACTGAAAGCGATGGTGAAGCATGGCGAGAAGGTGAAGACGGGCGTTTTACTGTGATGGAATCAGCATAGTATCACAAGCTTAACAGGCGCCAAAAGCTATTTGAGACTCCAGTAGCGTTTTCTACGGCTTTTGATATACTCATACGACAGAGAAATACATTGAAATACATGTACAATTCGTTAATGAGTGTTTGTCCAAATATTTTGTTGGAATCTTTTACTAGTTGGGCATATGTAGGTTTTACGAAATGCATTGAATAGACGAATAAATAGGACTTATCATCGAAGCGTTCTATTCAAATGACTATATTGGCAATAATCTAAAATTTGATTGAGTGTATGGAATACAATATATATAGACTAGTTTGAGAACTTAATCGGAAGTATCGATAAGGCTAAGTTGTCTTGATTTTGAGTGTCGACTTCTCAAGAACCGATCCTACCAGTTATCTGTATAGAACTATATTGTTCGCATTCTCCATAGGCGAACTGTACCTCTGGACCGAGCGGCCGTTTTCGCCTCGTACATAGCCGTAAATGGCGGAAAAACTTGTTGAGAAGAGGGGTAATCTGCTATTTGAACTGTTGTTCCCTTCAGTGGCTACGTTAGGTGACTTGCATTCTAATCGAAAAATCGGCCCTCTTCCTCCTCAATTTACAAGACTCTGAATCCAGCTCCTTATGAACGCTTAACAGAGCCTTTCCGCTCCGTCGACGACGACCAGGTAACTTCCTGTATATGGTTCTTTTTCACTTGGCTAATCCGCAAGTTGGATAGACACACCGCAGGGATTTGAAATTGCCACAACTGCCTGTAGGCAACGGTCTTCGACAACAGGTTTCGACGCCATTAGAAGCCAAAACGGTGACCCGTAAGTACGCAAGGAAGCCATACCCGTGAGGGTAATACTAAACGTCTCTATAGGATGCAGTTCAACTGGCTGTTACGGTTGTAGTTTGAATCACGAAAGGCCTTCAAGGGGCTTATTCCGTTCTGCTACCCCTGAGCCCCGTGTACCAGGTCGGTTCTCGTTATCAGCAGGCCCACCCGCCTCAAAGGCGCACCCGTTGTTGTAGGCGATTGGATTAGTTGAACTCAATGAGACTCCGAGATCTCTGACTCAAATGTTCGGCCTATACTTGTAGCCTGTTGAAACGTTTGGTCTGAAGAGGTATTCAAGAATCTGACTACTACTATATATAACCACATAACAGCATGAATAAGAGGCAAAATCGGTATATAAACTGATCAAATGACCAAATGTGAATTTACGGTTACTAACTAGTCGTCGCACATGCTGCAAGAGCAACGTCGCAAGTGGGGACGCTGCTGACTTACTCTCTAAACATGACATTCACCAACACTTTCTGTACATCTATTCTTGCCGTCCTGGAAACGGCCAAATTGATCAATTGCAATAGGTGCAATTCGTAGTGCATCTGCTCAAGTTATAAAATTAACGCAGAAAAGCGGGTTGAGCATCTTCAAACTGCACATACGTAGTATTACATTCTGTTTACTTTCCTCTTTATTAGGCACCTGGCATGCAGATAGTATAAAATAGAACAGGAATGTTTAGAATATGTTAAGTAAACATCATACATGGCACAGAGCTTCACGTTATTCGAGGCAGGTGTGTCTGGACATGAGCCTAGGTGGTATCGCCCACAGGGGCCTCCGCATCGAATACAAACTCAACTTTCGTTCAGCTTATGGTACGATTCATTAGTACATAGAAGATGGTGGAAGTTATGCACTGCGTAGGAGACTACCACATGTCATTTCTTTCTATGCAGTTCTTTCCATGTTTCGTCCACCATAGCACCAATGGTAAAGAATTTCAGGTCGACCCCAGCCATCCGTTTCCTTTGTTGCTGGATAAATTCTAGGTAGGCGCATGTTTTCGGTAAACCAAACTGGCGTTGTAGATCCTCAACAAATAGCGGCGGCTAGTAAATATACATAGCGGTTATGGCAGGATGTATGCAAACCCAGTGCTCCCTTGAGAAAAGCAGGCTTTACCCAGTCCAGCCTACACAACTTAGCTGTGCTGGGGTTATCCCAGATGAGGTTGATGCCATATGAGTCCACTGATGCGAGCTTGATATTGAAGAAGCATATTGCCGTGTTCAGGCAAAGAAACGACGAGTTTTCTATGGCTACGCTCGCTACTAATGTTTTTCTGACGCGTCCTATTACATGCTCGGTTTAGCAAATTCCGAAACAAAGTAAAGTCAGCCTGAGATAAAAAGAAAATGCTTCACGTATTCCAGAGACAAGAAGTACAATTGAAGAGTGTCGTTTGCTGCTAGTGGTCCTACGTTTCGGAACTTCATGGCTATGGTCATGTCCGACTTGATTTACAGGCAGGCATTTGTTACCTACTGTTGAAGGCAGGCGGTGTGTGAACTGCAAGGCAATTGTAAAGCAACTGGTTTCGTAAGTTGTAAGGTCATTGGCATATGGTAGAATAGTAATTCTCACAGGCTCGCCCTTTCCCATTATATTGCTTGGGAGATCACTTAGGAAGCCTGAAAAAAGTAAGGGCCTGAGGTCGCCGTTCTGGGCCACTTTTGTCATTTGTTGTAAGGTGTCTCGTACCGCCACGCCATCTTGTGTCGTAATGAGATTTCCCTGAAAAATCGAAGCGATGAGGTGGGTGAGTTTGTATGGAACTCCAAACTCGACAAGGTCGAACAAAAGCCGGGCCTTTGATGCTTTACCGAATGCCACTTCGAAATCAACGGATGCAGCATCGATGGACTAGCCTACGCTCTTGTACTCATGAAGAATCTTATTTTAGCAAGCAGTCGTTATTAACTTCTTTCTACAGCAGTCGCGTTGTCCACCCGGGATCATGCCTGCAGCCTTTAGGGAAGCACAGAGATGCGTGAAAGGTTTGTCTGAGAATACTTTGTAACACCAGCATTTTTTTGTGATTTCTTTCGACGAGCTCGGCTCTCAAAGATCGCCTTTGCCTTCTGAGATAACGGTAATGAGTTGCTTGCCAGTCGTGCTGCATTCCTTCGTCATGTAGACAGGCGTTGTCAAAGGCAGTCTAGCACGAAGCTTACGCCACCGCCTCCTTGAGATGTTCGGGTCTGATTTGACCTGGACCGGCCACCGTCTTTAGCGTGAAACGCTGGACCACTATTGTCGTCTCATGAACTGTGTCGTCGGCGGTCGTCGCAGCCCTCAGCCGGCTTCTTTGCTTGTCCTATGATGCACTTACCGTAGTGGTGCTTTGGGCATGGTGTTCTTAATTCCACTATATCACGCTGGACATCACGTAACATATTCAAGATATTGTAACAGTCACCACAGGAAGTGAATCAAAAAGGTCATCTCTGACGATTCCAACATCGCATGTCGCTTAAAATGGAGGTTGTTCTGTTCAAAGTTCCAATGATTCAGAGAACAAACATGTTGCACACTTTTCATGATCGAGGCGTACCGTCTACTGAACGGAGTCTAAAGGCAATTCGGGTCATAAAATTCGCAACTTTTATTCGCTTCTGAGCTCAGTCCATAATGAAGACTTCCGCGATCGAGGGACATCGTTTCGTGCAGCACAAAACAGGTCGAAGATTGTGCTCACTATAATCAAACATCACGTCAGAACCATTAGACCTGACTGTGACAAAAAAGGAACAGACACAAGTGTTTCCAAACAAAGGAAAAATCGTGATCAATCCTACGCGTCACCTGTCATTACGTCCAATAATTAGTTGGGCTGAACGTTGCTATTTACCAGTTCCTTCTTTGATATTCGTCGCGTTAGTAGATATAGTGGTTTATCTGTTGTACGATATTTTACGATACAAATATTCAGAGAACGATGCGGTCCATAATAATTTTACCCGTCTCGCACAATTCTAAATAGATATTTCTTTCTCGTATTCAAATAGATAAAATTTTAAAGTTTCTACAACAAATTCAGTTGAAATTCAATCCGTTCCAGGCTTCGGATCAAGCATTAATTTAAAGATAACTACTCCCACAATGTAACTTCAAAACCCATCTCATCGTCAAAACCAACTGACAAGGCTATTCATTATCTTAACTATAATTAGCCATACCAAGGTATTTAGCTGTCCTTTTTGTTCCGTAATGGAATAGTAGGACACGGTCTGCCAGTCCTGACCTGTAAATTTAAGCTAACAGATATCAGTTTTCTGAAGAAAATTTGATGATTTCTTCCCAACTTACAAGATTAATCCTACCAGTTGGTACTCTGTCCTACTATTTGCATACGAAACGACCGACTACCTTTATTCTTTGTGGCAGGACATACCGAACTCTTCTGTGTGCTGGTGTGGAACGTTTGATCTTGGTGCCATTCTCTGTGTTGCCATAAAACGCTATTATTTAAGCGGTTTCAATGCCTTTAGTCCTAATATCTTATCTTCTACTGCTTGTCCTGAAATTCTCATAAACAACAGATCTATACTGTTTTGAGATCGTTTTCTTTTGCATGCAACGCGGTCCTTCGTTCAACATAAAATATTCGCCAGAAAGCAGCAGTCGTGTGTGTAGCCTAATCATGTGAATGTGGCTTAGTCATGTGTGCAATGTATTGTCACTCTGAATTTCAGTCGAAGTCAAAGAGCGTTCAATCTTATACTGATTGCCACCCACTTAATATCCACAGATACATTTTGGTACGTCCTCTTTGACGAGGCTAAAGTGTCGGAGGTCGCTCACGACAATGAAGTCAGTAGCCATTGAAGTAACGGGACGCACGTTGACCCGACGCACTTCCTTCTCTTCATTTCAAATTCGATTCATCTGTAGTCGGGTGCAAAACGATGGTGCTGCGGGGCCTCACGATTATCATTATCAATATACGAAAGGGTCTCAACACTAAGCGATATTCAAAAAATGAGCTTCATCAAAAATCGCTTAGGCCCCATTTTCCCTGTCTTCGTTTGGAAGACTCAGCAGCTCTCCATTTTTTTCTCTATTATCTCGATGTCCCCACTGAACAGGTTCCACCATAACCGTTAGAACAATACCTCCCACAAGATATCCAACCCCAGCGTTCCCATTCTTGCTGGTGTTGTCTAAGTACAGCCGAATCGTGAGGCCGAACAGGAAACATAAAGCCGAGCATCTGGTGAAGGTCCCTTTCCTCGTGTGTCCTCGTTGAAGGAAGCAAAGTCTTCAATTTGTCCAGACTGATTTTTTTGGCCATTGTTACGAACCGCTTGGAAACTCAGGCGCTCTGTAGGGCAGCGGTAGCCATCCGGTAGGCCGATGACCGAGGCCTTTACCATCTAGTCCTTCTGTCCTCTTTGCCGCTTACACTTTGCACCCTGGCTTGACCGTTGGCAGCAAGCATGGTTGAACGAGGAATGAAACTAAACGAAGAGCGGAACGGAACGGTTCAGGCCAGAAGGGGGTCGAGTTACCGCGTGCTGTATTCGAGCACGTGTCATCCGCAGCCTGGTCGCCGCCGCCGGCGCCACACGATCGACAGGCCGCAGCACTTGCACTGACCCCCTCATTTCGACAACCTCGCATTTGACCGCCGTACAGCTACTAGTGCTGTTACTATTATAGTTGCTGCTAGTACTAGGACCAATGTCCGGCGGATTTGCTATCGCCATTCTACTCGTATGCATGTCTGCGTACGTCTGCAGCAAAACGCAGCTGCCACAACAGCTGCAACAGCAGCAGCAACAGTCACGTTTGCAGTTGAATAGCGCAGGGCAAGGCCCTTATCCAAATCAAAGCGGCGTCCAACTGCCGTTTTCTCATCGTAGGAGCGAGCTGTAGTATGGAGCAGCTCTTGCATCTTCATGGCGCTCGTCGTCTGGCATTTGGGATAGAGTGGCGGCGGCTTCGCTGGTGCAGTGACACGAATTTCGCTTTTTGCCCCTGTTTTTCTGTCGCTTTTATTTTTCCGTTCTCGCTATTGTGGTGGCATTCAGCATCGTGCTACTTCGCCTGTCTGAATCGCTCGTTCTTCCCACTCTCCGTTCCCCGTTGAACTGCGGCGGCGACAGCAGTACGAGCCACGGCAACGGACGCGGTAAGCAACATCGTTTCGATGGCACAGACTGCTCTAGAACCCGAAGGTTTCCACTAAAGCGCATTCAATCCGCACTCCGAAGCCGTGCTACGCCCCGCTCCGGTATCGAAAAGGAAAGCGGACCCAGCATCAGTACGTGGTAAGGAAAAACAAGCAAATTGAACTCAAACGATGGCAGTGGGAAATCGCCTAGTGGTAGGACGTCCACAGGGTTAGAAAAGATTTGAATCGGAGCGATTTGGTGACCGGGCCAAACGCAGTTTTTTCAACATTCCGTCCCTCTCGTCTTTTCCTCCCTCTCCTTCCCGCTAGCGAATTCAGAATCACCCCCTTCCTCCCTCATCTATAATACAGGCGGCTGACCTTAACTTCACAGGCCCCTACCAAAATAACTCCTACACATACTCGTTCTAACCCTTCACAGAACTGGGATTAAATCTCAGCTTCCATCTCACCCCCGGTCAGCTTCGTGGTATTCCATTCCTCTCTGGCTTCAACAGCCGAATATTCAGCGGCTTGATGTCGCAGCATGCTGTTTTCCTAGGGCCTATGTATGTATAATATACAGCTCATCTCTAGCCCTTTTTGCTTGTGACTGGTTTCCGTACCTCGAATGCAATTGGGTCTCGGCAACCTGCCGGCGGGTCCTATGTTTTTATTTCAAAACCCTTTCCCCACCTTTCACCCTGTCCAGTCACCGAAATGAGGCAATATATAGCAGTAATATTTGTGCATGCTCCGTCTGAAATGCATGATGGTCTTGTCAGGATCGGCGCCCTGTAGAGCAACCCGGTTTGGACATTTTGGTGAAGTTTGTTCATGCATGTAGTGCTCCAATCTCTGGCTGGTATCGTGACCCTCAGAGCTGCAGTAAAAGATTACGTGCATTTCTGAGTACATAATAACAAACTTTTCAAACAGTACAAGAACGTGTTCCTTAGTGATTAATAAACTAGTTCAGTACGAAATGTAAAAATTAACGCGTATCCTTATTTACCAGTAACAACTGAAATTCATAACAAAAAGTTACCATACTTTTTTCATAAGTTATTAACTAAGGACAGCACCACGCATTTGACGTAGGGGGTAGGAGCAAAAAGAAGCTTTTAGTTAGTTAAGAACTAAATCTACAGGATACAAAAAATAGTTTGTTATAAATGATATGGGCTAATAGTTTAACAAGCTTGTAGCTAACTGTCAATTTCCTCTAGCTAAAACTCTGTTCGTTGCTTACTGTAAACTTGCTTATATTCAACAATAGGCTTACTTTCGCTTTCCAAATACGCCTATTTATAAATACGGGGTCCTGATGAAATACTAATGGCGTTCTTAATCTTAGCGTAAGACAGATGATAGGCAACACAACGCTGTAGTGCATAAACACAGATCCCAATGAGGTCCAATTGTGAAGAAGTTTCATTTGAAATTTTGACTCTTTGTAAGTACAGTGGTTTCATGAAAACTTCTGAAAGGGTATCCATTAGTAAAGGACTAAAACAAGGGATATTTGTTGTGATATCATATCTCTCCTCCGGTAAAACTGACAGTGATTGTAACACATAACCAAACCATAATTTGTCCTTAAGGCCACTGAGAACTAGTCATTTTTTTATTGAAACGTATTTTGGTGTTGTACAGGTATTATATGTATTGCTGTACAACAAAAACCTTCATTTTAGGAAGGAATAGTCCGCAGGAAGCACAAATGAAAAAAAAAGACAAATAGTCTTTCAAATTGACGAATTAAACGTAGCTTATCAAACATACAGGCTGCAAGCTGTGGGAACACACCCACTTTAAAATTTAACTTATTCAGAATACACGGAAAGTTCTGCTGATTGAGTCTCCCGTATTCACAGTTAATCACTTTGCAGGACCAGCCTAGATAAACTGATTAACACAAGGAAAAACTTCACCGATTTACATGAACGTGTTAATTCTCATAGTGCACTTGGTCGATAATACATTGAACATATGCGAGTTAGGACAATAATAAATGGTAGAGATTAGTCTATACTTAAACTCTCCCGTACATGGCTTCTTATTCCCCCTGATATTTTATGTTTCTATTGTCCTAGGTTGCTTTAGGTTGTCCACCCGGATTGGCTCTGGGTATCAAATTTGCATTGGGTTTTAACATAGTGATGGATAGCATTCCTTCGAAGATTCCTACTTTGTTCTCGATTAAACAGTCAGCACTATCCACAGTCTATCATTTTTTTTTTCATTATTCAAACATGTGAATCCGTCGACGTTCTTTATTTGTATATTACTGACGTCGCCTAACATGCAAGAGTACACAATTAATCTATCCATAATTTAATCATGAGGACGTAAATACCTTAAAAGCCAAGTTCATCTTACTTGATACAACAAATGTAATGGCTCGTATAGCGCGCACTAATTAAACTACTTCTTATTATCACGTAAGGGTCGTGAGCGTAATATTTGTAAGTAACCGTTGGACAAATCTGATTAACCCTATTCGCGTCTAAAATCAGAGAGTAATGCAATCCACCAATGGTCTGATGGGTCTGAGGAGATAGCGCCGTCTAGTCCCACTACTTCCTGAATGACTTGTCTATAATCAAGCTACCGCTGACTATAACTAGTAAGCAGTAGCTTAATCATCCAATGAAGCGGCACAAAAACAAACGGAAGAAAACTATCATGACTTATATTGACACAAAGCATATTGCATTCGAACTCTACCTCAATGCTGACATTTTATTAATGCTTTCTTTAATAGCTCTGCTATGCAGACAAGAACATAACGTTTTTTGCGCGCCCTTACCACCTAACTTTTGAGGAAGTTGATAAATAAGGGTTCTTGAAAACTAGCGTCTAAATCGAAATGAAATTCCTTAACTTCATTGGTTTTTCGAGGGCAGAATTGTGATTTGTAGATGGAAAATTCAAAAAACACGGTGCGATTTTTTTGCCGAAATTAAGAATATCAAAAACAAATAACACTTCCATGATATGCGTACGCCATTCGGCATTTCTCGGTGCATTGACTCAAACCGAACGTAAGTGACGTACGAGAACTTCCTATAGTCGTTTCGAACCTTACCATACTCATCATTTGTCCACTTTTGGACGTTCACGCCAGACAAGCAAAAAATACACATCTTGATTTTTTTTTCTTTGTTATTCACCCTCGCTTTTGAAGAAGACTCCATCGCGTATTTTTATTGTTTCACGTGGAAAGCAGCACCTGGAAATCGTTGCTTTCAATGAAATTGGGAACCTACATATCGCTAAACTGTAGATACTATCTTCCAAGCACTATTATTATTACTTTCAAATTACAATTACTTCGTGTAACTGTAGCTAATGGCAGTCTGTGATAATTACTGTTTAGAGCCAATTAGGAAACAACGGGAACAGGGGATCTGAAATTCAAGACATTAGTTAAGCTGTCAAAGCTATTAAAGAGTTAAACTACTAACGATTAAAGTAAAATGCATCGATGCCTGCATGTTTCATAAAAGCTTTCAAAGATTTTTTATTAGAAGCTCACTTGTCAAGACAGAAGTTTGGATCACTTACTCGCATCTTTTGCGCCCATTTCATCCCATACTGGGTTTTTAGTGACGTAAGGAATAGACGGTTTTTCCATCCTACCGATACGTAAAAATGAAAAGCCAATTATTTGCCTGTGAAACATTTATATGCTGTTTCAATATATAGGTTTACAAATGTGTGCAGTCTGCTTAAAAATTATTGGAAAATAAACCTAGCCTTTGCTAATTCATCCTAAAAAACGGTTCATCTGATACCCCCAATAAACTTTGACAAATTAACCGCATTTTGTATGCTTATCAACTAGAAAGATATTTTACTCAGATATAGCTCACTCTGAAACGAATCTTATACTTAGCAATGTACTTGTGTGTATTACTGAATAAAAAGAATACATGCTGGCAATACTTACGAAAGGTTAATACGAATAATTATGAGAAGAATAAATCTCGATATCATTATAGCACAAATGGACAGTTTCAACACAATAAGAACAAACTAGCTAATCCGTATCTTTGTCCTAGTCAACTAATGGATGGAGTGTCTAAATTCGAATCGGAGTTATACAGGTTCAGGTTCCATTGAAGAGTAAAGGTCCCCTGTAGTAAACAACTTGCAGTATAATAATTCCTATCATAACGAAAGAAAAAACATTATTGAAAAATCTGCGCGTCCTCGACAGGACTCGAACCTGCAATCTTCTGATTCGAAGTCAGACGCCTTATCCATTAGGCCACGAGGACACATGTATCTACACTGAAAAATCCTATACAGTAAATGGTCCTTAATGCTATAACTAGTACCCGTATCATAAGTCACTCGGCACGGAGTTTAGAATAAAATGCTGTAAAAACTTATGCAAATAGAACTGCTAAGGAAGTTCTATTTGTGCCGCGGAGCCTCGATAGAGGGCGCCACTGGTGTGTGTGTTGATATAACAAGCTGACTCTTCATAAAATTTAAATCCTTCATCTAGTCTTTGTCACTAAAAGGTATATATATACCTTTTAGTATATATATATATATATATATATATACCTTTTAGTATATATATATATATATATATATAAAGACGAATATCATAAGTATACCGTCAATACTTCCCTAATTTTTCGTTTCCCTCCTCGCGAATCCTTGGTTCGTTAATTGTAGTGGTCCTAACGAATTGTTGATTTGAAAGGTTTGTACGGACTTCGCAGCTCTTCGAATTAGACCATTTTAAATTTGGGTATGCAATTGATAGTATAACTTAAAATTATCATTATGCTTCCAGGGGTAGCAAAGCGCGCTGCTTATTTATTACAGCCGATCACAATTTTTGGTCGCGAATTCATTTTACTTTTTTATTGCTTTTAACTTGCTCTTTTTTAATGGAAATTGCATCTTTCTTTTTGATATTAATACCTGCTTACATGGCTTCTGAATAATCTATTTTATTTCTCAACCGTTGTATTTACTTACTATATATTATCAATTGGTGATTGTCATATATTATTACAGAGATTTTCGCAACGAACTAATAGTTCTGAGATATAAAAAAAAGTGAACGTTGCCTGTTAATCGATGTGCAGAACTGAATTGCTATGATTGGTGACACTAACCGATTTATTAAAGGTCTACGCAAAGGTCAGAGTTACATCCGCCAGGTAAACCCATCCAGTAAGTACTTATTTTGAGCATAGGAACAACACACCGGTATTCATTCTTAGGCAGTCTCGTTTTTTGGCTGGACGGCCTTAACCAACATGAACACATCCAGTGTTCGTGTCATGCGATAAGACACGATGGGTTATTTGATTAAAAGTACCAAATGCCACCTATCATGGAGCAAATCTGATAAAATGCCTCTGGTCTTCTGACTGAATCACACTGCCTCAGCTCGGTAGTGATTCTCCAGTGAGAAAACGATGCTACCTTACCCTTCGTCCGCGTTGATTGTCTGCGTAAAGATGACAAAGCGATCATACATTAAGTTTAATACACTTCACTCCACAACACCCCACACAACAGTACAGGATCAGCAAAGCGGACGCGGTCAAATGTAGGCAGAAGATACGGGCCCCCTGTTCACGATATCACACTACGTGTGTGTGCGACGGACCTACCAACCCATCTGCAAGCATAAAATGACGCCGAATTGAGAAAGTGATACAGTAATATAAGGCGTGTGTGTGAGCATGCGTACGTGCGTGTACCCGTTCCCCCCGCTGTATCTCAACTCGTGTTCTTTCTCACGTAACATACTGTGGGGATACTACCAAAGGACAACGACGACTTTAGATCGAGCGTCGCTAGACACCCACGCGGGCCGGATATTGTAAGTTGAATGGCCTTTTAAGTACCTGAAGAAAAATGACGCTTGCATATAGCGGTCGGTAGGATCAACCCTTCTCACTTTAGGCCACACTGGCCCTAAAGGCTGGAAGAGGGCTGTGAGAACCCGTTACGAACGATAGCCCCCACCGGTAAAATTCGCAGGACACTGCTGGAACCCTCGCCGAGTGATGGTAGGTGATACTGTAATGTCTAAAAGAGGATAGTTGTAGCGCCAATAATAGTAGCAGCGGGGAGACCAGAATGTGAAATAACGGATTTGTATCAGACTGCTCCTCTGCTGCGCTGAAAGCTGCTGCCGTACGCTGCATTATGGAACATTGTACAGGCTTAGGCAGGTATGAAACTTACACTTTGTCTACAGGCAAGGGATAACGAACACCATCTAGACCCAATGATCTCGATAACAGCGCGAGGACATCGCACGCTGCAGGACGGTCTGTGCCGATGCCACTGTCGCGGTGAATGCGCGAGCGGCTAGAAGAGGATGATAGGTGAATACCTTGACTACGAGGATTGTAGCCGAATCACGCTTTCGACACACAAGCAGCATAAACTCTGCTGCGCTTAAAATACAATTAACGATAACATTTTCAACTAATTGCTAAACTATTTATTTGACAGTTAGGCTGTACCGTAAATAGAAACAGAGATAGTATTATAATATCATTCAAATACTGTATGGTTTATTTAAATGTGAACCAAGTTTTTTAAACAACAAAATAAACGTTTTTTTCACTGTCGTGATCTCTTTCTTTGTCCTGGATGTGATGTGTATGCAGTCTGTTGTGGGTATTGTTAGAAGGCTGACTGATTCAAAAAGTGCTTCAGTGGATAACTAGGAGGAAGACATTTTAAAAGTAGGGTCGAATCATTGACGAAATTGGTCAGCACTACATTTACCGTGCGTAAATTTTTTTATTATTTTTTAAATTTAAAATATTATTACTCTAACACGGCAACACAAGCGGATCTTATTTCTATGCAAGTTACAGATACTACCTTAATTTTATAGCAATAATTTTATTTGTATCATTGCTTTGATTACTGATAGCGCGACAGTGTTGACTGCTAGAAATTATTATTATTATTATTATTACTGCCTTCCCATGTTGGCATACATATCGCATCTACGCGAACGTTATTGATATTGAACCTACCAAAATATCTTGTAATCTATTCTCACGGTGCTCAGAACAACCAGATTTACCGGTAGAGATAGATTTAGTAGAGAAACTATTACATAGTTTTATCAAGATGATCCCCAAACGATTTAGAAAGCTTCAGGAATTAATATTATGAAATATATGATGAAGAAGGGAAGGTTCTAAATACTTTGAAGCGGTGTGCACTATCCTGAAGGCTCAAAACGTTTCGCCGCTCTCCCGATAGCGTTATAAATGAGGGAAACGTTTAAGTGGCGCTTTTTTTTTTTTACTTCAGTGGTAACATCGGCATCATGGACGAGCAGCAGATTATACCCTTAATTTTATCAGTAAGTAAGTAGCTTTTTTAATAATTTCCTAGAGCAACTCATTCAGTGGAATGGTTTACATTAGTATCAGAAAGTCTCAAGTCAGTGCTTTTGGTTGGCTTGCTTCGGACATGTCGTAATCGCATCGAGAAAAGCATCTCTTAATTCATGCCGTCATATATACTCAATCAGTACCCCGATAAAGCACTTGCAATAGTCTATAATACGAATTATTTTTTCAATATACCCGATTATGAACTATATACACTTGTTCCTACGGACATGACATCGACATTCCTGCATATTGTAATTGTAACGTATTCATTATATTAGTACAGTTCCTTTTTGTGAGCTAACAGGGATATCGTTCACGTTACAAAATTAGCCTTTGATTCACTACTTGACCTGAAATGAAAGGCCCGTTCACTTTATTTGCTGCTGTTACCTATGCCCGAATCTCCCTCCGGAACATCGTTCAGTGCCTATCTCGGCTCCCTTGCGGCCTACCCAATCTCGTCTGCTTAAATGGGAATTCGGTAGTCGCGCTCAGCTGCCATCGCAACGAGCGAACTAGTCGTGGCGAATACTAGGCTGGCCCTTCCTTTTAAATCGAACAGCTGCTAGGTAGAACCTGTCGACAAATATCCGAGCCAGTTTACCTGAGTTTTCGAATAGTCACTGCACCAGCAAACGCTCTAGCCACCTGCGAAAGGGCATGAAACTACCTCTATTACGCCGAACGGGACAGCGAAGTTGAACAGGTTACACCGGGATTTGGGAGGTGGGTTGGGATAAGCCGATAAGGGGCGACGAGCCGAAATTGGTGGCGGCGAGCTAGAGCTGGTAAGCAAGGCGACCAGTGGCGAACAGACAGTAAAAATCCCGAATTGAGTCTCCGCGAGGGATTGGCTAGAGTCTGCTGAATCGGGTCAGACTCAGGCCACCACCTTGAGGAGAACGTCCGCGCGCATTCGCCCTAGGAGAAAGAAGATGTAGCAGCAGCTGCAGAGGAAAACGAAGACGAGGCAACAGACGTGCTTCCTTTCACGTGGAGAATAAATCTCCGTTTAAATAATGATACTGATCAATTATACACAATAGCTGCTTTTATAGACAGCGTGCAAGCGAGCAGCGAGAGGGGGAAGGGAAACAGAAAGTGACAAAGAAAGGGAGAGAGAGAGAGAGAGACAGCTGGGAAACCACCTGACGCATTGTTGATCTCATTCTCACAGTTCTCTTTCAACCTCTTTGGTTGTGTACTAGCACTTCGCGACGGTATCACGGTAGTGACTTGATCAGGAAGCTGATCTTCCTGTTGTAACTTGCTGCCGCCGTTGCTACCCCGACCGCTCTCCAAGAACTTGTCTCTAACCGCCCCTCCTCTCACCTGTTAGTGGGGCCTGCTAGGAGGATCACTCGGGATATTGGGGGTCTGGTATTTAAAGCGCACAAACTACAGCGCGCTTGAGCTACTGCTGTTGCCGCTGGCGAAAAGGACGGCTAGAGCCAATGAGAGCTGCTAGAGCTGATGTTGAAGATACACCACAGAAACATCTCTCCCTTGCGCTCACGCTTTCGTCATGAATGGGAGTGCAGGGAGCACGGGAGAAGCGAATGGATCGAAGCCTGCCCTTAACTGGCAATGGAGATCGATGGCCGTACGAAGGACCGCTCGAGTCGTCGTGTGACCACGTCGACCGACCGAAGCAAAAGTACCTGGCGCCAGCTTCTCCCGTACTATCTTTCTTTCCAGTTAACTGACGAAGACACCAGGGACTTCAAGTAGTAGCCGCTGGCAAACCTCGGCCGTCTACCCCATTTTCTACAGCTGCAGTCTCGTTGCAGGTGCTTTGTCAAATGGCAATGAAGTTAGTGGCCGTATCGATAGCGATGCGGGGCATTAAAGACCGAAAATCTGCAGAAACCGCCTTCAAATCTGTCTGTCTATAGAACGATATATCTTCTTTGTCCTAAAGGATCATAATAATTCCCACTGACTGATAATGTATGAATGTCTTACGTAGATCAAATAACAATTGATAACCCTGCGTATGGGACCAACTACTTAGCTTCTTAACTTAATAACAAAAATATCCTTTCACACTCCATTTATTACAACACGCCTAGTTCTCTGGGTGGCAAAGGCTGCGGATTGGTAATGGGCTGAATTAAATATCGCCCAATGGAATCTGACATTAGCCCACCGTTGGATTTACTAGGATTAATCTACAAGTTAATCAACGTATATTACATAAGAAAAATGTATTTATTTGTGTATAGACGCTCTGCAGCATGTAAATCAATCTTAAGATTTATCCTCACGCGTTTGTCACATGCATTCGTTAATTTTTGTTTTTCGCAAATCACTAAAATTATTTTTTTGAACTTCCCATAGTCCTCTGAATAATTCACAATTATGTCCCAAAGCGTTTATTATTATCACCATACCCTCAGCGAAAATAAGGAGCAGCGCTAACTAAATTTTAGCTCATAACTGACTATAGCGCATATGAGCAGACGCTTGGTGCGAGCAGCATGGGCAGTTAGTTATCCGTAGCTGTATATACCATAGTAAAATTGTACTGAAACTCTATCTGTCCTAAACATGATTTGGAGGGCTACTTCAGATCGACCTAGGTTCTTTCTCAAACAAAAAAGTTCCTTTTCGAATCGAACAGCGTGACTCGTTTGGCTGCAGATACATACGTGCAACCTTGTTTACAGGTGTGTGCGCACACAGTCCCTTTCTTGCCTGCTTCTTACCTATTATAATATTCTATAATATCCTGTTTTCCAAATGTTGCACCAAATGTACATGACTTTTTATGCTTGTTGTTTAATACCGAGGTCATTGAGATTGTTTGTTTTCGTTGTCATATAGGTGAATTTTCGAACAGTTTCTACAAAACATTGTTGTATATATTCATTGTTTTTCATGTTTTGGATGATTACATAACAGATTATGAAACTGTTGTTCGCAGTCATAATAATAATAATAATCTTTGCTATTTGTTTATAAGTTGTCCCAAGCATGAAAATGTTTTATTTTTTGTTTCTATGCTTGAAATCTTCCTGTTCCAAAATCACAAATATTTATTCGATGTAATAGAGATAGTTATTCATGTCGCATCACATACAGAATCGCAATAGCTGTTAAAAGTTCATATTAGTGGCAATCAACTCTAAATGAAGGTATATAAATAAAAAAAAAAGAAATGGTTATTGTGTGATACGTAAGCACTTATAAAACTAACTTCTGAATCATATTGAATCCGGTTAATGTCCTGTGCAAACTTTATAAAATGTAAATGTGACTTGTTTTAATTCTCTACTCTGCAAGTATGCGAGATCTGTAACTGGGTTTATGCTTTCTCATTTAGGGGTGACCATTTAGCTCAGATAATGTTTCGAACCAATGCCAGTGGTTCAGACAGTCGTCGAATATTAAGACACACAAAAAACACGGCGTTTTTTGCCTTTCTCTGATCGATCCACGTCCACCTTAAAGACTTCCCCATCATGTGCTCTGAAGCAAGATCACTGTTTTTAAATAAAATGTTCGCAGACGACTAGCACGCGCCATTAATCGAACGAAACGTTTGTGTTCTGAGAGGTGCAAACGATATTTTTATAATTCACCAGTGGTTAACTTGTGACGCGTTGTTTGTGTCTCTTAGTTGAATATAGATCGGACGAGTGAAGTTTCAGTAGGATGGCTAGTCTCCCACTTAATCCAAAGCCCTTTTTGAATGGTTTAACCGGTAAGTTCGTCTCTGCACACGATCTGTTAGCTTATTTGCAATATTCTTCAATTTGTAATTTGATTTGTTTCAACGGAACTACTCATTTCTTGTTGTTCCAGTAAGACTATCCAGACAGACCAATTGAATATTACTAGGTGATGATTCTGTTCTCATGTTCAGTACTGTTTTTCGTTGTTTACTTAGGTGAGTGAAAATGCGCAGCTTTTCTTAGAATCGGGGATTTTTTATTGATTACCGATACATCGTCTTAGATGCTACGTGATTTTGAAATGCTAAATTTTGAAATTCTAGCGGCACTTTATTCTAAACAAGTTGACAATGCGACTAACTTCTAAAAACCTTCCTAGGTTAGGTGTGCTTATATGATTCGGCAGGCTTTCGGCCGATCCGGGGATGACATTGTGATGATGATACATCGTCTGGATGATATGCTCTTCTGTAGCAATCTTTAGTTGCGATTGAAAATTACGTTGCAGCTCTTGCTTTGTCCTCAGATACATTTTTAAATGACAGACTGAGCTTGTATTTTACTTTTGTTCTCAAACGCAAAATTTTCGAGATTGATAATACATTGTTATTTATGAAGTTTGTGAGATTTAAAAACGTAAATGGTTGACTTGTGCTTTCGTTTTCTAAACACAGTAATCAGTCTTCTTCTGAGGTTCACATGCTGCAAAGATTCAAAAAAAGGAGTTAGGACCTTCAACCTTTAGGCGTACGCAGCAGGAAAACTTGTCTTATAGAAGGAGGCGTGCATCCCTACCTCAATACACAACTACGGCCCTTGGTTGTTTACATTGTGTGGTTCTTTAAAAAATATTGAATTACTTTGTATTGATCTTACTGTGTTTTACAGGTAAGCCCGTGATCGTAAAGCTTAAGTGGGGTATGGAGTACAAAGGCTACCTGGTATCCGTTGATGGTTACATGAACTTACAACTGGCCAACACAGAGGAGTTCATCGATGGAAATTGCACTGGAAGCCTTGGCGAAGTTCTAGTTAGGTAAGGTTTTTAATTTTTTTTTTTTTCTGTAACCATTCCGGATCCATCAATATTGAACCCTGTGCTAATGGCGTGTTTCTTTCGTATCTTTCTTCTAAGTTTTCTTTCGTATGAAAATTGAAAATGCTGCTGCTTTATATTTGGATAGATCTTTAGAGGTACTTATGTCTAATTGTCACTGGTGAATCTAAAATGATTAGTTCTATTATATAGAAAATGTGAGGATAATAATAATATTAGTACTTTAATAATAACAATATTAATACTTTTTGAATTATCTGGTAATATCTTTGATATTGTAGCTTCAGCGTTTTTGAAGATACAGTGGCTTAAGAAGGGCAAATGATAGGACGAGGTAAGAATTTGGAATACGGAATTGGATTCCATCACATCATATGATGCATTTCAATTGTTTCATTTTTTGTTGACTTTTTGCTTCATTCAGATGTAACAACGTCTTGTACGTTCGGGGTTCCGAGGAAGAGGAGGAAGATGGCGAAATGAGAGAATAGACAAGGACTTTTACTGGCAGGTCAAGTCGATGGAATTCGTGAGAATGGTATGCTGGGCCTAGCTGTCTGGGTGATATCTTCTATAGCGCCGTGCGTTCCCTAAACTGAACTTTTTGTATACAACGCAACTATTCCTGCCAACTTCACTCACGACTATATATATATATATATTTTATTTGCTCATCTCAGTCGACTGCTTTGGCAGAGGTCGCGGCAAACTCATAGGTTATCAGTTGTCTGGCAGCATCCATTTTGGTGTCATACCTCATCCTTTTCAGGTCGTTCACTGTTGTGATAACAGCAGTGAACGACCACTCGTCATCAATTCAATGTGAATAGAAGCAATATGCGACCAATAAATATCAAATACAATCAATAATTGAAGTTTAATGATTGTCTTTTTATTAGTCGCACATCTGATTTCCTTCTTCTTTTATTGGGCATGCGCAGGGTGTGAGAGGAAATTCAGCTAAAATGTCAATATTTTTCATTTAAAATTCATTGCCTGTATAACTTTGCATTTTTACAATGTAATTAAGTAAGTGTAATAACTTACTCTATTTATAATGCTTAAGTGAAAAGTCATTCGGCAAACTGTGTATACCGTATAAGCATAATGTGTTTATAGAATAAGGACTCTAACGGTTTATTGTGGTTTCCTCGTGGCCGAAAAACTTCAAACGTGTCCGAAAAACTTCCAGTCGTAAGTCTGCCGGGTATCGTTCTGGCAGTTTCGGTTGAGATTCGCCCGTTGCAATAATACATATATGAAAGTAGGTACCCTAATCCTATATATATATACATATATAATACTTTCTAATGCAAAATAAAAATTCACACATAATTATATGGATGAGGCACCAGTTGCGAATCAGTTTTCCTTCGGATACCTTCAGTTTCACTTCACACGAAACCAGTTTCACTTCATCAATATTTGGTAAAAAGTAAATTAAAAATTGAATGTAAAAACTATGTTATTTTAAAATTCAATTGGCGGTATAATAAATGTATTCCCAAGATGCATGTCCCGAGGAGGTTGTATTGAAGCTCGGAACATCGATTAGAGATCTCTTCAAACAGAGCTTTGATTATCACATGATTTTTCCCATGAAAACTGAATGAAGTTAAATTTCGAATTGTGTTTTACAGAGTTCTACCCATAAATATGTGCACAGCTACATTATCAGGATATGTGTACAACATCTTGGGTTTCGAACGAAAGTTAATTCTAATTATCGATATTAATTAAGTAGTAACAATGACGGTTACTTGTTGGGTGTAAGCGGTAGTCATGTATCCATTGAATTATCAATGACACACACAGTCATATTCCGTCTTGAAACATCAGAGTCAAGTAATAAGCCACTGATAGCGTTAAAATTCAATTTTAAAACAGCTATACATAACGGAAGACTAGCTATGCTGTATATCTATAGCTTTACATTGCCGTTACATACTGTAATTCATTAAACTAGATGCAACGGAACGTGGACACCTTTCAATATTATGCCGGCTATGTTTGCCGCAAATGAACATTAGTGTAAGAAATGAATGATGAAAATCTGTCAGATTCGCGACGCGGTTACAGCAGAGGCGCTTTTTATACCTATCTTAGCATTTATCTGACCGCCGGTGTAGATCACGCCTGGTATAAACGGATTACATGGGCAAAATACGTAACTTCTCCGCTAAACAAGCATTACCTTATTTGAGCCTAGTCGCATTTTCAGATTAGTGATAACAATTTATGGCTTGAAATTTTGCTGGAAAAAAAGGAGACCAAAGACTATCAGCTGGATGTAGTTCATCCGGAATAAGGCTTCCTTACATAATAGGACGCTTAGAATGGCTAAAGTATATACACAGTAGCCCATACTTTTGTAGTAATACCTGAAAAACAAAAAAAAATAGGCAACATTGGAATAATATACTTAATACGTTTGCTAAACTATCAGATTTACTTAAAGTAATCAATTTTGAATAACATAAAAACTGCACTGTAAGGATTTTCAGATTCGTTAACGTATATGGTTATGGAGTACCTTGAAACGACAAAATAGATTTGGATGATCTTTGTACGTTTTGCACTGAAAAGCTGATGTTTTATTTTTAAACACTTTTACATTTAAAAGTACAAAACGACTGTGGTGTGGTTCTACAGTTCACCATATGTTCCACTCGCTCTCAGCGACCATAATATAACATCGACGCGAAGACTTAGACGGTCAAGCCTTTTTGGTTAAAAGAGAGAGATTACTTGTTCATGTCCTTCCAACGACACACGCTACACAATCTGTGTGAATAGAAAAAGTTACCACGATACAATGTCATACTTCATTACGATGATCGGTACTTCGTCAAGCGCATGTTCGATATGAAAAAGTGCACTCACCTATTAGGATGTGGCACGTTCGGCTGGGTGACCACCGTAGCAAAAAATATACAAACTGGCGCCGAGAATAGATACGGATCATTGGCAAGTGGCACCAGGTGTTGGCGGATCCATACGATCACTGAGGGTACATAGAGAGGTAAACAGAGCAACTGAACCAGCAAAAGACTTGTCTGCAGCTTCCAACGGGAGCTAAAGGCTGATACTCCCTTGCGATCCTCAAGGAACCGATTCTGGCACGAAAGTACGATCACCTGTGAATAAAGGCATAATAACTCACGTTATTGCAGACATTACGTACAATAGCACAACATAAACCTAATGACTCCAAAAAAAGGAGAATATAGGCTTTAAAATAATTTCTTTCATATGCATTGGAGTTGGTCATCCCTGTGTTGCTGTGCGTACAAAAAAAATTTTCACCGAGACCGGAATATAACGAAATAGAGTAGCTACCTGGCGCTATGCTACATTTTGATATAAATTTTCTTCACACCACCAAAATGAATACGGTTTGCAAATTGAGGCAATAATATAAATATATCGTTTTATGCACAAATGATGCGAATATACGAAAATGTTTAGTTTGGCGAATATTTTTAGGATACCCCCTGCTACTTACACCATGAAGAAGGGATTGAAAAAATGGGTCGAAAGAAAAATCACCTGAACAAAGTGGACAACAACTGCCGCGACAAGTCCGATACCTCCTCCTACACCGATAGCTAAGGCTGAAACTGCCACAAGGGTTGCTGTCAGTGGTCTGGATGTTGCGTTTTCGTTCACCTGAGGTATCGTTCGCGGATCGTCCCACGATTGACGTATCATTTTCTTCATTTTGATGTAGCAGGTAGAGCAAAGGTTCAATACTAGCTCAAGTATTTTGGCCAGTAACGAAATAATGCCGAGAGCTAAGGAATATAACATTATTCGGATAGCACAGCCCTCCATCGAAGATGTGGTTCCTGGAAGTCGACTCAGGTACGGTGCCAATGGAGCAGGAGATGTAGGCAAGAAAACCATGGCTTCTATCAACGTGGGTAATAGGGTCAGAGCGAAGAACCTCGAGCTTCGTGAAAGCGAATCGCCGAAGGTGAAACAAATGCCCAACTGACCCAAGTCAGCGAGCTGCCGTGCGATGACGATAAGCACTAATGCTAAAGAGTAAGACAAGAGGCCTTCGGCGTGGTGAACAAGAAGTTGTGTGAGAGCTGTTTTGAGATCAAACTGTATATGTACATCATATGAGCAGTTAGGATCCAGGTAGAAGTACACGGTTGAGTTGTGGTTCTCTTGGTGATTTGGGGTACTATGCAATCGCAGGATGAATGTCGTAATGGAGTTCGCGCGTGCTTGGAGGTGGAAGAACACCTCCTCATGAGACCAGTCCGGCTTGAAGCGGGCGAGTCCAGCTCCACTTGTGCCTTCCAAGCATAGTTTGCTGTGCACCTTTATC
This sequence comes from Varroa destructor, assembly GCF_002443255.2. NCBI lineage: Eukaryota > Metazoa > Arthropoda > Arachnida > Mesostigmata > Varroidae > Varroa > Varroa destructor. Next base: position 67,338,281 of record NW_019211454.1, on the reverse strand, counting down.
GTGTACACCTAAACAACATGTGTTTGAATAGACATTCAGGGTAATTATTAATAGTACAGTATATGAGGCTTTAATAGGAGGGCTATAAAAGCTCAGGTAAGAATCAAGAAGTTGTGAGCTAGAGGGATACCTTAAAAACTTATGTTATGAGTGAAGATGACTAACTGACTTTTCTAGCTCCTACCCTAAATAGAATTAATCCTGCACTTTTTCGTCATTTTAATTCATGTTAGAAGTCCAAAAGTATCGCTTGCGTTTAGCGATATTATGTATCTGAACGTTCAATTGTCGCATGACAGCATTTTCTATTTTTACTTTGTTTCTTATGTATTTTTTGTATAGTGCCTGTACTAATCTTGCTCGGCATTTGCCCGAATACGTATTCGAGCATCTCAGTTACCCGATCTGTCAGCCGTACGCTGAATTATACGTTGCGTAGATCGTAGCGAAGACCTGTAGTGCAAATGGCTTAATTCGATACCCTTTGTTTCAAACTGTAGCTTACCTGCCACAGATGTTGCATGCCGATAAGGGTGAATTTTTGAAATATGGCTTTCTCTGAAAGATGCATCGAGATCACAGTCGTCTTCTGAAAGAATCCATTGAACAACACAGTAGCGTCAAATGTCCTTTCCCTTTTTCTGGCAATGAACCTTTCGCCCAATATGACGGCCCCTTCCATTAGAGCAGGTACATTGATCACAAGCGCTTGAAAGTTTCGAGCAACAATTTCAGCCGGCGTAATATGATACACTCGGCCAGTATCTCTGTTTATCGTCTCGAACATCACATCCTGTCTTGTTGCCACTGATGGTACAAGAAGATTTTTGCGGGAGATATCTACGCCGCTTAAACAAATGACGGTCGTGCCGTCTCGCTTCAGTCGAGTACATCCAAACAGCCAGTCATCGTTTTCTAAGCCATGCGCCACGATTGAGATTGATAACTCTTTGTAAACCGGCACAACAAGCGAAACACCAGTCAAGACCTTTTTCTTAACATAACGCCAGGACCCTTCAAACATTTCTTGCCATTCACGGCCCTGAGCAAACGCGACAGTTCGTGCCAATCTTGGTAGCGTCTGAAGTGAATTATGCAGGGCAAACTTCCGAACAAAGTGATAATTTAGGATCTTAATGATACGGTCACGGTCATCTATTATAGAGCCTTCTTGAACAATATCGAATAAAGCTCGTGATAGTGCCAGTTGAAGTTGCTTACACCAGACAACGCACAGATGATCGGTGGAAGCCCAACACTGTGGAACCGACTCAGAAAGCACTCGTAGGCCTTGAGGAGAGTCTCCTAAGTTTGCACGGACCTACAAATGATATTAGAAAATTATTTTACTTAAATATGAAAAGTATACTGCGCCCGTCGTCAATACGCAAGCAAACATCGGATACATACACGATGTTTATATCAACATTTTATTATCAAGTTCCTCGCATAGTTATTTTTGAATTTAACAACTCACTTGAAGATCCCGTTCCCCGCCCATCACGCTGAGTACAGGGGGTAAAACATGGCCGACCTGCAACCATACTTGGTTTATCCGTTCGTAAAACTCCCACAGACTGCGATCCAGGTACGCTACCGGGCGTCGAGAGGGACTGGCCAACTCTACGTGTAGTGCGACTAAACTCCTGTCAAAGTCAGGGTGAAGGTACAGACTGCGAGCGACCACCCCGCCCATGGAGTGACCAATTAATACGATTCGAGGAGCCGTATGTGGATGGATAAGGTTCCAGTTCTTACTTATTACGCGAAGGCATTCCAAAAGAAATTCTGCTTGTTGTGAAAGTACTCCCCCATATAAGGCGGACAATTCCTGCTTGAAGCCAAAAAAAATTAGATTAACTATCTGAGGGAAATTCTTTTGTGTATAATTTTTCGATGTAAGTAAAAACACCCGGTTTGTAATAACTTTGTCAAATCAGAAAGGACTCATATCATTTCGTGGCTTAAGTAACGATAGTTTCTAACTAGAAAGGTTAAACAAAATAGAAACTAGTTATAGGAAAAATGTTTAATCAATCATCTTATTTTTTGTAGCGACACAATGAGTCTAACTTGGTTGAAGTCGATCGTGTAAACCGAGTAAATAGGTAAACCCAGCCTGTTTCTCGTTTCGGCCTTCATCTGTAAGATTGAGCCAATAGACCGCGCTTGGCCCGGATTTCCTGCGTTGCCATGTATGAACACGAGAGGAATGCCATTCGGCACTGATCTGCGCAACTCCCGAGCTATCACACTAAAATATAACAGACAGAGAGATACAAACGTCTTTATCTGTCCCGTTTCGTAAACATATCCTCCTTGTATTACCATCTTTAGTCCAACAAACTGCTCGATTTCAGAGTGCCCATTTAGACATATCCACATTGTATCTGCAAAGGCTTTAAAATTTAATCTTCTTTCATGTTATGGATGGTACATCAACTTTATTATCATTCATAAACTACATATTTGCATATTAATTTACCCTTCTCCATAGAGTAGCAATTTATAACGAGGAAATTTCTTGGTCACATTCTCATTCAGATCAACTTCCTGAAATGTGAACAATGATGAATGCATTGAAACAGCCTTTTAAAAATGAAGCGGTTTAACGCTAACTGAATCACTACAATCAATCCTTAATTCTTCAATACGTGAGGAAACGTATATATTTGTTACCCTTATTTTGGACCCCACTGAGTAAATACAATAGCATTCATATAGTTGTTGTAAAAATTTATTTAAAAACAAACCTATTGCTACCGTACATGAGTAAAGTACTCACGGAGGGACATAATCTAGTATATGTTCCCCATCTTTTTAGGCCCGTATACTGTAATTTAGTTATTCACAGTCCATAAACAGATTCTTCACATAAAAATGTGAAATAAAATAGCCATCAAAGTGTGTTCAAACAATAGAATTTGATCCTTCATACTTACAATGTACTGTGGCGGAACCGGCATATACGTCATGGAACACTGATTCGACGGCAGATCCAGAAGCTGTTGTAGTGACAGTAATGCGCAAAGTATAGCAAACGCGCCGATAAGAACGTACGAAGGCATCGACATCTATTATTTGATAGAATTTTAACTAAATTAGTCCAAATTGACGGTGAACATAATATAAGGGACTGTTAGAGAAATATGACTAATTGAGTAACCTTGTGGGTCATCGCGAAAGAGTAGATAGCTCTTGTAGGGTGTTATCATTTTTAATACCAAAACAGTGCCATATTACTACATTTCTAAGGAAGACAAACTACAAAGGTGTAGTGTTGAAAATGACCCTTTCGCGGCGGAGCTAGCTAATCAGACGCACATATGCAATGTTTGTTTACGTAAACAGAGAGTAATTAAATGAAGCGCATGCCCACTTTTTGGTTCGATCATGACGCAAATTAGGCACTGTCTAAATACTTATACAAAACTCCTCAACTAACTAAAAAATATGTTACTCTATTAGTATATACGTTCTTTTTATTAGTGTGCGTACTCCTTCGTCAGGTCTTCGCATACGTATATATAATATTGCATGGTCCCTACGATGTTTTTTAGCATAGCGCGTAATGTAAATGGATCAGGTCTGTTGCTATCAAATTGATTACCTTTTATTGCCAAATTAATTCTTTTTTGTTGATTGTTTCTAAAAGTTTCTTATATTATTTCGGGCGCTATTGGCAGTATTTAACTCAGTCGTATGCATGTAACAGAATGATACAAAAAAAGAATCGCGTTCCGTAACCTAAACTCACTGACAACCTCTAAAAAATACGTGCAAAGAGGCAAAGTTGTTGTCAATAACTTGTTCCATATCAAATAAATCGGGGACTACAGTTGTTAAGAATAATCTATTTTATTTCGCCAGGATTATATAGTTTTTATATATTGCTAGTAGAAATTGAAACAACAATGCCTAGTCTTTTCCATAGATTATTACAATATTTAATTTAGGCAAGACAAGAAAAGCCGACAGGTAGATCAACAGTGACACGAAGCGGATAAATATAAACTCCACCCGCGTTTAGATTATTTACGATAAATGAAAACAAACGTCACTGTACCTTTGATGTAATTTTCATGTGCCACAATTGGTTTGCTTAAAGAAAAATATGCAAGAGTTGGCAGAAGCTATCTCATATTGCCAATTGAAGTTACCACTTGAAACACTGCACAGTTACGGCTTGAACTACTCTGTTCACATGTTACACGGAACCTGTTTGTACCTTGATTTAGCTGAGGCGCAGCTGGGAGAACTCAGTAGTTAGACAACTCCTTACATGGCCCAGTGCCAGCAAACGCTGCTCTCTTGCTGGCCCCGTCTGATCCCCCCCCCCCCTTTCACCTGACTGCCTGCGTAAACCCGAATAAGGCCTCTTTGAAGATCGGCGAATTCAGTTTCATAGAAGCTTCGCTACTATAGACAAGTGCAATAATAAAACGCGGATCGTCTAAATGATCCTTTCTCCTTTAAAAGCTTAGTACTTATTTTATCTAAGTAATTGAAACAAAAAACGTATCTAAGGCTGTATGTACCATATAATGTTGGTCGAAAAATTAAAGTACGAAAAAGAAGAAAGAAGAAAAAAAGAAACGAAACTGAGTTCTTTCTAAATAAAATGTGTTGGCCAACTAAAATAAATTATGCCCGTTCCTAAATAAGTTACGCAGAAATAATTATGTAAGGGAGGTGTTTCACCAATCGGCTGAGAAGGTTGTCCCGCTTGAACGCACTAACTTAAAACGACGTAAAAACCATCGATGACTGATAGACTCTAAATTGAGAAAAGAATAATGGTACTTCATTTATCACTTAACAGGGCCTCTAAATTGCCGTATTCTACAGTAAGAATATCCTACTACCTAAAGAAGAGGAAGATTCTGGTATATGGAGAGCGAGTTGAAGCAAAAAAAAAATAAATATTTGAAAAAAAATTAAAAAATTGAAATTTTTATGTGAAGAACAGATAATGAAGTTGCTTAATATCAGGATTAGACTTATTAATTGCCCTGAAGTGCCTTCCTAAATTAAATAAAAATCTCATTTTTCCGTACGTAATGTATAAGAAGATTTGAACCATGCTACAGTTGCTGTCCTTTTAGGCAATTTTAAAGGCTTTATGCTAAGAAACTTTTTCATAGATTGTTGTCAGTTTGTCAAAAACATCAAAAATATTCAGTAAAGACATAATTAAAAAACAATAACAGCCACCCGAATTCTATCTATGGAAATTTTTCCAAAATTTTTTTTCATTAGACTGTCGAGCGCACCAAGGATTCGGAAAGTAAAGAACATAAAACCAAAGGAAATGTATCCCTGCTTTTCAGTACGAAGAGTCTTCATTATGTAGCGATAATAGTGGACATGCGTTCGATATGAGCGTAGTATTAATAATACATTTTATTTTGCAACAAACACAAAAACATATCACAGATTAGTTGTAGCGAACGTAGCTGTTCGTGCATTACGCAATACCGAATTGGCTACTGCGCGTCCTCTAGCAAAAGCTTTTGCTTAAACATTTTCACAGCTTCGGGTATTTGTTTGAACCCTAATAAAAATAACAATGTTTTAAATAAAATTGAGTGAATAACAGTGCATGAAAAACAAAACTAACTTAAAACTTTATGTAGCTTTGTTTTGTTAAGAAATAGCACTTTATGATTTCTAGATTATTTTCATACAAATTAAAGCTATTGGTTGCGAAGTCTCGCCTCAGCTAAGTTTCTTCGCCGTTTTCATCGTATCTCGACCATAATATGCATTGTCAGATGCTTCGTAACTGTTAATTTGTCATTTTTTCCCATTGAACGAAACAGCTGAGACTACGCCTGCTTTGAAGCTGCTTCGAAACCTGCAAGATACACAATAAAACAATAGTTGCTCGGGAATACTTGCTAATTATCGTATGAGTTCGTATCATTCATACCATGCGCATATAGTTTGTTTAAACTAGGTATCGTGCATAATGTTAGCATTGTTTTTATTATCGAAAAAATCACTGCGTTATAGATACTGGATTGCAGATTGATTTTGTGTTATAAATAGTAGATTCTGTGTGTAATCATTTTCTACCATTGCATTACTATTAATCCGTTGCGTAGCTGTTCATGCTGAATGAACCAAGCAGAAGGTAACTTATAGATTGTATTACCAACCTCGAATAAATATGGTACTTTTTGTTAAATTGAGTATTAAAAAAGCGAAATGCAGCCGAAATTTATATACCTGCGAAAAATCTTTCCCGATCGATGTGAGCATAGCCTGTCTTTGACTTTTTTGTTCTGAAAAAGTTAAGGGTAAGCAAATACAATTAGTTAGTAAATTAGTACAGACTTCTTAGTACGCACCATTTGTTTGTCGGTATTCTCAAATAAATGAATTCACTTTTAAGTTTTCTCACCGCTTTACGGGCCATAAAGAGGATCCTCAAATGATGCTTTCTCACTAAATAACATTAACACACTATTATGTTAACGTTATGTTATCAATTTTTAAAACTATCTGCATCGGATAGGGAAGTCTGACCTCGAAGCATTCAAACAGGTCTTAAGATGCGAGTAGTTGACAAATCTTCAATTTTTCAGGTTCGGCCGAAATTGGTCTATTGCCTTCTGTAATATTTTGCAAAACAGTACGCTGTACGCATTCAAGTTCAGTCTTTACGTCTTCTCTATTTATAAACAGTATTTGCCGTTACCGAAATCACAGAAGTTTCCAATTTAAGCAATTAGTTTTTATGAAGGCATTGAAGGTTATATAAGGTACTTTTTAACTGACTCCGTATGCCGTACTCTGTTAAGGGTTTTAGAACATATTTTCAAAACAAAAAAAAACACGTCTTCGAATTGCTTAAACTGCTTCTATATATATATTTTTTTACAGCGAGTTCATATAATAATGAATTCTTTAGTTATTTTGATTTGGTGGAATCTTTCTGCAAAATTGCTTAGAAGGGATTGCTTAGGTACCCCTTCCCCTCCGGTAAGATGCAACTCATAAATCTTCAACAGGTTTTGTTTTGGTAAAAGCTAACTCCATTGCTGTTACCGTAGCCTAATAATGCTAAAAAATAATGGCGGTGACAAACAATTTGGAATACTTTGTTGCTTTGAAGGCGAAAAGGTATGGCAAATTGCTCAAGTTGTCTGCTAGTTGACCCGATTCAACTCATATTGAGTAAAAAGTGGCAGTTGCCTTACATTTGATCGTATAGTCGAAAATTATGCTGGAAATAATAATAAAAAATTAAGGGTTACTTATACCTTAATAACCGAGTTAACGGAATTCATATGCAGGGCTAGTATTAAGCTGATCCTTCTCCTAGCCAGACAAAGTGTATGTTCAAAAAAGGATGGATTGTTTGCAAGATTATAGATGTCGTAGCAGCGGTTACAATACATGTTTAACTAAATTGCCTTTGATACATTTGAAGCTACTGAAATCTCCTTTATTTGTAATTCTAACCGGCACAGAAATAATGTTATTCATTACTAATTTACATTACCTTCTGTTAGCGTTGGCACAACAATATTTAATTTCTGCAGTCGTCTCTGAGCCAACGTTAAGGCGCTCTTGTTATCTCTTCTAAGTTCGTTACCAGTTGATTGTTCATGCAAGGTTGAATTTGAAGTCGGTCTGAATTCGGAATAAATCACTACGCTCTAAAAAAATAAAACACATAGTCAGCTTACCGAGTATGTATTCTGATGACTGTGTTCACAGAAAGTTTCATATTTTTTCGCCTAAAGATCGAATTATTTCAAAACATAGTATAGGTTGGCCGATACAGCTGGGTCGATTGAATCAGTGAGGTGACATGAATGCGTAGGAAGGAAATTCTGGACTAGTAGAATGAGATTCTCGACTGTGTTTTGATATCTAATAATTCACTATATATTATATTACATGTAAAATTTAATTATTTAATCTTCTTTTTCTTAATAATCTTGTGTGTAGAACAGTTTAGGTAACGTTAGGGCTCATCACAGTCAAAGTTGAACAAAACAAGTACAAATCCAGAATCGGGGACAGGAGGAACATGAGGTGAACTTAGCAGTCTTACGACACTGCCGTGGTAATTGCCTAGATGTGAAACTCAGCGCCCGTGAACAACATTTACATAATACCCTCAAAATAATGACCTAAAATAACTTAATGAAATGTACTGTTCCGGACAATCTGGAGTCGGTAAGTCCATACAATTCGATTGAGCCAACTAGCCTTTGCTTATACACAGTAACTGTGTTTAGCAGACAAAAAAGAAAAATGAGATTTACCGAATCGTTTGCTATATGGAAGTTTTTATGATCTTTCCTATTGTTCGCATCGTTATTTGATTTCGAACAAGCAGCGTCTCCAACTAAGCCTAGCATGACGCTTTCCGCCTTCTCAAGCTGTGTCCTGGACTGAAATTTACAGCTGATATTCTTTACATGTATGACAGTGTCCATCGATTTGTCTTCAGAAAATGATGAACTAGTGGTAGTAGACCCAGGCGCACTTTCGTCCATAGAAGCCCCCATGTCGTCTGGCTCCTAACGATACAATTGTGATACAAAAAAAAAAAGCATGCTTTCAGGCCAAAAACGGTCCAAGCATATTGCGCTAAGCTTTTGCGAAAAAAAATTCACATTTTATCACAAAAAAATGAGCATTCGAGAAGCCGGAGACTCTTATTTTTACCTTGTTATGATTACGACGTAAAATTAATCGAAGTCGGTTGATTCGTTCAACCTCACTATTTTTATGAGCCTATTTTATACACACCCAATGCTCGAATTTAAATATTGAATAACCATACTTTTTATATACTCTAAAAAAAGTCGTAACAGCAAAAACTTTTGGTGGCAGTTGAGAAATGTATAAGACATATATTGTCGGTAAGGCTTTAATTAAAGGATGCTATTTATCGAATTTCCCAAAATAGCTATTGAGTAAAGTTCTATTAACTTAGTGAGTTTACTAGTTTAGTAAAAACATGACCAACTATATTTGTACGAAATTCATTATGTATATCTTACCATTTGATCGAGCGGTAACGGCTGTAACGTCTCTGTCACTGCAAAATGTGACATTGCATTTTTGTAAATAGCGTTATTTTTACTGTGGGCATAGTTGGTGTGAAATATACGTGCGCATACGGGTTCATGAAACAGGAACTAAGTTAAGCAAGCAATCGGAAATTTTCTGCTGCATTTCTATATTACTTACAATAAACGTTTAGACTCTATGCAGGCATAGTCGACATTGTTGACATTAAAAGTACACCAAGAGTGTATTACTTGGATGTCCGGCGGTGTACAGATTCGCACGATATCTAGCTTTTTTTACTAGTCACAAATACTAGAATGCTTTTGCGGCGTAAAATTACAAAAAAAAGTAACCGTACGATAATTCGCATCAGATTAAGCTGACATGCAAATGCAAACTGTTTAACAATCACACTTCTTTAAGAGAGGTTATACATCATATAACGCTTGTTGTAAAAGAAGATTACAAACAGATTACAGTATACATCGCGAGTAAGAACTCATTAAATCATCAGTCGGCAGACGAAATACGTACGAAGTTCCTCAAAGTCGTCATCTGGAATCCAGAAAAAGAAGCTTCGTTAAACTTGCGGTGACACATTACTGAGCAACTGCAGCATCTGCGTAAACATTAAACCATGCCACGGTGTCCAAGTGAAGCTGGCGAAGCTCACCAATCATATATTTTCGATAAGATACTAGCATAGTCAAATCAAACTTCAAACTGAGACAATTCAAATGTCTCAAGCAATCTATATGATACTTCATACAACGTGTTGCTTCTAGGATTTTAGAGATATTAACTCAAATCAACGAAATCATATGGACAATTATACAACAACAAAAAGCCTAGTGGTGCTTCCGCTGCATTTTTCGACGATAACTTCGGTTTCAAGGAAATATGTAACTCAAGGGATCATAAATTGCCAGATTACAGGCTGATAGCGCCGAAAATTGAAACTGGTTTCCTAGGCTAAGCGATTTTCTTAGTGGGTAACGTATTTGCTTGCTGACTGTAAGGATACGTGATGGTCTAGATTCGAACCCGAGCTTAGACAGATTTTATTTCGTGGTAGTAGCCAGCTGTCAGATAAAATACCTAACGGTAACACCGAATGTAAAGCTCAAAACATAGAGAGTGTATGAAATTTACCACTGGGTATATCCTCCGCATTACTCTCGTGGTCTGATGCCTCGCAACGCATTAAGCTGTTTTCCATTATGAGACGGTGACTCACAGGCAGGCAGACCTTTTTCTGTAATCTAACAATAATATTTGTATGAATTTCTATTAACTGCGATTGCAACGAAAAAGTTCAAATCAATTAGCTAAAATTGTAAGTGCGGAAAGAGGCGTACAAAGGAAACCCATCTATTCGTGAGGGAAGAGAACCAGCGCCTATGGAACTTTCCAAATTATTTTTTCTTCTCTTATTAGCCAATTCGAAGTCATCGAAGGATCTTTCATCTGAATTTTCTCGACTTCCTATATAAGAAGCAAACAAACAAACTGTATAAAGCTAAAAAAATTGCTAATATAATTATCGTTTTTAACTGTTAAACCAACTATCAAAGGATTTTATGTAGAATTTATAAAATTATCATTTTTTATGCATAATGTTCTATATAGTCAATCAGCAATACACTATACAGAATCAACAGGAACATAATGCAACTAGTATCTGTGCCGCCTAGCAATCTTGGAGTTGTTCCATGCTGATACCGCTTCTTCATACATGAACGGTTTCACCTTTCGTACTATTCTGTACTGTAATGGAGGTAATGTGTCTCGTATTGCTCTTAAATATAAAGTTAGATGAGCTACGTTTCATTTGTCCTACCTTTTAACGTAAGGTAATACAGCATAAAATTTTTTGAAAACTGTTCTGTTATTTTCAAGATAAGGTACGTGTAATACCACCTGCGTAAATGTTAGCCAATTCCAATACGCGATGCGTTTAACGGCTGCTTATTGACAGTTGCTTCACTTTCTTATCTGTAGTTACATGGAGATTCCATTTCTGAAAAATCTATACTTAAACATTCCGTTAATTTAGTAGCTTTAATTATAATAGACAAATGCAAAAAAATAGTGTTTTAGCGTGTACCTGTAAAATTCGGCGTCATTGACCGGATCTGCCGGGAACGTAATATCTTGCTGGGGCTGAGCGGTAGACGTGATATGTGCTGTTGCTTTTACTATTGCTGGGAATGATGATGGTTTCTTGATGTCACTGGCGCCGAAATGAAAGGCCTGAACATTTACGGGTGATTGCCAGTATTCCATCCGGGTTGGAGTAAAGCGAGCTATTTCAAACTCGTTTTTAAAATGAATCATTTCACGTAGCTCTTGAAACACAGCCAGTTCGACTGGGTCCTCGAAACTCGATAATGTCGACACCTGATTCTGCATCAACAATGAGCTACCATCGTCATGTTTGTACCGCTCAAACATCTGCAATGCATCCCATTTGAGCATTAGTCATCTAAACTCATTCTATCTGAGGAAACGAAAAAATATGAAACTGCCTCTATCAATAAATGGTCCTCATTGAACACCTGGAAAATTTTTTCCAGGACAAAATATTATATTGTCGAAAAGTATTAACCGCTGCCCCAGCTAGATGGCTATATATCACATTTTTCAGATCGCATGAGTCGCGTCGAATCTCTTTGTGGTTGATGTCATTTGAAAGCCGAAATTTGGCAATAGTGAATGTACCATAGTAAAATAAATAAATGAATAAGCAAATAGTAAAAAAATATTTCAACACCTTTATCGGCCTAAGCCCATCTAACGGCTTTAAAATCAGTAAAAATTTTTACGACAATTTTAGTTACGATTAAAGCATAAATGCTGCCCAAATCCATGAAAAAATTATGCTGTTTATGATAAAGTTGCATTATCGAAAAGGACGGCCCACAAATTATTGTCTTTTTTTGCATGAAAAATGCTTTCCCTAAAAGTCCACCAATTACGGAATTATATTTGGAGGGTTTAGAAAGAGATCGTGCGTTACGAGTTGTCTCCATCTGGTAAATTGATTGGTTAAAACCTCTAACCTTAAATGGCTTGTCATAACCTTATTAACAACTAACAAGATTATAACAAGCCATTAAAAAATTCGACCGGAACTAATGAACACAAAAGGTGTAATCTTTCTCCATGACGACGCTGGACCACATATATTTTTAACTTGCCGGCCAAACTTGAGAGAATTTGATAGCTCTAATGCACCTGCCGTACAACCTGATTCTTCTTTACCATAGGATTACCATCTGTTTCGGTTTCTGCAGGACTTTTTAACAGGGTTATTTTCGTTTTGATGCACGAATACAAAAGTCACGTGTCACATTCTTTCGCCCAAAAACAGCGCCAGTTCCATAACTATGGGATTATGGTATTACAAAAAAAGTGGCAGAAGGCCATGGATTAAACTAGCTCATATTTAATTTAGCAATATAATTTTAAAATGAAAAAAGTATTCGCTTCAAGTTTGGCTCAAAACAGTCAAAACTTCAGAGAATGTAACACATGGATTGACCTTCGAAGAGAGATTTCGTCTAAAAGGATATGGCGACTTTCGCCAGCATCTCAATAACATAACGTACACGTTGGCACTGTACAAAAGCGAGGGGAGTAAACTCCTAATTGTGAAAGTGGCAACACCGTGACAAGAGTCTAGTCATGTCTAGACATATTTATGCCTTATATCTCATTCATCAACTATTATGATTATTATAATGTTCGAAATAGTACAGCGTACTTGTTTAGCATACGTATTTCGGTCTGGAAATCAACTGCAACGAGAAAAAGCAAACACTTCTTGTAGCAGATTCTACGAATGCTAATTTGATCATTTACGTGGATAGCAAGAACAAGCCAGCATACTCACATGCTTTGTGAAAGCAACCAAACTTTCTGCTCTCTTAAGCTCGCCGCTCATATCTAAAACTTGAAGGCTTCCCACCACCTCACGGCATCATTTATGCTCGCACGCTAGTCGACACTTAGAATCGACGCTAATTTAGGTACAACACAAAGTGTTTTACCTCAGCTAAAGGAGCTGAGTGCACAGGTTACAGAACAGAAGATGCACATAAACATATGTACATATCATCAGTGCAGAGACACTGGCACATCAAACGACTTTTTCACTCCCGTTTGTCTACAAACAGCTTGTTCTGGTTAAGCATAAAAAGGCTTCCGACGAAATGTGCGCACGTAACATTCGCTCCAAAAGGCATCCATCTTGGCTTCTGACATACACACCAAATTAAAGCATCGTATTCGTGTAACTTGTTAGAAAACCGCAATTTGGCTAAGCCTTGGCTAAATCGGGTCCTATAGCGCCGTGTCTGTATAGCTTATAGGGAAACAAGTTATGGCTATCTTTGGTTTTTTTTGTATTTGACACACATGACAACGCAAACAGAAACCCACAACATGTACTCGTGGTCGGCTAATTTTGTACATTTTTTTACGCTCTATTTCTTCACTAAAGACAAGACGTTTCAAGGGAGCTGGTTTATAAAGCGAGCACAGATCAAGCGTGAGCTAAGCATTTTTTGGTTGTTTATGATTCGAAGCTTACTAGTTTGGACTAGCAAGTCATCCTTGAGGCTGGCTAATTTACCACGAGAGTTAAAGTGATTTCCACTCGTGTCGCGAAAAATCTCACGTTACCTCAGATCGTGAAAGCACTGTCGAAGGCAGAACCAGCCCCTGTTGTTTCTAATTTTCTGCATCCCTTGGTTGGGTCTGAAACTTGTTGGTACTGTTTCCTACGCTTGAGTTTACTTTCAAACACGCCACTTGTCCTTTGAAAAAGATCACAACACAGCATTTAATATCATTTAGCCACACGGAACTGCTATTTCTAGCACACATTTCGATGTATATGGCAGATGCATTTCGCAGCCCCTTAGTGCATTTCTTGGTTTGTCTATAAACTTGTCAAAATTCTTATCGACTGTGAGTGTACTCACAGTCTTTCCACTTGTATTTTCCAGGATCACAGAAAGCTGCTGTTAATCCTCTACGTTCTATTAATTAATCCACTCACCAGTTGATTCTTCGGCCACTAACAAGAATTAAAATGCTGTCAGTACACTTTGTCATTCTTTTTAGGGGACTGCATTGCACCAAAATTCGCTATTGACTAGCATGCGCTTTTGAGGTACTGATATTCGATTGGATTCAAACAGTTAACGTTTAGGTAGTATCAAAAGCATTATTTACGGAATGCCAAGGAGCGCATTTTCATTTTTAAAAAAATGTGGAAAATGCGTAGTTATTATTTTTAGGCTGCTATGATATCGTCTGATGAAATGCCTAACGGCGATACCGGACGTAAAACTTGGAAACATAGAGGGGTAACAAAACAAATATTAAACGTTAAACATGGTTAGCTCATTTGTTAAGTATTAGTGTGTCCTACCAAATCCACACATCGATTAGTATCAGCCTGCAGCTTGAACATTTTTCGTAAAAACTATTATTATCATGAACCCAAAAAAAACAACAAGTTTATGACTAAGAAGATGCTTCAGAAACGGAAATTTCAGCCAAATGCACCAAGGTTATAGCACGTAAAATAAGCTAATTTATTTTAATTCGTTATCAGGACAGCCCTCAATTAATTCTTTTGTTCAGATATCTTACTGCAGGCTGTGAAACTGAGTCGTAAAAGTAGCCCGCCAAGTTTGAAAGGTCGATAATGATGACGCGTTAGCTGGTTCTTCTTCGGGCGGCTTACACAGATTGTCCCATTGATGATAACAGCAGAAAGCATTCATTCATTTATTTATTCGTCTTCTAAACGGAGTAATTTAGCCAAATGTCGAACTGTTCTAACGTTTGCGCGAGTGTAATTCACTGCGTTTACTGATTGGTCTGTTACTGAGCCAAATCGATGGTGAGGCAAAGCACCATTGTATCGTGCCAGTGTAAACCTGCTAAATGTGCTGGCATACAGAATTCTGAACAAAATGTTGTACGTCAATGGAAATATTCCCCCGGAGTGTTTTCCTTTGAAGTGCTTTTCGATGTAATGGATTGTCTCTCAGCACTTTTGAGGAGGATAGATTGCGTACTCGTCCTAATGAAATGTTCATCAACGACATTAGCGTCATGCAGTAGCCAGCGACAGCTTGCAAAATTTCTTATTACAAAAGTGGAGTCAGGATATTATTGATTCGCTAATAACTGTTAGAAAAACCCTCGTATCAGTTACAGCAGGGTAATAACAGAAGACCTGCTGGTAAAAGACTCATTTGATATATTCTTAATACAATTATTATTATAATTATTGAAAGAATAATTTCACCTTATGTCATAGTCAGTGGCGAAACCATAGCAAATTATGGAAACAAAAATAGAATCATCCGAAGGTATTGTCTCAGCTGGTGACAGTAATGAAGTGATATTCGTTCAGAAGGAAGGGTTAGACACCGAGTCGGTATCTGTGGTAAGCATCGATGTACCTAATGCTAGCGGTGAGTGGCAAAATGATGATGAAGTTGTGGCCGCTGCTACTTCTGACATCGCTGCGAAAGCGGCCGCAGCGGTCGCCGCAGAAGAAGTGGCTTCTGCGACTGCGACCATGCCCGCGGCTGCAGAAGCTGCTACTGCTGCTGCTGCTTCAAGCATTTCGGAGACGAGAACCAGTGGAGGAGCAGATGATGATGGAAACAGCAGTGTTGATGCTGCTAATGTTAATGAGGGGTTTTGCCAGAGAACAACTGAAGACGATTGCAGATCTAAGTCGAAAGGTGGACCAGCAGCCAACGAGAATTACGGAGACACCCGCTCTGAGTCATCAAACTCATCTGACAGAGAACAGCTAACTGTGGGCCACGTTACGGTTAGTACTATTCCTTATAGCGGTACTGATGGTAATAGTAATTATAGTCAAGACTCACTGTTTGAGTTGTTGCAACTTTATGAAATGGCATTCACGACGAACTTTGCGAATAGATGCTGCATGAGAGAGAGCAAGAGAGAGACAGACCAACAAGTTCACTGGATGGAGCAAGTAAGCCAAGTAAAGGCATTTAGGATGCCTTTCAATTTTGGACTTCACAATAAAAAACAGTGTTTCAACTTATCAATCTGATTTATTCTCCAATAATAAGCACAATTGAGTATTTGATGCCGGGTAACGTCGCACAAAATATCATCAGACCGATGATATCAGGTGTTTCGACCGTTAAGTCAAGGGCCCTAAACGGACTTTTAAATCGTAATTAGTATCGAATTTTGTTTTAAATCGTGGTAACATTTTATTCTAATGCAAGACTCATATTTCTAGTTTAGTGGTACGTGCAAAAGTGGAAAAGCCATAACGACATAACCGTGAGGTCAACCGAAACTTGCTGATGCTTTGTGGTGTGTTGAAACAACAAACTTCGTCTTGAATCTGCAAGCTGGACGCCAAGCAAACATATTTCAGGGGATATAAAACCCATGAAGCGTGTAGGTTTGATCTCATTAATGTGCCATCCAGTGATCCTTGCTGCACGTAACAATGTGTAATGCCAGATGATATATATTTCGCATGGTCTCTGTCTACCCCGCATCTTATAAGATGACGTTTTAATGCTTCGATGAAGAGCGAATTACTGTTATAACCAGTTTGGATGAAATTTGGCCTAATATTGTATGTGTATTTTAACTGATTCGTTTCAAAAGACGATTGTAAAAACTATGTTTAGATAATTTTCTAGATGGTGTCATAATGCAAACTTCTAGCACAGTAAACGAGAACAGCTTTAGCTTCATCGAAGTAGTGTTAGGAGTTAATATTCTCTACAATTTACTGCATTCGCAACGCCCGGTACCGTTGTTGACAGCGTTCTACACTGTTCTCTTAATTAAAGTAGACGCGTCGTTCGATTGAATTTTCATACAATTATACTGAAGAAATATAATTAAAATAACACGGTTTCGTCAGTTCATACAACATTCAGTGCCTAATGCATTCGCCGTACATTGTAGTGTACGTATGCTTATATTCGCTTATTTAATTTGTTAATATCTCAATTATTAGGTGTCATGCGTTAAGCACAAGGTTGAGTGTTCTAAGTGTGGCAGTGAAAAATCTCTGTTTTGGCGCACTGCTAATAACGGTGGCCTTCTTTGCGTCGCGTGCGTAAGTTCAAGCTCGAGTAATCTAGGAAGTACCTCTGGTAACGGAAACAGTCGTTCAGTCGAACCAATGGTCAGCAAAGAGGATCCCGAAGAGGACGCTTCCCAAGTAAATATCACATCTGCAAATTTCTTAGACTAGTCTAAATTGTATCCATATGCTTTGAAAATTTCTACTGCCTGCGATTACAATACTAGGACCTTGATGTTGATTAAATAAATCTTTAAGCTTTCTTTAGCAACGTACGATTAAAACCATTCAAATGTGAAAATGTATTATTATACTATATATTATTATACGTAATTTGAAATCTAGATATATCCACGATCAGAACGTAAGGAGAGTAGGCAATATAACTGGCAACTATGGCAAAGTTTGGTATTGTAACAAAACATGAATTTGTTTTTTATTTCTCCAAACCGTTGCAACTAATTAACGACTTTAAGTGTAAAATTGAGCTACACATTATTTATTATAGTCTCATATATACTTCCTTTATTTAATAAAAATGGCTCGTGTGCTAATAATCTAACGAGGATAATATCTTACCTGTGTTTCATAAAGGGTGGAAGTGAATCTCCGGCTACCCCGATGGGTAGCGTTGATAACGAGGAAGGTGATGACGGACCCGAAACGGAAGATGGACGGGGAACGAGACCGCCTAGCTTACGCAAAAGAGAAGTAAGTATACGAAAGGTCCACTGTTTGTAATGAATGATAACGATGAATAGAACGATTTCGCGCATATAAAAATTAACCTTTTCTAATATTCTAGTGGACGTAGCTGTGAATACATGCGGTCTAAAGAAGAAATATAATTATTCTGATTTGCTACTCGTTGACGATTTCCAGGTTCGCAAAGGCACTCGCATGAAAACAGCAAAGAGTGTAAAGAGTTTAGTGAAAGGCCGACGAACAATATTGTTTAAACGAGCTCCCCCAACAAAAACTGCACCCTCCGTTGCTCACTTCATTACAACTCCATACGTTCGACACAAAGGCAGCTATCTTCAGGTACTATACTATGGTGACAATAACAATTTATTATTCCATTGTAGATCTTGCATCAATGGTTTTTCGAAGTAGATTCAACGATAGCGTAATTGTTGCCGTTTGTATTTAACAGTCAGGTGACATCGTGTCGATGCTCGGAGATGATGGTGATATTTACTACGCCCAGTTGCGTTCGTTTCTTGTTGACCAATTTGGCCAATTAAGTGCGACCATTTCGTGGTTAATTCCTAGCGAGCGAAGTCCAGCAGACGGTTCCTTTGATCCAGCTTCTTTCGTGATAGGTAAACTGTTTTTAATAGCTATAACTAATTTAAAAGAAGCCATACATTTTATGCGACTAATGTGTTATCACCATGTATATATATATATATATATATATATATATATATATATATATATATATATATATATATATATATATGCAGCTGCACCACGATTAGTAAAACAGCTATTATTATTGTCAAGAAATCACAGAATTCATAAACCTAACAATGCAGTTAAGGTAAAATGCGTTTTCAAAGACGTAGGCGGTGATAACAGCTTTAAAATGGCCTATTTGGAATAAAGAATAGTTACTTAAAGTTCCGATTTGCTATCCAGACCGATAGGTATCGTATCCTGGATGTGTTCTCGTTTCTCTAATAACTCAAGATATTTATTTTTTTTAAATCTTTTTCGTAGGTCCAGAGGAGGATTTTCCCCGTGAACTCGCATCTATGAGCTTTGAATGTCATGCGCCCTCGGACTATTACCTCTCGAGGAGTAGACCAGTGTTATTTGATGAGCGAAAGGCCTGCAAGGCCTTCACTTGGACATCGCTTGGCCAACCTAAGGCTATTTCTGATGAGAAATCAAGTGAAGGAAGGCACCATTTACAAGCTCAACAATAATAACAAATGCGTGATTAATCGTAGTACATAACAAGCTATAACTGGGAACTTTGCAATAATAATACAAACAGTTTGGTAGAGTGTGTGCAATTTTGCGTACGATTACTGCCATTGTAAGATAAACAAACTGTTTCTAATACACATGCAGAACATACAACTTCAACAGAATTGTATTACGCACCTCAAAATATGAAGTTTAGCTTAAATGTTTTTGTACCTGGGCATTGTTTGTACTGTGTTAGTTTCAATAACGTGAATTTATTTTAGGTTCAGCAGCTGTATAGAAGTCGTTTGCCACGTACTGCTAAGCTAGAAACCCAGTAAGCCTAGATGAATATGTTACAAGACAAAAGGGTCGGAAGGTATTTGTTCTTCTTATTCTATTAGTTTTGCCTCTTTTGTACTCTTCGTCATGAGTATACGAATCCATAAGTAAGAAAAAATGTCAATTTCTTTTACAGACTTATTTCTAGAACGAGTGGTACCGTTATCAAGAGTTGTCCTATCTCCTAACATGTTGGGCGCCCGCTTTCTGTAAACTGAATTAAGTTGGGTCGCACGCAAAATGCATTTGTCTTCCAGCTGCCTTCGTTCAAGGCTATTTTATTTTTCATTTATGGGTAAATCGGAACGTGAAGTACATGATGGGATGATACTAGTATGTAAGAATTCACATCGGTGTCACGTATGTGTAGCAGGACAATCGTAGTTAACGTTTTTCTATGAACGTTGTGATCCTACAAGAATCGTCGAAGCTTCGCATTCGTGTAGAGATCTACGTAAGATTTATTACATGAGCCCACACTATTTTTTGGTATCACAACACTTGTCGACGGTACAATGACAACTACAGGACAATACTCTGCACCGCCAGCCGCAATAAATGCGAATAGATAATGTCACACGTTTAATTGAACCCAATCGTATTATTCACAGCTACTAATGATAGCTGTGATTACTACCAGTACACATCATCATTATTCTATAAGGGTATGTGGTTATTCGCTAGCATGCTTTCTTTGTTTTGCATAGGACTTTGCGTAACAGGTTATGCATAACGCGCAGCTAAACTACAAACCTCACAAAGGTCTCTATTGGTATTTGTTCGTCAACTGCGAAACTTTAATATCAGTCAATCAAACGTGAATATAAAGTACGTTAATGTATAGTAATGGTTTGAATGAAACCATTTTTTTGCCATTTACAAAGAGGTTTCAAATTCAATCTACAAAGAGTGCGCAGTGTTCGATCATGGGATGCCCTTGAACAGAAGCTTATGTTAGGCCTTTGAGTTCCAATTGAAGAAGCGTGTGAGCTTGTAGGTTGACACTGAAATGATGCACCCTTTTTCATTCTCTTCTAAGTAGTGTTCTACGTTAATGAATTTGCTAAAAACAGAATAAGATAAATATGAGAATGTATTTGCTATTGGAAAGCCATTAACATGCCATTGTTTAGGTCTCAAAGAGTTTCTTCATCACAGTTTCGTTCAGATGTTCATTCATTCATTTATAACGCACTAAATAATGAGTACTTCTGGCAACCTGTTCAAATACTATGTATATATGGAGACTAAAATTGAAAGAAATATTTTTAAAAAGTTATTGGGTTAAAGTTCGACATGACGTGTTAATACAGTACCAGCATGTTCACAGACACATACACACTGTAAAAAGTAACTTGCTGTACATTTATATATAAAGCTTCTAAGGAGTCTTGTATGTTTGTCTGTATTGGCTGTATATACGATTGAAGTAATTTACTTCGAACTGTACATTTTCAAGCCACAAGAAGTGGTGTGATCGAAATGGTCGTATGACTTTGATGGAACAAGACATATGAGACAACAGATTGTCGCAAAACGCAACTGCTCAACATATGTAAAACCACTTTATCGTAGAATATATGACAAAGGTTAATGGCTGCTCTTTCCTGGTAATTAGGAAAAGTACGCAGTCAAACTGCTGTTGTGAAGATGGAGAACAGCGTGTCCAAATAAAATCCCAAGGCTCATCGGTACGCAGATAGTGTTCTCTCAACCTATCGATAATTATCACAGATTGAAATGAATATTATTACTACCACGTTGAGATCATGTGTTTTTAGATATGTCGAAGTTAGTAGTAGGATAAGACTCGTTTGGTGTGTGATCTTTTATGCGTATCTGATGAATAAACAAAAGTTACGTGTTGAGAGGTTTAAGGAAATATGTAGTCGTTCAAGGAAGTAGCATGTCGTCCTTCAAGACGTTTATAAAACCTTCGTGTGTAATACACAGAAACACCAATAACAAAAACGATAATAGGAGATCTAAGCAAAATGCGCCTACAGTAAAATATTGAGGGCCAACAGAAGGACACGGTATCGCAAAGAATGGAAACACCTTGAGGTCACTCTTTCCAATTCCAAATTTCTACTGTCATCTCGGATATCATTGGCAAACACGCGAAAACTGGGTAAATGACAAAAGAGTACCAAAAATAATTTGCGCTTTTTTTTTCACAGTTTACTCTTCCCATTGTTGACGCCGTCGCTCGCTATAAATAGGATCGTCACAGCAATGAATCTACGCACACACATCTCGGTACAAAAATCTACAAATTAAGACGCCTTTATTCGACTTTACGTGTAAGACGTACAAGAGACCATAATAAGGGTGTCTCCCCTTAGATATTTCTTTCAATTCTTACTGATTGGTTACATTATTCAGGTGACTCTTGTTCAATGATGACGTGGAACCCTCAGTCAGGTAACAACTTTTTCTCTAATTATATCAATATAATTTACACCATAACCGCTTCTTGTCTGCGAACCGAGAATGATAGCCGTTTGCACAGGTATCTGCAAAATAACACCGTTATTGGTATGAGTGTTTCGTACTTGATAATTTATAACTAATAATAGCTTCGAAGATCGGGGCCTACCCACTGTATTATTACGAACTGGTTCTTTCGCCAAATATGTTATACAGAGACTCGAAATAAGTGATTTTCGACAAACGCTTATAATAAAAAATACATATGTCCTGAGCTCCTTAATGACCCATCTTCCAGATAAAAAAGCTTGTTTGATTTATTAAATAAAACCAATCGCAAGACAGTTAATTCAAGCAATGCATTTCTTTCTAAAAACGTTTAGCCGATTGTGAATAAAATTTAGTTGTAGGCTATGCAGGATGGTATTCATTTCATTATGATCTTTTTGACGAATGATCAAAAACACAAGGCAAAATCTATTCTGCTTAGCGATAACACGAAAAAGAAAATACTTTGGTATCCTTTTAAACATTGAAGTCGTTTACGTATTTTGTTACAGGCATGTGATGACAAGATTAAGTGTTACAAAGGCCATGTCTGTTATTGCAAAAGCTGTATTTGATTAAATCGTATAATATAATCATAATAGTTGTTGTACGCTGATTGTATAACATATTGTGGTTAAATTGCGATTAAATATGATCTCAATTTTCACACTTACAATGAGATTAACAAGTCATCTCAGATTAGTAGCTGGTACATTTGGTTAATAAATGTAATATTCTGCTATGACTTCTCTGTGTGATCTAACGAAGCTAATGATGTTTTCGAGTTTTCTTACCCGAATAATAACTCCCCAAAAAACTAAAAATATTTTATAGCTACACAGCTTAACAAGATTTTCCTAACAAGGCTTTTTAGTTATGCATGCAATGGAAATTTGCCAACAAAGTCTCTTCGGTTCGATGCTGCAGGATTTTTAATGATACATTGTGTTTAACATTTTCAAAAAATACGACCTTGTGCACTTAACCGAGGTGCAACATTAACAATAGTAATTTTATATACATTTAATACTCAATATCAAAGGTAATAGAGCATAGCAGGCAACAAAAATGATTAAATTTTCTGAAGTACAAAGAACAAATATTTTAAATTTACGAGTGTTACCAATATGTAGATGGAAACAGCAGCTATCGGGTAAGGCCGTAGAGATAACTCACAGGACCTTAAGTCGTTATCTCACCGCTCTTGCGTGCAGAAAGACCAACTGATATTCCAGTTCTCTTATTAATATTTATGAGTTGCTTTTATCTGGTAAGCTAATTAAACCAAAACAGCAAATCTTTGGTACGGACCAACAAACAAGACCAACTTAAATTTGATTTCAGTCGTGACTCATATTTTGAGACTTAACATTTTTTATTATAATTTTTTTCTGTCATTTACGATGACAGAAACAACCTTAGTTTTGTACACCAACTTGGAGAAGAACATTACTTGCGCACTTTATGGCTTCTTTGCGTTGTGTCAAGTGTTAATGTGTTTCGTCATTAATATATTGTTCATTGTTCACTAACAAAAATAGCGCAAAAATGCACCGCTGTTGCGTTATAATACTAATCGAAATGTCCATCATCATTCACATGGTTGCCCCCTTTTTATTCAGCACTCGTCTATCTAAGCTCATGTTTCACATATCTATTACCACTAT